>NC_133771.1:66362894-66445323 GCF_003597395.2 Chelonoidis abingdonii
TATATATATATATATATATATATAATCATAGGAATAAGTAACCAAACAACATTGGTTGCTGTTATCTTTTATTTTATTATGGTATTTACAATAAATGTGACAAATGTCTTGTCCCCTTTAAGATCCTGCTAGTTTTTATTGGTATAACATCTGGTGATCTGTCCCCCATACTCCTCTTCCTCTTCCTTGTCACTTCCACTTCCTCACTGTTCACAGGAAGGGCCTGTGACTCAGGCTCCTTGGAAGTATCCACAGTGCTCTTGGGGGTGGGAGGGAGGTCTCTGCCAAGGATGGCATCCAGCTCTTTGTAAAAGCAGCAGGTCTGTGGCTTGGCACCAGATCAATTGTTGGTCTCCTTGACCTTCTTTTACATCTTCTACAGCTTCTTGGCTTTCATATGGCACTGCTGGTGGTCCCTGTCATAGCCCTTCTCCTGCATTCTCCAAACAATCTTCTTGTAGATGCTCACATTTCTATGGCTGATTTGGAGCTGTGCCTGCACAGCCTTTTCTCCCTACAGGCCCAGGAGAGCTAACAGCTCCTGTCTACTCCAAGCAGAAGTGTGTCTGAAATATGCAGCCAGCATGGTCAGCTGGGCAGTTGCACTCAACAATGGAGAGTTGCTAGGAGTGACCACCAAACCAGGAAATCAGGAAAAGGAAT
This sequence comes from Chelonoidis abingdonii, assembly GCF_003597395.2. Classification (NCBI taxonomy): domain Eukaryota; kingdom Metazoa; phylum Chordata; order Testudines; family Testudinidae; genus Chelonoidis; species Chelonoidis abingdonii. Next base: position 66,363,558 of record NC_133771.1, read on the forward strand.
TTCAAAAATTCATGGGGCTTTAAAGAGGGGGGCAGGGTTCAGGTCTATGTGACCCCTGGGCAGTGGAGTTCACAATGATGACCAGAGTGGTCAGTGTGGGGCATTGTAGGACAGCTACTGGAGATCAGTAATGGTCAACATAAGTAATGCAGTGTCTACACTCACATTGTGTTGACCTAGCTACATCAACCATGATTCTACACTGCTAATAAATGTGGTGTTATTAAGTAGGCATAGTAGGGCTCCTACATGAGTGGGAACCAAATTTAAGTGAAGACACATGCACAACTAGTTGACTTGCTTGTAAGCTGCCTTGCATGAACCTAACTTTGTAGTGTAAACCAGGCATAAGTTTGTCAGAAAAGAATGGTTCAGCATAACTTCTGGTCAAACCCAAACACTCATTCCCTAACTGTTGTTTTATAGTTGTAATGGCAAATATAAGCCTATTCAGCTGCTTCAGCAGAGCAAGTCCTGTTGTATGTCTGCAACTACAATACATAAGAGTTTGCAGAATTGAGGCCTCCAATCTTCAGGGTGGGAATGTGTTTTTATATATGTACAATGCCTATCAAAAAAGAGCCCTAATCCCAGCGTCTAGGTGATCCACAATGCAAAAGTAATTAAAATTAATAATAATACAAGAGGTAGCAGGCATAGGAGAGGCTTATTGCAGTACCCAAAGAGAATCTATTTATGGCTGCAGTTATTATGAATGCACCAGGTATCAGAAATGAAGGCTATAGTACCTGAACAGGATTTGTTTCATGACCTGTGGCCCTCTTGTAATGAGTTATATGAAATAAGGAAGCGTACAGTAAACAAGATTTAGAGTGGAACTGGTTGAAAAACCAGTAAACAATTTTGGAAGTGTAAGCAGGGTCTGAATGAATTCTTCCCTGACAGCTAGTTGGATGGGGGAGAGGCTTCTGGAGCAAACAGATACATGAACACATCTACTCTGCTTAGCTTTTCAGCAAATAGAGTGGGTCTGCTCAAAATAATCAACTTTGGATGGTGTTGCATTACAAGTCACTTTGGTGCTGAGTGCAGAGATAGTGGGGTGCTGCTGCCGATGTTGTTGGCATTGTTGTGTGGGTGCTGGGAGGTAGAGTTGTGTTTGATCTGCCCCAAATGAGGGGATCACCCTCAGATGAAAGGGCTTCATTAAGCAAGGGGCTTGAATGCCAGAACCCTGTGAATGTAAGAGGGGTATTTTAAATGCTCAATCAGAGCTGAAATCAGTTGCGGTAGGATTGTTTTTCTGCCCTGTCTGCTAAGAGGTAAAAATCATTGAGAGCCGAAATCACTTGAGATGGGCAGTGTTTCTGCCCAGCCTGCAAAGAACTGAACATTACAAGAGAGATTGATGTGCAGAGGTCACAGCAGAGAGGCAGGTGGCAACAGAAGGTGACTGACTGTTGGCTGATGAACAAGTGGCTGGAGAGGTGCGGCGAGCAGCCTGCAGGGCAGCTGGTGGAAAGGCATGGTGAGTGGCCAGCAAGGCAGCTAGTGGAGAAAGACGGAGCAAATCTTCACAGAGAGGGGCAGTGAGCGAGTGCCTGAGTAGTGGAGTGTGTAAGGTGCCTCTTTACCCCCCTCTCCACCCGGAGGGGAAGTGAACTCTGCAAATGCACCTCTGAACTCTAGGACTGCACTGACCAAGGGCAGCAACTGTGAGTGGGGTCCAGAGAACGGTTGGGCATGTGAAAGGGACTTTGGGGTTCCTGGACTTAAGAACCTGAGGGGAAAAGGACACTGCCCAACTTATGTGGGGATGGCCTTTTTGCTCATGGTTTATGTTTTTGAGCCATGTTTACATGTTTTTCCAAATTAACGCTGAGTTACTTCCCTCCTTTTATTAAAAGTTTATTTTCTACACTCAGACTCTGTGCTTGCAAGTGGGGAAGAATTGCCTCTCAGAGGTGCCCAGGGGTGGTGTGTAATTTTCCAGGTTACTGGGTGGGGGCTCAAGCCAGTTCTGTATTGTACCGATGGAAAGGAACCCCTAGATATTGAACTTGGCCCTGGTTGCTGCTGGTTCTGCCTGGCAGAAGGGTTACACAAGAAAAAAATCAGAATTTTTAAGTTGTTCCCATTTTGCAGGATTAAAAATGGACCTATTTTCCTTTTTGTATTTTTTAACCAAAACAGCATCAAAATGTTATGAAAGCTCTTATTTATCAAAAATGTGTTTAACTAAACACCAGATTTTTAGTAAACAAAAAAACAATTTTAAAAAACAATTTTCATTAAAAAATGAGATAAATATTGATTTTTAATAATACTACAGAATGGAAAATGTCTTTAACAAAGAAAAACTTGTGTAAAATGTTGACCACTCTAATTAGGAGTGTTTTCAGTGAATAAATTAAACAAATTAGAGGACTGGGCCAAAAGAAATCTGATGAGGTTCAACAAAGACAAGTGCAGAGTCCTGCACTTAGGACAGAAGAATCCCATGCACTGCTACAGACTAGCAACTGAGTGGCTAGGCAGCAGTTCTGCAAAAAAGGACCTAGGGGTTACAGTGGATGAGAAGCTGGATGTGAGTCAACAGTGTGCCCTTGTTGCCAAGAAGGCTAACGGCATTTTGGGCTGTATAAGTATGGGCATTGCCAGTAGCTTGAGGGCCATGATCATTCCCCTCTATTGATGGGGGGAAAGCTCAGTGGTTTGACCATTGGCCTGCTAAACCCACAGTTGTGAGTTCATTCCTTGAGGGGGCCATTTATGGAACTGGGGTAAAAATCTGTCTGGGGATTGGTCCTGCTTTGAGCAGGGGGTTGGACTAGATGATCTCCTGAGGTCCCTTCCAACCCTGATATTCTATGACATTGATGAGGCCTCATCTGGAGTACTGTGTCCAGTTTTGGCTCCCACACTACAAGAAGGATGTGAAAAAATTGGAAAGAGTCCAGTGGAGGACAATAAAAATGATTAGGGGGCTGGAGCACATGACTTATGTGGAGAGGCTGAGGGAACTGAGATTGCAGAAGAGAAGAATGAGGGGGGATTTGATAGCTGCTTTCAACTACCCAAAAGGGGGTTCCAAAGAGGGTGGATCTAGGCTGAGTTTTGCTGCTTAATCTGTTTTGTGGCCCATGCCTGTTTTATCTGAAGCTCATCCTGATAATCATCTCTTATGTCAAAGTTGCTCTTTTCCTTTCCAATTTATTGTATGCCTTTATTGTACATCAAGTGCCATCCTGTGAGGAACTTCTTGTTATCCCTTGGTAAGCCCCGCACACAGACCACCTTGATTACTCTTCCTTTAGCTTCCCTACTTAAGTATTTCACAGTAGTTTAAGTTCATCACTTTCATTCTCATATAAAAGCATGAGGCAAGCACATTGAGGTCCACAGAAAGGCTCACATTGACTTCAGTGGGCTTTGGATCAAGGCCAAATTGCATTGCATATTATAATAGAAAAGGCAGACATCCGTATTCTTGATGTTATCGGTCACCCTCACGGTAAATATACTATATTAGTGTTCAGAATTAACTGCATCTATCCATCCTCTAATTCCGTGGTGCTGTTAACACACACATATATGGCTTAGACTTATTGTAGAGAAATTGAACACTGCATGTCCTGCTTGACAAGGTATAATTAAAATGTTGCATGTGTTGTAATGTATCATGTTAGCTACATACCAGTATGTTGACCTAAGTTGGTTAGATTTTTCTTGGTTTCATATGAGCTCACTAGAGCTCTTCCACTGACTCACTGTGTAATGATGAGCAAGTCATAGGAAAAGAAATTTCTGAAGGTAGCAGCTAATTTGCATGTCTACCTTCTGACTCTAGGCATCTTATTTTCAGTTGTTCCAAGCACTCACAAATCCAAACATCAACCTGTACAAATAAGTATGTGAAAAATTAGGCCATAGATATTTCTAATTGGGCAGCGCAGCCATAAGCAATGATACTCACAATTACTAGACACTTGACATTTGGACATATACTTCTCTGTGATCCAATTCCTTCATCAGTTAATTGGGGATAAAGATGCTTTGAAGGTTATGAAATGCTTTGAGATCCTCAGATCAAAAATCAAAGGAGTATTCTTTGCTGAAACTCTTGTGATTAGATGCCAGTATAGCATAAGAACAAGGTTAATTGTAGGGATAAATATTCCAGCTCCAACAGTTACACATTTTATTTAAATAGCACCTATTAGAAAAGCATCCTAAAGTGCTTTACAATTACAAATATTAAATGCAGTGCACTCTAGTTATAAGAATCACTGATATAAGAATCAATTGCATATAGTGATCAAACCCACTGAGACAAAATCATTCCTATAGTAACTAAAATACTCGGCTTGTAAGAATCAACCGCTTAGAAGAATCAAATCATGTGGGACGGATGTGATTCTTACAAAAGGAGTGCGCTGTAACTATAAAGAAAAGTAGTGTTGACATAAAGCCATAAATACAGTTGCCACAGGAATAAATTTGCCCCAGATGTGCCAAATCAATCCCTTCTACAACAGGAAGTTTTCTGAACCTACTTTAAAAGGGGCTAATTTGGCAGCCAGCCTGAAGAGAAAAGAAAGGCATTTCCTTAGCCCTACTGCCACAGAGGTACAAACACTCCTGCTTTCGCAAGATCCAGATTCTAAAGGTTCACAACCCCAGAGATGTTGGAGTGTAAGATGAATATAGTAGCGAAGAAATCAGCTAAGCTAGAACTCAACTGCCACTCCTTTCTTGAACATTTTCTTAAAACTCAGATCAACCTTTTGAGGTTTCAGAGTCTGGCTACAATTTTGCCATTATTTTTCATTTTTGCATGACTCTACCCTCTGGGCTCCAGCTGGGACTGAAAGCACAATATGAGAGGTTGTTTTCTCAGTATTTTTTTGTCTAATGTGAAATACTAAGTTCCAGAACTCTCATGAGAGTTTGTTTTTGTAAGATTCTCAGCCCAAGTTTTCAGATAAGCAATTATTTCTTCTCTGAGTCAAACCACTAGGCCTTTTGAGGTTTGTCCAATTGTACACCACTACTTAATACTAGAATTTATTTCTCCTGTTTTTCACTGAAACATTGCTTGGATAGAATTTTTCCAGTTTGTTCTAATGAACACTCTTAAAGTCTCCTACATTTCAGTATTCTATCAACAGGGAATTGAGTGAAGTGCATGGATTTTATTGCATGATGGAAGAGCTGTAAGAATTAACAAGCATATAGTAGAAGTGCATAATCCTACCTATTTGCCCATGTGCAACTGTACAGGAAGTTTTTAGTATAAAATAGGAGGATGGAGAAAAATTGGTGCTGTGTTGAATTCCATCTACAAAAGTGCTTACTTTGTTTTTATCAGGCTCAGAAGTTAGACGTTGCCTACAAATCTACTTCCCCATAGCTACAATCTTATTTTCACAGAGGAGAAGGGACTCTAGCTTTTCACTAGTAGTTATCTTTCAAGGGCCTGCTCTTTATTGTATATCAAACAACTGACCATGTTCCTGCCAAAAAATATCAAATGTTTTGAAGAGATTAATCTGAAAGCAATCTTGTTCACAATTGCGTCACAGGTGTTCACTTACTCTTTTTGTTATAAAATTTTCTATCTGCAGACAGCTGTAATCAGACATGCATGACCCTTTAGAGGCTTTCCCAGATGAGGAAACACCCTTTTTAAACAAGCAGTTTATCTTTAGATAAGGAAGAGAAAGGCTTCATTTATTGTTATATAATACCATTAGAGTGCAGCTACGCAGGTTCCATAACAGGATAGGAAAAGCAAGCCAAATCTTCTGCACAGGATCTTGATGATCTCCAGGATATAGGAACACACCTTCGGTATGTTTAAATTGACTCACTGGGTTTTCAGTGTCACACAGCACGTTTCATTAGGATTGGACAAGTGCCAGTGGAATCGCTTCTTGTATCCCCAGCTTGATTGAGCACACCTAGTTTACCAACTGCAAAGTGTTTACCAATAAAATATAGCTTTTAAATGTAATCTTTGTACATATTTCATATTTCTATGACGCACTCATTTAAGCAATGGTAAACATGTGTCTACAATCCAAAGCAAAGCAAGTCAGAGTTAGCATTGCCACTCCACGTTTATGTCACTCTGTGTCTGCTGCTGCTGAGCTCAGAAATCAGTCTGCAGAAGATTATTATATCCGCAGCATGCAGGGGGTTATGACTATTTCAATAAGCATGACTAGTTTCTCTTTAGCTATTCTTTAAAGGCTGTAAAGGAGCACTTGTAATTATAGCTGGGCAAGCAGCGCAAAAAATATTCTCAAACATTTTGCAACCTCTAAACAAATAAATTTGTTAGTTTCTAAGGTGCCACAAGGACTCATCATTGTTTTTCCTGATACAGACTAACACAGCTACCCCTCTGTAAACAGATCTTGTATTTATGATAATACATTTATTTATTTGAATGCTTGGTTTGAACACTTGATTGCTCAGAAGTTCATCCAAACCATACAGTCTCTAGGCGTTGGAAGTGAAAGGTGGCAGGGAACGAGTGAGAAAAGAAAAGGTCCCAGGACAATTTGTGAAGACGACAAGAATATGCAGCTGTACCCTTCACAGCTTGGACACAGCCCACATGTTTGCAAGGTGACAGCCATGACAGAATAGGGACATTTGATCATTGCATTTAGCAAATATTAAGGTGTTGTATATGGCAGAACACTCAACACAGCAATTTGTTCAACCTCCATCAGCCCATCACCCTGCTCCCCACTTAAGGGCCTGACACTGAGGCAGTTAATTAAATGAGATAGACCTAATATGCAACCACAACCAATAGGACTGCATGCATACATGCAAATAAAGTTAGACAGCATAGCAACAGACAACTGAATGTGAATTCTCCTGGACAGTCAATAAATCTGGCTTATCTGTCTCTCAGTTAGGAAGAAATCCAGGTTTTTTTTTTTAAACAACTTGGTCTATGTTCGCAGACAAATATATTGTTCTTTTTTATGGAAAAGGAAAATGTTTGAAGTGACCAGATTAAATTCCTAGACCTGTTTATCTTCTGATCATTCTCTCTTTCTAAAATCTTCCCACACTTTCCTCAACTTAAACAAAAGCACAATTAGCTGATAAGGCACAGAACTTCTTGATAAAAAATTAGGGCACCTAATCAAGGAATAGAAATATAATAATGTATATTTCTGTAGCAGGGCTCACCCAAGCCATCATCGGGCCCATCCTCTGCCTCTGCTTCCCCTTCCTGGGCTCTCCAATAGCCACAAGCAGGCTCTCATGAGCCGTATATCATCCCTTTCTTGGGGGCTGGTTTATTAATTAGCTCAACGTTAACTTAAAACCAGTCTTCCCACAACTCTACAGTTCCCACAATCCCTTGCTGTGCTCCATAGCTCCCTCCCAAAACCCAGGTCCTACTACCTTCCTGGAAGTTAGGTCCAGCCAGGCCATTTCACCTGGCTGGTGAGGAGAGCCCATTACCAGGTCCTGTCTGACCCAGAGTCTCCTGTAGGAACCTTCCTACTCCCTTGGCCCTCTGGAGAGTTGCCATCAACCTGGCCCTTCCTCACCAAGCTCCCCACACTGACTGACTGAACTCTCAGGCTGCCCTCATATTTCTCAGTAGATCTGGTTTCTAATGATATGTTCCCATCCCATGACACCTGGAAGGTAAAGTAAACTAGTCACGGGGGAGGCTGAACCCAGAACTCCCTTAAAGGGCCAGCTCATCCTGTGACAGTGATCACATAAATATGAAACATCTGAAGCAGTACAGCAAAGAGGTCACAGAGAACCCACATGCCAAACCTCATTCTCAGAAAATAGTCAATGAGCAACTCTGAACAACAGTCGTAAAATCATCATTTGTGTGTGGACAAGGTGAAGAGGAACAAGGGACTAAATTTGACAAACCTATGCTATGAATAGTTCAATGTACTCTACTTGCAGTCCAGATACAGGAGCAGAATCAGTCCTTCTCTAAGCAACGACCATAAATCTCAGAGATCTAGGGTCAGCTGGCGTCAATCAGACAACATTAAAGACAACATGCTCCATTAAAGATAGAGTTACACTGAGTTACCCCAGCTGAGAATCAAGCCCACGGTGCTCTTTTACAGAAAATACATTAAGAAACCCTTCCACCTTCATATTCAATTATAAACAAGTGTCAACGAGAAATACTATGCTAAGATGTTCAAAGGCCATGCAGGTTACTTTGGAAATAATATTGAAAAAATATGTTGTTTATGCGACAGTAATTGAAGGTCCTTGCTAAAGCCTGCTAGGCATCCTCAATTGATCTTTAGGAAGTCCAAGATGTACAGCTGGAGTAAATCTCTCTCAGAGGTGTTAAGACACACACTGTTGTCTGTGGAACCCAGCCATGAGAATTCAAGCACAAAAATGGTTTTCTTGGAATTTAACTAATGAAAATTCCTATGTTCTTGGGTGAATGAGCAGTCATTTTCAACTGTCAGACTTCTGTTTTCTTCTTGATAGTAAACTAAGTGCATCAAGGTGATTTATATTCACATGGTCAGCCTCCTTGAATTTGGATGATGTACCTCTTGTTCACTGGTCAGCATTCAGTTTTCCTTTGGTCAACTTCTTATTGTCATGCATTCTAATATCCTTGCCATGTTCATTTGTCATAGCAATAGTGCTGAACAGATGTAACTAAGGAAGAGTTCTGCCCAAGGTGTCATTCATTAACTCTTTAATATATAACAGTTCATTACAGTGAATGCTGTAAATACCTACTGCTGGATTTACCAGACTTATACTCAGAGCCATAATTGAATAACTAGAGTCAGTCAACACCATTGCCATGTTGACCAGAAGAGGTGCTATCCAACATGAGGCACTCCTTCCCAACAAGTGCTGGGAGTGTTGTTTTCAGATTCAGACAAGTTATAAATTGATGCATCTCCCAGGCAAGTTTCTAGTAGACCACTGAAGAGCAAAACAAACAGTGGTGTTAAGTGGGCAGAAAAAAGTGTAGGTAGTATAAACTAATAGTATAGTTTGCACTAATGTAATATTCAATGGGTGTGCAATTTGAGTGGAGCATTTGCAGAACAGATGGAGGTTTGGAGAAGGGTGACAAAAATGATTGAGGGAATGGAAAAGAGATTGAAAAGACTGGGATTGTTTAGCTTGGAAAAGTCAGTGAGAAGTTGGATCCAGAGCTTCTGTTCTTTGTCTCAGAACACAAGAACGAGGGAATCAACTAGATCAAGAGGTGGCATATGTACAACTCATTAAAGAAAACACTTTTTCACAAAGTGTAGTTAGACTGTATAACTCCTTGGCTTCAGTGAAAGGACTTCACATTTACAAGGATAACAAAATATCCAGAATTGTAATAATGCTAACAAACAGTTTTGGAAAGGATATAAAACCTCACATTTCAAGGTTTATACCAATCTCTAGCCATTAGGAATTAGAATGAGAACTTCCTTGTGAACAGATTATCCCTATGTGATGGGATCCCTGGGTGCAGCCTGAGACGGTGGGACTGATATGCCCCCTTAACTCTCCAGCTTGGGCTGTCTCTTACGATGCTTTGCTAGTGACAAGCAACAAACCCCTCCGGGCCCTGTTATCACTCAGCACAACCACATGTGGAGCCCCACACCTAGGTAGATTGCATGAATACTCCCAGAGCCACTCATGAATTGCACAGAGAAAGTCTCCAGCCAAATCACCCCGGCTCCCAGCCTTGCACCTCAGGAATATACCATCTTGCACCGCTCAAGACAAGCAGTGGAAATTTCTTAAGAGGTTCATCACTTCATCAATGGAAAGTGAACATATACCAGCCTTTGCAAACCTGAGCAGATTTACCACATGCTTCTGGAAAACTTACTGGCAAAGATAAATAGTTAAACAAAGGTATTGACTACAAAAGATAAAATTTAAGTGATTATAAGTTGTAGGCAGTCAGAGTGATTACCAAAATAAAATAAAATATAAGCACACAGTTTAAACTCTCAACTCTATTAGATTGGACAACATCTAGATTAAGCAGTTTTTCTCATCCCACTGGATATTTCAGTTCATAGTACACAGGTTTCACCCTTAAAACCTGGGCCAGCCTCCTACATTGAAGTCTTAAGTCTTTTTGGTGTCCTTGTTGCTTGCAAAATACATGGATGCAGGAGAAAGGCAAAGCATGGGCTTCCTGTGTTCTGTTTTATACCCTTAGTCCATGTGCTCGGAGAACACAAGTCCAGGCATGTCTGGTGAGCATTGCTGAGTCTCCAGGCCAGGCTGAGCAATTCCCCTGGTGTGGCCTTATGTAGGTGAGTCATTGAATTGTAGCTCCCTTGCTGGACAATGGCTGTTGATGGTTGTTTGACACCTTCCCCAGGCATTGGTTACTTTCCTTGCTGTTGTCTCTGGGGGGTTCTTGCGCCTTCTTTCCAAGCATCTGGTTCAGACTACTGTCAGAGACAGGATACGGGATGACACAGACCTCAGGTCTAATTCGGGATGACAATTCCTATATTCCTATTAGGTTTATAACATATTACTGAGGGGACAAGGATGCATCAGTAAAACCTGCCAACAGAACAGCGTGAGATTAAATTGCTTCTTTAACATTTATTCGTTGTTTTCACACTCCACTGAAGGGCAAGAAAACCTTCAGCACTGCCCTCTCCATTATACTGAAGGATATTCCCTAACCTTCATTATGTCTCAGAAGTATGAATTAGTGGGGGTCTGATACAATTTTCTAAGGACAGCTCCCTACTAACCTTCCAAACATAGTTACACTGTCAGCTTTGATGGCATTACTTAGTGATTTGGGGTCAGGCTTTTTTCCCCAGCACACACCCACTAACTGCTGAAGAGTTAACAAAGAATAAAAGAAGGGGGTGTAGCGTGGGATGAGGCAGAGAGGAAAATAAAGAGGACAGAGATGAGAAGATCAGGTGATTTCATATTTAAATTGTGAATTTACTTAGGAGCATAACTTGTGCTCAGGTCCAATGACTTAAATGGAATGACACTGATATACACTATCTGAGGATCTGGCAACTATACCAGGGATCAGCAACCTTTGGCCACGGTTCGCTGTCCCAGGCCAATAGGGATGGTAGGAAGTGGCAGTCAGCACATCCCTCATCTTGTGCCACTTCCCGCAGCCCCCATTGGCCTGGGACAGCAAACTGCTGCAAGTGGGAGTTGTGATCAGCTGAACCTGCGGACGTGGCAGGTAAACAAACAGGCCCAGCCCACTAGGGTGCTTACCCTGGCGAGCCACGTACCAAAGGTTGCCGATACCTGCAGTAGAGTATGTTTCAGATACAGTATTAAATTGGTACTGCGTTTTGACAAACTTCCCACTGGCTTATACAGGCCCAACATCATGGAGCTGTGCCTATTAACACCAGTTCTAAACCTGACCCAATATATTTACTCTAGGAAAACACAAAGCTAAAACTGTAAACACCGTCACCTCCCATGCTCAGTCCTTTCCTCCTGTGGCAAAAACTGAAAACAAATTATAACAAAGTCAAGCAAAAATTAAAGCAACATAATTGACCTGAAATTCCAAAATGAGTTAACAGTAATTTCAGGTACTACACCTCTCCCTGAATCATCCAGATAGTGTTGGTGGTTTTGCAGTCACAATTCCCCAACTGCACCCCATCCCAATTATTAAAAATGCTTTTCTTTCCCTTTTTGCTGCATGAAAGACCACCACTAACATGGGAAACTGACTGTAAAGCCAACTATAGAAAGTGCTGCCAAATGCACAAAATCCAAAAAACAGAGAGAGATATTTTCTCTCTTCTTTCAGCCGCATTAATTTAATTGGTTACTTGTAACAATAGGAGGTAAAAAACATTTTCAGATGGACATTGAGATCGGTTTTTCAGGTTGACACTGTCCCATTAACACTAGCTATGGAATTTCAACAATGCTGAAGCAACAAAATATTTAACATCGAATTCTTTTTCATTGTAAAGCAAGATTTAGCTTTTAGTAGGTGAAATAAGAAAAGCAAGTCCTATGTAGACAATGCAACGATTGCCATTACATTTCAGTAACACAACAAAGAAGAAAAGAAAGAGTATGTGTTCGCCACACTGCAGCAGCCACGCAGAGCTGTTTATGGGAAAGTTGAATTAAAGCCCATGTAAGGTTCTGATAAATAGACATAGGGTCCTGCAAGCTAAGAGTTGGATACGTAATCATTTTCCTCCACTTTCACAGATTTTAGTGGAAAGTTGTTTAGAATTCTAAACAGGCCCATCCAAGCAAGAAGATCTAAATCGCACTTTGGTTTAATCCCTACAAATGACCTGACACTGAGCAAGAAGGCAGACCTCCCTCAACCCTGGAGGTCTCCATCTCTATAAGAGAGTAGGCTCTCTCAGGCGTTGATCTCTCTCTTCCCTCTGCAAGAGGGAAGCCCCCCAAACCCTGGATGTGCTTCTGCTCCTTTATATGCAGTACAGCCTCCTCTTAGTCCTACTGAAGTTAGTTATAGCTTGTACAGCACTTTAAATATAAAGCCCTATGGACCACGGCCCAACTCACTTGATTACATAGGCGAGCAAGGGAGTGTAAGGCACCTCTTTAGGGTAGGTAGCAGAAGAGTGGGAGACACAGCATAGCTTCTGTGTGGCCTGTGCAGAGCCACTGTTTCCCTAGCACGACATCTGAGCAGGACAGAATGGATTGTGAGCCAAGTCATTGCTGCTTTTCTCAACATAGTATATAGCTGCACTGCTGCTCTGGGAACGGGGTGGGTAAGGTGTAGGGTTTGCCAGATATAGATCTGGTGCATGGCACCTGAGCAAGGGGGAACCTGGAAAGCTGACTTTTCCTCTCAGAGTCACCAGCCATCTTCCAATTTGGGACAGTGCATTGCTCAGAACTCCTGGCAAAGCCACAATTTAGCGCTATGTAACTGCTAAGTATTAGAACACTGCATGGCTTAACAGCAATACATTTAATTGAACGCTACTCGTGGAATTAAACATTAAATCTCAAAGAATTCTTTGTGGTATTTCAAGGCCAGAAACAGCACAGCTATGTGTGGGTTTGGTTTTGAACTCTTTGGGAGGTGCTCAGTAAAACCTAGATAACTAAATAGGTAGTTTACCAACAGTTGCCCATGAGGGAGAAATAACCAATCCCAGTTAGATACACAGCAACAAAATATAATCCTAATCTCTTCAAAGCATATCTATTTGAAAAAATTTAATACTCACAACCAAAAATATGGTTGGTGCTGTAAAGATTTAGGAACAATTAACCACACATTACATCTGTCAAAAAGTCCTCCTCCTGCTGAAGGTATATGTCTAGTGCTTGGCGCATGGATTGGGCATTAAGAGTCCTGAGTTCTATTCCCCTCTCTGCCACTCTCTCTCTGCATAGTATTGTGCAAGTCACTTAGGAGACTAAACAACTTTGAAGAGCTGAGATTTAATGGCATGTTGTTTTTGCCATCTGTAAAATAAGGAGAATACTACTTGTCTACTTCACAGGCTTACCAAGAGGTTAGGTCATTCAGGTTTGTAAAAGTGCTCTCAGATCCTTGGATAAAGAGCCTATTCAGTTCAAGACATTATTATAATTATCATCTAAGTCCAGGAGCAGGGGGAAACAAGCTCACTTCCTAGTGTACTGCAGAGATATTATCTCCTCCAGCACTGAACTATGGCTTCCTTGCCTAACCTTCATCAGAGTAATGTATGTTAGACTGTAACTCCACCACTCAACCCATTTTTTTAAAAATACAGCTATGAACACAACTTAGCTAATGGAGTTTTAAGTTGTCCTGTTGAGCTGATAAAATCTTTAATCCTATCTTTTCAGTATCAACCCAGTTTCTAAGTTTTAAACTTGCTTTCATTTCTAGTTAAGTAGTAAACAATGCAATTGCACCAATGCAGATTAAACAAACATTGCACAATATCTCCACCGCCCACTGAGATCGTTAACCTACTGGAAACTTTGCATTAGGCAGGTTACTGTAATTGAATCTTGAATACACAAAGTGGTTATCAAATGTAGCAACAGTGACTCTACTTAATGCTTTGGGTTTCCTTTAAAATAGAATTGCTATCTCCTTTAGTGCCCTCACTCCCCTGAGCTGAACAAGGGAGTAAACTGTTGTTTGCACAAGTTTTTTGAGATGTTTACTTCACACTCTTCTTCCACTTTTCTCCCAGTCTCAGATACCAATAGCAAAATTCAATCAGCGTTGAAAACATTTATTGGAAAGAATCCTGGTACTCAGATCATGAGCAATAAGATGCACTGAACAAAATATCCAAAGATCTTTATTTAAAGCAAAACTTGATTGCCACAGACCATCCTTGGGCCTTCCTTGGCTCTGCTTTTATGGATATTGAATCCTGAGTCTGAAAATAAAGGGGAACTTAGGCCTTGGCTACACTGGAGCTTTACAGCGCTGCAACTTTCTCGCTCAGGAGTGTGAAAAAAAACACACCCCTGAGCGCAGCAAGTTACGGCACTGCAAAGCGCCAGTGTAAACAGTGCCGCAGCGCTGGAAGCGCGGCTCCCAGCGTTGCAAGCTAATCCCCATGAGAAGGTGGAGTACGTGCAGTGCTGGGAGAGCTCTCTCCCAGTGCTGGCTCTGCGACCACACTCACACTTCAAAGCACTGCCGCAGCAGCGCTCCCGCGGCAGTGCTTTGAAGTTTCGAGTGTAGCCAAGCCCTTAGCTACATGTTAGGAGTGGAAGTCTCCAGAAGAACACTGAAGAGACCAACTCATGCCTATGCATGAGCACGATGTTGAGCTGTTTTAAGAACACTGATGGATGGTGCGCAAGAGCCATGATTTTGGGAAAACAACAAGGTGGGGGAGGAAGAAAGTGCCCAGAAGGGAAAGAATGACAGAAAGAAGAGTTTCTTCATGCAGCGGGGTGGACACCCGCTCCTGCCCTGAGGAGCTTAAAACAGCCCTAGGAAAGGGCTGTGGCCGGAGAAAGCAGCCACTGGGCTGATTGGTGGAAGCAGGTAGAGCTGTGGCCACGCCCCAAACAGAGTCCAGCTGGCCCCTATAAGAGGCTGCAAGCCAGGAGCCCAAACAGTCTCTGCTAGCTGTAGAGGGAGACAGGCCTGGCTGCTGGGGAGTTTTGTAGAACTGATAAATGAAATTGTTTTTAATTGTTTACTTTATTAATGTAAGTTCTGTTCACCATTCACTACACTTGCCTGCATTGTAACTTCTGTTCACTGTTTGATTTTGTATTTCATATGACTTGGCATTGTGCCTCTCTCATACAACTTTGTATTACAAAATTGGTAGAAAACTTTGTATCAAATGTTATAGCCCCTAAGGATAGTATAGTTAAAGTGAAAGAAACATGTGCCTTTTTGCTAGAAGTAGAATAAGATCTCCCCCCCCACACTCTGTAATCAATTGCCCCATTGACTGAATGAGGTGTGAATGAGTGAGGCTTGGAAGACACCCACCTCCAGACAGCTACAACAGTTAAAGAGGGAATGGAAGCCAGAGCAAAGGACAATACAACTTGTCAAGTGGGCCCAATAAAGAAAAGCAGACATATTGACGACCTCAGGGATTAGAAGCAAGCACCTTCTTTAGAAAACGCCCTCTTTGAGCAGCATTGGGACAACACCCAGAAAAAAAGCAGCACAAAGACCAACGGACACAGACCCAGATTTTGAATCTGGTCTGGATTTGCATAAGAGGGAAGCTGCTATAAATACGAGGTGTCTTGCAGAAGGACCCCGGGTCTAGTCTTGTCACCATCGGAGCATCGATCCGGATCGGCAGAAGCCCGGCTCCACCCCTCCCCCATCTAACTCACCTGGCCAGTGCAGTTAAGGGGAGCAACTATTTGGTAACAACAGCAAGATGGAGTGTGTTTGTGTCTGTGTGTGTGTGTGTGAATGCATGACTGTAATATATCATATGCATATGATAGAGTATTAATTAATACCTGTATTACTAATAAATGTGGTGTTTTGCCTTAATCCCCCTGAAAAGATCCCATATAGTACTTTGAGTACAACAGTTTGAGAAGGTACCTGGAGTGGCAGGGCTGAGGGAAGGCCATGGGAGCTATGGAGCTCCGGCCTGAAACCCCCCCAGGTTGCTGCCTAGTATAGGGCCAAACAGGTACTAGGGTTGTAGGGGACAGCCCAAGGCTAGATAAAGGCAGCAGGTCCAAACCCCCCTTGCCAGTGATGAGTGGCATACACTGCAGTCTGCCCCAGGGAATGGGGGCTAGTTGGTGATTGGCAGTAGCCTTACACTGAGGCAAGGTGGTGATGGGGGTGGGGTTTCCCCTGGTGGGGGAGACCCCAAGGCTGAGGGATTACTGCCAGAGGGGCAGCACCTCAGAGGAAGGGGCATTGGGGTCCTGGGAGGGACGTGGGTGGGGGGGAGGCAGCGGTAAGGCGGATCACTGGCCTGCAGAGGGGTGCTCTGGAAGCTGAACGAGCTAATTCCTGATAGACCAGCAGGAGGTGCCGCAGGGGCGAGTCCACAAGCTTATACTTCAGCAGATGGGGAGAAACCTCTGAAACTGAATCTTAACCACAAAAGCTACTGAGAACCTGCAGCATGATGGGAAGACAGAGCAAAGTAACACCACTACCAGACATGGGTTCCCGAGAGAGGAGCATCATTCTGGGCCCAACTTTAGTCATAAAGACAATTAGGGTTGACTACATTCTGAGGAACAATTAACGTATTTAAAGGAACAGATATCCATAGTGTACAAAAATAAACTCACTCAGAGAATCATTCCATTCATTCATGGAATATGGATATAGAACACAATTATGACTTATCAGTTCCTCTTGTTGTTCCCCCATCATTCCTCTTGCACTATACTTTGCAATTCTTCATCTAGTCTAGATTTTGATGCTTGAAGCAAAGAGGGTTCTGCCACTCAGGGGCGGCTCCAGGCATCAGCACACCAAGTGCATGCTTGGGGCGGCAAGCCATTGGGGGCTCTCTGCCGGTTGCTGCGAGGGCGGCAGGCAGGCTGCCTTCTGCAGCTTGCCTGTGGAGGGTCTGCTGAAGGCCTGTGGAAGGTCTGCCAAAGCCGTGGGACCAGGATACCCTCTGCAGGCAAGCCATGGGGCCAGCAGACCCTCCGCAGGCAAGCCACCGAAGGCAGCCTGCCTGCTGTGCTTGGGGCGGCAAAATGCCTAGAGCTGCCCCTGCTGCCAATTACTTTGTAGTACTGCTCTGTAGTCTTACAGTGGATCTATCATTGGAACATTTTCCCTCAAGTTCAGCCTAAATGGTCCTCTTTTGTAATTTCATCCCATCATTCCTACTAAAGCTGGTCAAAAGATGCTGGACAATTTTTGTCATATTTTCCTTGAGATTTTTGGAAACGTTCAACCAGCTCCAACTCCTAAATACTCTTTTTACTACCTTAAATAAATTCCTCTACATCCTTACAATCTACATCCTTCTAGTACTTTCAGACAGCTATGCCTCTTACTTTGTCATCAGTTAGCCAAGCTGTATAGTTTTCTTGTTATCATTTCTAATATGTTCATCCATCCAGTTCACCAATACTTTGTGTTGCACACTCTGAATTTTCTCCAGTCTTTCTGATGATGAGATTTTGTGAAATACATATGCTAATCAAGGTGTGACTTTACATGAGCTAGAGAAGGAATTTCACTTCTCTTCTCTGTGATGTGATGTCCCTGTCTCAACTATAACCCACATAGTTAAGAGTGACTTTAAATACAAATAATACATACAATGTTTTTATGATCCCTTCCTGGTCACACTGCCTCAGCTAATGGTCCACTACTCGGGTATAGAAACTTAGAGAAAAGTTTGCATGAGATAGTTTGAAACAAACATAAGCAGAGCCTTTTTCTCAGCATATTGTATCTATATATCAAACTGCTGTTTACTTTACATTTATAGTTATCCTGAGGCTACATGTAACATGCTGTTCCTTTGTTTAGCACGTTGGCTCTAAAAAGTGCCAGCCTTGAAGACAGATGTGTATTGCTCTTACTTTCCTTCTGGCATATGTGCCTCGCGGCTGTAGTATGCCCCATCCTGCCAAATGCATCTAGGATGTGACAACACAACTGTCTTAGTACTGTCTGAGTGCTGGCTGGTGAGTCTTGCCCACATGCTTAGGGTTTAGCTGATCGCCATATTTGGGGTCGGAAAGGAATTTTCCTCCAGGGCAGATTGGCAGAAGCCCTGGAGGTTTTTCGCCTTCCTCTGCAGCGTGGGGCATGGGTCGCTTGCTGGTGGATTCTCTGCAGCTTGAGGTCTTCAAACCACAATCTGAAGACTTCAATAACTCAGACATAGGTTAGGGGTTGTTATAGAAGTGGATGGGTAGGGTTCTGTGGCCTGCTTTGTGCAGGAGGTCAGACTAGATGATCATATTGGTCCCTTCTGACCTATGGGTCTATGAGGAAGGTGTGCAAAGACTTAAACTGTCCTGGGCTGCTTCAGCACTTTCTTATCCACCTTCTGTGGCCATGCCTAACACTCCCCCAGTCTGCCATAAATGAGATTTCTGGAACTCTTCAGCACTTCCTTCATTGTTGCCAATTTACAAATGCGTTTTTGCTTTGTCTGTCTGGACTGATGTTGTCAATGGAATTCTGCTACTGTTCTCACAGCCTTTAAAACTTTTTAAACATGCCCTAAATTCTTGCAAGAGGGCTGGCTCATTCCACATTAGTATATGCACATATCACAAACATGTAGGTCTCCATCCAACTCCTTTTAAAGGCAACTAAAAATTTTCTATGGAGTTTAATGGAAGCCCTTTTTGAGCCTATTGCCTGATTCAATAATGTACTTAAGCATATGTCCAACTGTAAGCACGTGAGTAGCCCCATTGAATTCAGTGAGGCTACGCAGATGTGTAAACACCATAATCTGGGCCTTAATGCATTTTTGGATTAAGGTATTAGAGCCCTCTCCCACAGCATTTGATGCTGTTGGGGGAAGGATGACTACTGGGGAGAGATGGGGTCCACCTGACCAAGGAAAAAAGCATCTTCAGACACCAATTCACCATCTAGTGCTTTAAACTAGGCTCATAAGGGGCACTGACAAAAGCCTAGAGGTAGGTATTAAAATAAGGTGACATTAACAGAGGAATAGATATCGTGATATCAGGGTAAGGATTTACTATGAACCAGGAATTCAGGAAGAGGAGGTGGATGAGGCATTTCTAGAACAAATAACAAATATCCAGAACACAAGATCTGGTAGTAATGGGGCAGTTTGTAGCCCAGTGGGCTAGTTTGCCTTTGTTATATTCACTGCTTTGCATTATATTCAGCAGTAATCCAAGAAACCTACAGGCCTGAATCCTGTAAGATATTAGCTTCAGCAAGTTAGCATAAGGCTTGAGGAATATGCACTTTGAACAGATAAACTTTGCACAGATAAATGGCCCAATGGAAAACCCCAAGTATTTGGGGAGTTGAAAATCAGACATGCCAAACCCATGAAAAAAATGCAGAAATTGGGTTTGGTTTTTGTCTTAATTGGCTTGAGTTGCTTGTTGGCTAATTTTTGGCTTGTAGCTTGTTGCTGCTTTTTTTTTTTTATTGGCTCCTGGCAAAAGGGGGCAAGCGGAGCAAGTAGGGCGAGGAGGGGGAGAGTCAGGGGTGCACAGTGGGCCCACCACAGTCCCAGACTGAAAGCCGAGGGATCTAGTCACATAAAGTGTTGGGGTTCTTAGGGATTGGCTTGTTTTGGCCTTGTTTTGAAATGGGATTAGCTTGATTTTGGGCTCATTGTGAAGGCCAGGGTGATTATTTACCATGTGAAAGTTGGCAACTGTGCTGAAAATAGAGTTTAAGGGGAAGTTCTGACCACAAGTACATGAGTCAACTACTGAAGT
Source organism: Chelonoidis abingdonii (assembly GCF_003597395.2). Lineage (NCBI taxonomy): Eukaryota > Metazoa > Chordata > Testudines > Testudinidae > Chelonoidis > Chelonoidis abingdonii. The sequence goes on from NC_133771.1 coordinate 66,383,409, forward strand.
GTTCTGGCAACAAACTGATGTACATAACAGATACATGAGATACGTCTAAGGCTAGCCTGCTTGCTTGCCTATAGATCTGTCTATCTATCTATCTTCTTCTAAGTTTCTTATGGGTTTGATTATGTGTTTTATAATAGCCTTATAAGTTTATATGGGAGTATATTTTGTCTCTAACACAAGGGCCCTCCAGGCCTGCTAGTTGAGCTAAGGCAAGGTTAGCATACATATGTTTGGGACCTTTCACCTGGATAGCTAGTGATGAGCTAAGGGATAGCTCAGTGGTTTGAGTATTGGCCTCCTAAACCCAGGGTTGTGAGTTCAATCCTTGAGAGGAACATGTAGGGATCTGGTGCAAAAATCTGTGTGGGGATTGGTCCTGCTTTGAGCAGGGGGTTGGACTAGATGACCTCCTGAGGTCCCTTTCAACCCTGATATTCTATAAGGTCCATATATGGCTGCAAACTTTAATATGGAGGATGTGTTAAAGCAGGTTGGCGTTGGGGATTTCCTAAGTTCATACCTTTTAAAACTTAACGGGTACACCACAACTTGGAACTTGGAGAGAACCAAAATAATCGGGTAGGATAGAAATAACAAATGTGATACATAATCACAAAAGGGGCCATGGTAACGAATTGACATGTATGATAATAAGCTTAGATCACTGATATACTAACCTATAGGAAAAAGACACTCCAGCATTAGTAAGGAGAGGAAATACAAATAAGGAAAATTGGGGAAATCCCCTACTGAATATGCACTGAAATTAGCAGCGTCAGCGGAACATATTGTAAAAGTGGCATCTCAGCCAAGGGGTGGTAGGAGAGAAAGAGAGATGTAGTCCTTGGGAGGTGCCAGAATGATGACCACAGGTGATGAGGGGGAAGGTGATGGGGATGAGGAAGATGATGGCTAACATTTCAGGTTGTTCTACAGGGGATGGTGTGAGTATATGGATGTGCAGATGTACATCCTGTAGTATCTCCACCTTACTGAGTTGGGGTGTTTGTGACTGTGCTAAAATGTATTCATAAACTCTATTTGTAAATATAAAAAGATTCCTATAGTGTAGGTGCTGCAACTGTGCACATTGGGTTTCCCAACTATATAATAATTTAAATAATACTGAGCCTGATCTTGGGGCAAGAACCTGGCAACTCTCAGAGTGATAACTGGGGATTCTTAAGTAATCAATATAATTAATACATAATCTAAAGATCAGGCAACAACTTTAATTAACCATACATCTGTTGGAAAAGTAATACAGCAAAACAAAATACATCTAATAAGTTCTTGGAATATGTTAAGGATAACTTTTTGTCTCAGAAGTAACTAGAGGTACAGCCATTTTAGACTTGATTCTGACTAGCAGGGATAAATTGGTTGTGAATCTGAAGGCAATTTGAGTGAAAGTGCTCACAAAAAGGATAGATTTCAAAATTCTAAGGAAAGGAGCAGCAGCAGACTAAGGCCAATAGACTTCAGAAAAGCAGACTTTAACAAACTCAGATAACTGGAAGATTTTCTTCCTATGGAACCTTCCCTAAGGCAAAAAAGATTTCAGGAGAGCTGACAATTTCTCAAAGGGACAATATTAAAGGCACAAAGTGCAAACTATCCTGATATAAAGGAAAGATACGAAGAATAGTAGGAAGCCAATGTGGTTCCATCAAAAGCTCTTTAAATTACTTGAAAATCAAAAAGGGATCCTTCAAAAAGTGGAAACATGGACAAACTCCAAGGACGAGTACAGAAAAACAGTATAGGAATGTAGGGACAGAATCAGAAAGGCTAAGGCACAAAATTAGTTACACCTGCCAAGAAATATAAAAGACAATAAGAAGAAGTTCTATAAATATATTAGGAGCTAGAGAAAGATGAAGGAAAGTGTAGGTCTGCTGTTCAGCAGGGAAGGAGAGTGAATAATGGATGACATCAAGATGGCTAAAGTGTCTAATACCTATTTTGCTTCATCTTCACTAAAAAGGTTAATTGTGACCAGTTACTTAATACAACATCAAGGAGAAATGAACACAAGCTAGATAGGAAAATAAAAAGTTAAAGAATATTTAGAGAAATTAGATGTATTCAAATTGTCAGGGCCTGAATAAATTTATCCTATCAATTACCTTTGAGAACTCACAATGGACAGATAAGGACCCAGAGTACTGGAGAAAGGCAGGGGACCTGGGGAATTATAGACCAGTCAGCCTAACTTCAATACCTGGAAAGATATTGGAAGAAAATATTAAATAAGTCATTTGTAAGCAGCTAGAGGACTATAAGATAATCAGTTATGGCCAGCATGGTTTTGTCAAGAATAAATCATACCAAACCAACCTATTCTCCTTCTTTGATGGGCTTACTGGCCTACTGGAAAGGGGGTAGCAGTAGACATGATACATTTTAATTTTAGTAAGTCATTTCACACAGTCCTACATGACATCCTCTTAAGCAATCTAGGGAAATGTGGTCTAGATTAAGTTGCTGTAAGGTACATGCACAACTGTTTGAAAGGAGTAATTATTAATGGTTTGCTGTCAAACTGGGAAAATGTATCTAGTGGAGTCCCGCAGGGATCTGTCCTGGATGTGATACTGTTAATATCTTCAATAATGAGTCAGATAATAGAGTGGAGAGTACACTTGTAAAATTTGTGAATACCACCAAGCTGGAAGGGTTTGCTAGCTTTTTAGAGGACAGGTTTAGAATTCAAAATTATGTTGACAAATTGGAGAATTGGTCTGAAATCAAGAAGATGAAATGCAATAAAGACAAATGCACCGTGTTTTACTTAGAATGAAGAAAAAATCCAGTGCACAAATACAAACTGGAGAATAACTTGCTGAACAGTAGTATTACTGAATTGGATCTCGGGGTTATAATGGGTCACAAATTGCCTGTGAGCCAACAATGTGATGCCCTTGCAAATGAAGCATTGCCAATTTACAAGAGGTGAAGATCTGGCCCACTATTGCACAGTTCCTGTACGCATGTTCAGTTTAGCACTAACTTTGTCCACTTTCACCTCTCTCATATACTGAAGTTCCAGTCGGAGTAGCTAATGGGAGGACGCTGGACCACATCCTAAGCTAGTGTGAATTGGTATAGCTCCACAGAAATCATCTGAGGCTCTAGTCCACTATGTTTCACAACAATACTTTCGGTTCTGGGTAAGTTAAAGCAAATGCAGTCATTTATCTTATATCACTCTCTGTATATTTTAAAAGTTGCTTATGCCAAATATATATTTTTCTTTAATTTTGTTCATCCATGGGAAAAAAAATCCTGTCTTTAAATAAAATGGTATTTAAGCATTTAAAAAAAGAACCTAGAAGACTTCATGAAGACATATCCCTGAAACTGTATCCAGCAGTCTTTTTTCTTTTTTTGTTTTTGGAAGGGGGAGACATAATGGAAGTGCAATAAATGTGTCGGAGGGGGGGATTTGTTGTGACAGATTATTAAAAATTTACAGCATTAATAAATGTTGTGTCCATACCCTATCACTTCCAAGATCAAACTGATGGCCAAATTCCACCTTGAGATACTTTCAGGTGGTGTCCAGGGGACAGTTCAGCATCTGCTAAGCAACATACAACCTTAAAATAGGTCTGAATCTTTTGAATAGGAGTGGTTCATACACATTGGACCGAAAGCAGAATTTGACTCTGAGCACTGTGAAATGAATCTGATTTTCAAATCTGAAAAGTGAAGGTATTTCAATTTGAAAGAAACTAGGGCTTTAAAAAAATATTTTAACCATTAGAATATAAACCAGACTGCTTGGTAAACAGATGATCTTATTAAATGGGTGTTGGGGAAGGTGGGGAGGTTTCTGGAAAGACTCAAAGCAAACAGAAAATTAAGCCCCATGGTTACACAGTTAAATAAATGGTAGCGATTATCTCCCGCACCCTCTCTTAGGACAACTTTGTTATTTCAGTCTGTCATAAATTTTCCATTATGATCAAATGAAACACTGAACACTGTCATTTTAATGAAATTCTTTATAGCTGAATTTCTCTGTCTGGTGTTGGCATTAAACATTTACCATGTTTATTTTAGAAGCTAACTTCAAAGTGCCTTACCTGCTATATTGCTCCTGTCTCATTTTCCTTTAACTACTCAGGCATTTTGATCTTCCACAATGACACCATATGAAAAGCAATAAACATTATTAGCTAAAGTTTAATAATTCTGTCTTGGCCATAGGCCTTAATTTCAATGAACAGTCAATGCTCTCTACATTGCAATACCTTGACACTAAATACCCTGCTATTCATTTGCAAGACACCATATTTTTTTTTATTAATCACTCTATGCTGTTTCATGTAACCCTATCAAATTAACGTAATTTATGGGAATCTGGGCATCATTCACTCATTGCAATTAAAAGAAAAGTATATTGCACAATGGGTCAGATCCTTTTTGAATTACTCATCTGCTGGGAGTAATTTAGCATGACTAGCTCAGTAAAGGCCTGAGGGGGAAAAAGCAATGGTTGACTTTTGCCTCAGAGCACCAGAGAATCTTCTTGCAGTTATATTGAGAAGTTCTGCAAGCTTGACTTTTCTCCTAGACTGCTGCTATGAATAATATTTGTAGAAATGAAAACTCAAGATGAGAGATGCTTTGTTCTATTCATATACGTTAATTTTATGTAAGTTAATGTTTCTTTGGTAAGAGATTATTTGGGCATTTGCAAAAGCATTAGATTTTTCATGATATTTTCATTTTGCTATTATGTCCCCATCGTAATAGTATTGGAGCACTTCACACTCTTTAATATTTCTACCACTATGAGCTAGGGAAATATTATCATCATCCCCAATGTACAGATGGGTAACTAAAGGTACATCTATACTGCACACTCCTTTCAGTGGTGTGTAGAGTACATACATTGCAAGTCTACGGAGCATGGGTACAAATAGCAGTATAGACAGTGAGGCAGCGCTTAGGCGAGCCTGAACCCTGTGAGTATGTATCCTACACTAGTGGTTCTTGACCTCTGGTCTGCATACTGCTGGAGGTCTGCAGATTGTGTCTGAGGGATCCACAAGACTTATACTGAAAACTGACTGAACAGACTTCTGCTACCTATAGAGGCAATCAATTTCCTAAGGGGTCTGCACTTCCGTTCTAAATTCTTAAAGGTGTGCAAATGAGGAACGACTGCTAGGCAGAGATGGCGTTCACCTTTCGAGGAGGGGAAAGACCCTATTTGCACACAGACTGGCTAACCTAGTGAGGAGGGCTTTAAACTAGGTTTGACGGGGACAGGTGAGCAAAGCCCACAGGTAAGTGGGGAACATGAAGACCTGGGAGATGGGTCGGAAACAAGAGGGAGCATGGGCTATAATGGCAGAGAGAAAGGAGGGTCAGGGCAAAACTGGGAGGCAAGATCAAACCAGTATCTTAGATGCCTATATACAAATGCGAGAAGTATGGGTAATAAGCAGGAAGAACTGGAAGTGCTAATAAATAAATACAACTATGACATTGTTGGCATCACTGAAACTTGGTGGGATAATACACATGATTGGAATGTTGGTGTGGATGGGTATAGTTTGCTTATGAAGGATAGACAGGGGAAAAAGGGAGGAGGTGTTGCCTTATATATTAAAAATGTACACACTTGGACTGAGGTGGAGATGGACATAAGAGACGGAAGTGTTGAGAGTCTCTGGGTTAGGATAAAAGGGGTAAAAAACAAGGGTGATGTCGTGCTAGGAGTCTACTACAGGCCACCTAACCAGGTGGAAGAGGTGGATGAGGCTTTTTTTAAACAACTAACAAAATCATCCAAAGCCCAAGATTTGGTGGTGATGGGGGACTTCAACTATCCAGATATATGTTGGGAAAATAACACCGCGGGGCACAGACTATCCAATAAGTTGCTGGACTGCATTGCAGACAACTTTTTATTTCAGAAGGTTGAAAAAGCTACTAGGGGGGAAGCTGTTCTAGACTTGATTTTAACAAATAGGGAGGAACTCGTTGAGAATTTGAAAGTAGAAGGAAGCTTGGGTGAAAGTGATCATGAAATCATAGAGTTTGCAATTCTAAGGAAGGGTAGAAGGGAGTACAGCAAAATAGAGACAATGGATTTCAGGAAGGCGGATTTTGGTAAGCTCAGAGAGCTGATAGGTAAGGTCCCATGGGAATCAAGACTGAGGGGAAAAACAACTGAGGAGAGTTGGCAGTTTTTCAAAGGGACACTATTAAGGGCCCAAAAGCAAGCTATTCTGATGGGTAGGAAAGATAGAAAATGTGGCAAAAGACCACCTTGGCTTAACCACGAGATCTTGCATGACCTACAAAATAAAAAGGAGTCATATAAAAAATGGAAACTAGGTCAGATTACAAAGGATGAATATAGGCAAACAACACAGGAATGCAGGGGCAAGATTAGAAAGGCAAAGGCACAAAATGAGCTCAAACTAGCTATGGGAATAAAGGGAAACAAGAAGACTTTTTATCAATACATTAGAAGCAAGAGGAAGACCAAGGACAGGGTAGGCCCACTCCTCAGTGAGGAGAGAGAAACAGTAACAGGAAACTTGGAAATGGCAGAGATGCTTAATGACTTCTTTGTTTCGGTCTTCACTGAGAAGTCTGAAGGAATGTCTAACATAGTGAATGCTTATGGGAAGGGGATAGGTTTAGAAGATAAAATAAAAAAAGAGCAAGTTAAAAATCACTTAGAAAAGTTAGATGCCTGCAAGTCACCAGGGCCTGATGAAATGCATCCTAGAATACTCAAGGAGTTAATAGAGGAGGTATCTGAGCCTCTAGCTATTATCTTTGGAAAGTCATGGGAGACGGGAGAGATTCCAGAAGACTGGAAAAGGGCAAATATAGTGCCCATCTATAAAAAGGGAAATAAAAACAACCCAGGAAACTACAGACCAGTTAGTTTAACTTCTGTGCCAGGGAAGATAATGGAGCAAGTAATTAAAGAAATCATCTGCAAACACTTGGAAGGTGGTAAGGTGATAGGGAATAGCCAGCATGGATTTGTAAAGAACAAATCGTGTCAAACCAATCTGATAGCTTTCTTTGATAGGATAACGAGCCTTGTGGATAAGGGAGAAGCGGTGGATGTGGTATACCTAGACTTTAGCAAGGCATTTGATACGGTCTCGCATGATATCCTTATCGATAAACTAGGCAAATACAATTTAGATGGGGCTACTATAAGGTGGTTGCATAACTGGCTGGATAACCGTACTCAGAGAGTAGTTATTAATGGCTCCCAATCCTGCTGGAAAGGTATAACAAGTGGGGTTCCGCAGGGGTCTGTTTTGGGACCGGCTCTGTTCAATATCTTCATCAACGACTTAGATGTTGGCATAGAAAGTACGCTTATTAAGTTTGCGGACGATACCAAACTGGGAGGGATTGCAACTGCTTTGGAGGACAGGGTCAAAATTCAAAATGATCTGGACAAATTGGAGAAATGGTCTGAGGTAAACCGGATGAAGTTCAATAAAGACAAATGCAAAGTGCTCCACTTAGGAAGGAACAATCAGTTTCACACATACAGAATGGGAAGAGACTGTCTAGGAAGGAGTATGGCAGAAAGAGATCTAGGGGTCATAGTGGACCACAAGCTAAATATGAGTCAACAGTGTGATACTGTTGCAAAAAAAGCAAACGTGATTCTGGGATGCATTAACAGGTGTGTTGTAAACAAGACACGAGAAGTCATTCTTCCGCTCTGCTCTGCGCTGGTTAGGCCTCAACTGGAGTATTGTGTCCAGTTCTGGGCACCACATTTCAAGAAAGATGTGGAGAAATTGGAGAGGGTCCAGAGAAGAGCAACAAGAATGATTAAAGGTCTTGAGAACATGACCTATGAAGGAAGGCTGAAAGAATTGGGTTTATTTAGTTTGGAAAAGAGAAGACTGAGAGGGGACATGATAGCAGTTTTCAGGTATCTAAAAGGGTGTCATCAGGAGGAGGGAGAAAACTTGTTCACCTTAGCCTCTAATGATAGAACAAGAAGCAATGGGCTTAAACTGCAGCAAGGGAGATTTAGGTTGGACATTAGGAAAAAGTTCCTAACTGTCAGGGTAGTTAAACACTGGAATAAATTGCCTAGGGAGGTTGTGGAATCTCCATCTCTGGAGATATTTAAGAGTAGGTTAGATAAATGTCTATCAGAGATGGTCTAGACAGTATTTGGTCCTGCCATGAGGGCAGGGGACTGGACTCAATGACCTCTCAAGGTCCCTTCCAGTCCTAGAGTCTATGAATCTACGAATCTATAAACTTTAGAGGTGCTGTGGGTGCAGCAGCAACCCAGCTTGAAGTGTTTTCAAATCAGATACAGGGTTTACAGTTTTGTTCAAAGGCTTTCAGCACTCCTTCTATAAAACTTGTTTCAGCACCATTTGGAAGAGTCAACATGTTTTTTTTGTAAAGGGAAATCATGCCTCACCACTCGATTAGAATTCTTTGAGGGAGTCATCAAGCATGTGAACAAGGGTCATCCAGTTTATACAATGTACTTGGATTTTCAGAGGAGCCTTTGACAAGGTCTCTTACCACAGGCTCTTAAGCAAAATGGAGAGAGGTAACAGAAGATCTGTACTAGGACCAGTGCTGTTCAACATATTCATAAGTGATCTGGAAAGGAGGGTGAACAGTGATGTGGCAAAATTTGCAGATGATAAAAAATTGCTCAAAATAGTCAAGTCCAAAACTGATTGCAAAGGCTTACAAAGGGATCTCACTGAACTGGGTGACTGGGTGACAAAATGGCAGATGAAACTCAGTGTTGACAAGTGCAAAGTAATGCACATTGCAAAAAGTAATCCCAACTATACAGACAAAATGATGGGGTCTAATTTAGCTGTTACCACTCAAAAGAGATCTTAGAGTCATCATGGATATTTCTCTGAAAACATCCACTCAATGAGCAGTGGAAGTCAAAAAAGCTAACAATATTAGGAACCATTAGGAAAGGGATAGATGATAAAACAGAAAATGCCATAATGCCATTATGTAAATCCATGGTCACCTCAGAAATAAAGAAGAGCAAAATGAAAGTCTCCAAGAGAAAGCACACTGTCTTCCCCCTTGGGAGCAGGCCACATCTGGACACAAAATGCTATCTTGCCTCCAGACAGAAAGATTCAAGAAGTATAGACAGCTAAACCAATGATGACACTTACATAGCCCTAGTGTGTTTTGTTCTTTATACAACTGTTTTGAACAATGTTCTCCTATCTGGAAAAGAGGTTTAAATTTCCTTTAAAGTTGTGAATTGCATAGGATGTGGTGAATTGCCTAGCTACTGTTTGTTTACATGAGATCTAAACATTTTTTTTGATGAAGATCGTGTGTTTAAAAACATATAGCTTTTGAATAAAGATTAAAATTCCAGGCATTGTGATGCCAATAGCAAATTACAGGGCGTTTCCTCCATATGCAAGAACACTAGCTTTCACTATTGGTTTTGGTTACTGATCTATCCATAAATATGAACTGAACAGTCTCCCTACCAGAAACATATATTGTGTTTTTGGCATGAATGAAGGCATGGTTTTAAAAAAAACAAAAAAAAACCCCACCTCTTTCTCTCGGTTCCACTGCACTACTTAACTATAAAAGTATAGGGTAATCCAAAGAAGGGCGTTTCAGACATTAAATGCTTTTATATTGCAACATACCTTTTAAAGGTATTCATTTGATTCTGCTTTGGATTGTATTTCTTTTTCAAAAATAGAAGAAAAATTTTAAAAGATAATATGAAATGCCATATTTTACACTTTTATAGAAAAAAACAAGGTTAATTCATTTGCAAGATGCTCTTGTGTTCAGTTACCGTGCTCAGTTGATGTTTGCCATCTCTCCATTGGTGAGGTACATTAGTTAAAACCAAGAAAAATTCAGCATATTATGATTGTCTATTGAAAATGTCCATGGTCCCCCAAAAAGGAGCTGTAAAGCTGCTCCTAATGTTTCATTATCCCTCGTCTTCAAAAGCAAACTTTGTCTACTTTAAGAAATATGAGCTGCTATCTATTCTTTGAATGAGGTGCAGCAACATGAGTCATGGGATCAGAAGCTGCCTGGCTTAGCTGAAGTTGGTCACACAGTCTTATGCAGATCAGTGAAATCCACAGAGTTCTTAGAGCGTTCTTCTATCATAGCCCATCACTGCTATCAGTCTTAGATAGCAGATGTTTGTGAAAAAGTAACAAGTAGACATTGCTTTGCTGAATTGGAGCCAAAGAGAACTGTACTCAAGGACATGCCTTAAGTTTTTTGCACACAAAATTTATCCACAACTCAAAGTTTTAAATAATGTAGCTGTAGCACAGGAAAGAAAGAAATATAGGAAGAGGAGTAAATATGTAAAACAAGTAGTAGGCCACAAGACCTTTTTTTCTGGAAATGCTTGATATTAACTTTGCCACCATAGTCCACAAGCAGCTGCAGTTCCCACCCTGCATAGTACTGGGTGGCAGCTATAAGAGGCCTGTGAAGCCTAAGCCTCCCCAAACAGGACAAGAAATGCAGGATGCAGTGCACCTCCCTTTGGAGCACTGCCACTGGAAGCTCTCAAGAAACAGGAGAGCCACCAGCACCCAGACCGTGGCACCACCTGCACTCTGCCCCGAGGCCCCACTCCCACTCGGCCTCTTCTCCCATGGCCCCACTCTCACTCCACTCTTCACACCCCCATCTCTTCCCCTGAGAAGAGAGGCTGGAGAGGTGAGCAACAGGTACCTAACGGGAGGGGGCAGAGAGATATGGCAGGGAGGCCTCAGGAAAGGAGAAGAGTGAGCAGTGGATGGCCTTGAAGGAGGGGATGGAGATGAGTGGCAGGGGGGCCTCAGAAGAAGCGGCAGAGTGGGGGTGGGAAGAGGCAGAGCGGGGGCAGGGCCTCCGGGGAAGAGGCTGAGCTTGGATGAAGTGTGGGTAGAGCCTCAGGGCAGAGCGAGAGACAGGGCCACGGTCTGTGTCCCAGTGCCCCCGTCCCCCACTTCTAGGGAGCTTCTGGCACTCACACCCAGCCTCCCCAAACACAAGAGTCACACGTTGTCTATATGTATAGTCCAAATTGAGCCCCTTTCTGGGATTGCTTTCATTGGTAAAAACACAACAGATATTTCCCCAAGCTTGGACATTCCTAAGTTCTTCCCTACAGGACCTCCTTTGTCCAACGTCTAGTTCCTTCTCTCACCAACACATATAGTCCCGTTTCTAATGGTCTTTCACCCCTAAACTCAGTCTGCCAGGCAATTACACTATTGTATGTGCTTGTAAAATTTTAGGGCCAAAAAGTGCAAACACACTCCCCTGCAAACTAAAAGCATATCCAATCTAAGGTAAACACATTATCAGGGAAACATTTTCAAAGCAGATATGAATGCCAAAAGCAAATAGGGAGCCACTGGAGTTGTTTTCAGTTATGGTTGCTCTCTTTTTGTACTCATAAGACAACAGCATTCTGTACATACTAGATTTTGGAGAGTTGAAACTTGTGAAGAGGAGCGAAGGGAGTTGCGATGGTCAAGGTAAAAAAATATGAAGGCATAAATGAAAAATGCAGCAGAGGTAGAGTGGAAAGAGGCTTGCATTGCAATGTTGTATATGTGGCAATAGGCAGATCTGCAGGGAAGTCTGTTGCTGTAGCCTTGGTCAACAGAAGCAAACGAGAAGTCTGAGTTGAAATCTGGGATAGAAGAGACGAGGATGTTCCTCTGTGACAGGCATGTATGTTCCTCAGACATTTTCTGAAGGGAGCTGATGTTAAGCATAGGTTGTAGGATGTCCACACTGCAATTGAAGGTGTGATTTATAGCTCAGGTAGACATAATCTAGCTAGCATAGCTAAAAATTGCCATGAAGAAGCAGCACAGGCTAGTTATGCAAATATATATCTAGAAGTATATATCCAGAACCTCTAGTGTGCTTGCACAGTCCATACTGATGTTCATGCCACCCCATCTTCACTGCTATTTTTTAGCATACTAGCTACATAAAAAGTAGTGTGGAGATGCCCACGCAAGCTGCAAACCACACTTTTGATTGCAATGCAAACATACCCTTCGTCAACACGGACAAAGAATACAAATAGGAAGGAGTCACCTTTCAAGCAAATGCCATCAATTTAAGAGTGCTAGCTAACATCAAAGGCAGAATCCGGAGGGAGATGGCGGATAGAAACTGCCCCCAGCAGACAAAGTATTGATATGAACATTATGTAGGACTCAGAAATGCAGCCCTGGCAGAACACCAGGTCTGCGTTTGGCCCCTTCTACGTATAATAGCAGGCTAGCTTTGTTGCTGTGGTCTATACCCCAACTGTATTACATGAAAAAGTTATTGGATTGAAAGAGTGCCTGCACTGAAATACAGATACCAACTACAAAGCTAAATGATCCATCAGCATCTGCAGCACAATGCACTAGATCACGAGAAAGCAGCTTCTCATGCTCCCTACAAACTCTCAGCTATTAGCAAAACAAATATTAAGAATACATAAAAATAAATTACTTTCAGATGAATACACATAATACAGTACAGCATATGCCTAAAGATTAGTAGCATATGTCCTTGAATTTCTTGAGTGACTCAGTGTTATACCCCTGAAGACCAGAGCAAAATGCCCTATCAGGTGAGAGAACAAACATACAGGACTAAGGGTGGACTCATGGAAAGCTTGTTCTTAAAAGTTCACAAGTGGCTGGATCAATTAACTTGCATGCTTTGATCACCCCACAGCCACATCAGAGGAGTTTGTGAGTTGCCGTGGGATGTTTCTGGTTGCTATTGTTTCGATTTACTGTAGGTTCCCCAGAAAAGAAAAAAAAATCCCATTTTCCACCATACAGAGATGTTGTTGATGGTCACTTGCTTCTTTTTATGGAAACATATATAATCTTCATTGCTTACTATTAGTATTAATGTGGACCTAAGGGATGCAGTCAGTGAGTTGTGTTTTGTATTCATTGTACTCAGCCCTGTTGTACTAAGCAGTGTGCTAACACATATTGAAAAAGACAGTCCTTGCACCCAAAACCTATGTAACTATTACTCTTTCTCCAGAGTGATGATTCACCTGTGACTTCTGCAACAAAACACAACAGGCAAATGAAATAAATAAATGGGCCAAGCTGGAGTTGGTATCAGAATAAAGAAATAAAGACATCTAAGCACAATAGCTATTAATTATGGTTATGAAAAAGTTGTAGACCTGTTAAAAGATTTGACATAACCCTATAAGGATTAGGTTGAGGAAATTCAATCATAGTTAAGGCTGCTGCTCCATTTCTCTCATAACTCACTCAGCCGTGTCTTTGTTCTTCAAGGATATCAGATAAACACAGGCAGTTCTAGTCTATATCTTTGTGCAATACTCAAGCACAGCAGGTTCAAGTTACTGATGGAATAGAATGAAGACTTAACTATCAAATGTCCTTATTTTTATGGATTGTTATTTTTATGTAGTTTTGTGCCTGTTATTTCCATATGTTTTGTCATTATTTTTAGTGGAGATTTATCTTTCAAATAAAGAAAAAATCAGTATTTTAGTTGAAATGTATAAGAGACTGCTAAGCCGATACATTATTGTTCTAACAGACCAGGTTATCCCTGGTGAAACTCCAATGAGTTTGAGTTATGCTAGAAACAAATTTATCTCATTCTCCATTATGGTCTATTGGGCAAATGTGTACTTTAGAGACACTTAAAACTGGAGATGGGCTGGACTGGAACGGCTCTTTCTGAACTATCAGTTGTGTCAATACATACTTGATCTTTAATCCTCAGATTGCTGAAATAGATTGTCCCCTTGGAGATATGTCCTGGTGTGCCAACACATAGTTAACTACGTCATTGCTGTCTGCCATAGCAGGTACCTGGGGCAAAATGCATCTCTAGGGCTACTCCATGTACCTTTTGCATCTCTATTGAACTGCGAGTTTAAAAGAACAAAACCACATTCCATTGCCATATAGAAACTAAAATGAACCAAAGCAGCGAAGTAGTTAAAAATGTTATTTTACGGGAAAAGCCGAACAACAGCTACAAGATCTTATCCTGCTTTGCAGAACACCTGATTCCAATTCCAATTCTAGCCCCTCACTTCCTGGAGCAACAGGAGGTAGGACCATTGTCATGGAAGTAACGCTGCCAATTCTGAAAGAGGAAGGCTCATATGCCATAACCATGACAACCTCTGACTGCTGTGGGAAGCTATTTTAGCTGGAGTGGAGTTGGGGCAAGTATAGGAGATAGAAGAAGGCCACTTAGGGAGCTGGACTGTAATTTTTATAGATGAGCTTGCTTCATGATGGATGGCCTAAAACTATGGATCTATATTTTAATAAGGTAATCCATATACAAGCTGTGTATTATACAGAATAAGCATTGAAGTACAGTATACTTATTTTAAAATTCACATAGTTAGTAGTTCCTATGCCCACCAAACAGGCCTTGTTTGAACGACAGTCTTAGCCATTATCTATATTAGTTGATTGGGGGGTGGTGGGGAGGGAAGAAAAAGGAATATTCAAATCAGGTGATTCTTCTTCAAATGCATCTTCAATACTTAAAAAAGTCAGGTGACAAATGCCAGTCTGGTTCCATGTTTCTTTTTCTTTCAGTGACTTCCAGATGAAAAGAGTTTAGTTCACAGACAAAAAGTTGCTTTTTTTAACTCTTGAGTCTTGCAAACTCAGCTTGAGATCTGAGTCTCAGATTCAATCTTCTTGCTTCTTGAGCATTATCACCAGTAATAATGGTTCTATATGCCAAATTGTGCCCACAGTTCCACCTTTGCAACCCCGCTGTGTCCAGAGTATGCCCTCAAATAAACCTGAATAGCCACATTACCAGCAAGGGGTCACTGGCTAGGCAAGTGCAAGTTGGTAAACAATTCTGTTTATAATGCTCAAGGAGATATAAAACCCAGTTCATTCTCTTTAAGTAGTGTTGACTATGCAGGGATAGCAGAAGAAAAAAGGAGTAAAAATTTGTCTCATCACTAGATTTAGCAGCTATCATCATGAATACAGACATGGTATAGAATGGATGAGTAAGAAAAGTCCCATGTTAAAGAGTTGTTTTCAAAGTAGTTGCACTTTAAGGAATAGATAGATTTTCAGCTTAAGTTGTATGAGGGTTACAAAAACATCTCGGAGCATATTCATTCATTTCTTGCTCCCTCTGACCTGACTGCCATTAAGCAAGAGGTGACCCAACAAAATCAAATGTGCTTGGAAAACAAAATTTACTTTTGGACTGGACGCTTGTGTGTCAAATTTTAATGTGCAGGTCTCTGTAAAGAACAGAGTTATAAACACCTTCTTGCTGGGGTTTAGGTGAGAATGAAAATGCAGAACGACCTGTCAGTACAGGGTCTCAGGGAGACAGTGATCTACTACACTAACTTTAAACGTCTGGACACATTGATTCAAGGCCATTCTCAAAAAACGAGACTATGGGGTCTGATGCTAATCTTTCTATCTGCACTTCACAAATCCACCACGCAAACTGGCATGGAAATGATAAGCAATATCTGTTCAGGGGTGGAGGCACAGTATTAGAGGCATGTGAGAGGCTAAGTGAAAGCATTTTCCATGCATATACAAAAAGATAGATAAGAGTAAGCCGATAAATAGTGAGCCAGTATTCTCTTATCAGCTCATTCTATTATATGCAACATAGCTAATATATGTGCGTAGGTTCTGAGAACATCTACAGCTGGACGGTTATTGTAAGAGAAAATAAACAATACACATGGTTTGAAGAAAAATTGACCAACCTATTTTGAGCTAATAATGATGGGTAATCATAAAAGCAGCCATATTATGACACAGGATCATTTGTCTTTCCTTACATTTTTACCAGCCTGCAGCAGGATTTTCAGAAGCACCAGTACCCGTTTGAAAAGTGAACCCCTGGACTGCTACTGCAGCTGCAAAGAGCATAACTTGGCATGAGCAATCACAACAGGCACAGTGAGCGTAATTCACTCCCCTACCAGTTACCCCTGGAGTTAGATCCTTGGAGTAGTTTGAAAATAAAGAATAACTAACTCCCTGCATGTTTAAAAGTTTAATTTTAATATATTCTTTAACAACAGTATTTACACAGTGTTCCTCTGATCATCAAGGTAGTTTTAAAGCAGGATGGAAATTGGTTTACAGTCCCTGATACTAGGCTTCTGATATGGTTGTGTGAGAAATTAGAGCACTTTGGGGCTGCTTATGAGCGGCTCTGAAATGCTCCATTTCAATTAAAAACTGTAAATTGAAATACAGTTGACAGTTTCTATATGGTGAGAGCTGCATCTTATCACAGGATCTTCTAACAGTTCTTTGCTTAGCAAACTAGCCCTCGTTTCTTGCTCTCTGTCAGCAAGTGAGTGAGGAGCAGATTAAAACATCAATCAAGAGTAGATCCTAAATTGATGTCAATCAGGACTGCAGTCAATGGAGACCCACCAATTGACACTAGTTAAGATTCCGGCCCTAAAAATATGCAGTTAGACCAAGTAGTAATACTTTACCATGTGCATCTATAGCACTGGTAAATCCTCACTAACAATATTTGGTTTAATTGTAATCCCCAAGTTGCAAAACATAAGTAAAGAAAAGTTAAAGGAAAAGATAAACTTGCTCCTACTAATAGTTATGAGTAAATGAAAGAAACATTTTAAAAAAAAACTTCAATCTGCAGTTTGCAGTCTTGGAAAGAGTCTGCAAGCTTTCAAATCCTCCATAGTTAATTTCAGTGCAAGCTAAATTATTACTTTCAATTTCCCATCAATGCCAGGGCTGGGGAACCTTAAGCAGATATTTCTGAAAAGATTCTTGTTACTTCACAGGAACTTTTGGCAGATCACTGTAATCTGCTTCATTTTTGAACAGGGACGGGGAAAAAAAAAGTCTTGCTTGACTGTCTGGGCAAGATTGCTCAGGTAATAACATATGTTTAAGAATCAATTTGATGCTTATGGGGGCATATTTCAGAGACGTGAAAGCAACTGCTCATATTTTCAGGTCTATGATTCTCTCTTTCTGCTCTTCTGTTGCAGGACTGGTAACAAAAAAAATAAAATCACAAAAAGATAACTGAATAGATTCCCTCAGAGATTTTTGATGAACTTCAACAGTGGGGAGAGAACAAAGTAGGGTGGTTTAAAAGTAGGGTGACCATACATCCCGTTTTGGCTGGGACATCCATTTTTTATCTGCAGGCAAGAGCAACCAGGACAAATGCCCACTTTTGTCAAAAATGTGGGGTGTAGAGGAATGTGTGAAGGGTGAGTAGAATGGGGGAGTGAGTTCTAGTGCACAAGGGGTTGGCAGGGTTTGAGCAACCAGCGACAGTCTCATGGAGTGGGGGGCACCTCGAGTGAGCAGCTGGAGCTAACCCCACAGGGATGGGAAGGGTGCTCGGGCCAGCCTTGGGCAGTGAGCTGTTTTCCCTTTGGGAAATATGGTCACCCTATTTAAAAGGGTACTGAAAATGAGTGCAAAGACTAGCCCAGAGAACTAGAATTGCATGAGACAGAGCTGGGTTCATCCCAGAGGGCCATGGGAATGAAAACAAAACAAAACAAAAACAACAAGAGATCTGGCAAGGCATTCAGAAAAAGTGAAAAGTAGTATTAGAGAGGATCAAGAAGTAGCTGAGGACAGGGGAACTTTAGAAAGCCTGAGAGAGCATTAAAAGAAAAAAAAAGGCTTCCAATTTGGAACCAAAGTCAATTTACACTTTGATGCTAAACTTGAAATCTTACCTCACAATGAACATAGATAAAGCCATTCTGACTAGCAATTACCCAAAGTTGACAAAGGAAGACTGCAGAACTAGTCGCTGTGGTATGTGAATTATTTTTTCAAATAGATGCCACCATTGCTGGCTGTTTGATGGCCTGTGTGAACCAACTTGGTGATCTCAGTTCCCTTCCTAGTAGATACATGTCCATATCACAAAGCCACAGCAACAACAACTGGTGTTAATTAGGACACCTGCTGGCAGTCTCAGCAGAGCCCAAAGAGTGCATAGGTATGAAGACTGGGCTACCTACCGCTGCAGAAGACATTCCTCCAGGACATGGTTAAGAAACATTTTTGGAGAAGTATAAGAGGAAAGATTGAACTACCACTGCCTACAGAGTACCTATACTATGAATAAACAGAGGATTTTAACTTCCAAATCTGTCAGTCCAGAACTTGGTCACCAGCACTAAACAGGAGGAAGGAAAAAAAAATATACTACTAGCACTTCATTAAGTCTGACCAGACCTTCCTTATCATACAGTGCATTTTAATTCTACTTAATTATAAGGTATACTACTCAGAGTTTGATGCAAATTTAACTCAGCCCACACAAACCTGGTGTCATCCCACTGCTCATTACTGTTAATTATTGACCTCATAAAACCGAGGTTACAGAAAACTTTTCATTGTGTGCCTTATATTACAGAACCCTTCCTCATTTCAAGCTTCCACATCAGATATTTAGCATCACATCCCTCGTTTGTGGTCTGGGTCACCATAGATTTTAAAGGTCAGCATTACACATTTGATTGTAAGCAAGTTGAGAGGTATGTTCCATGCCTATGCAGTGGAACATAACTAGATTCCTATTCCCCAAAGAGGTGAATGGAAATCAACTGAAGCAGGGTTTTAGCTATCTGGATAGATAAAATACCAACATTAAAATATATATTTGCTAAGAGGTGGAAGGGTACACTGTTTACAAGCTGAAATCCACTGAGTGATCCATAGCCTATAAGAAAGATAAGCTGAAGTCATGTTCTGGGAAGTAGAAATACCAGGTTGTTAAATGGGGTTATTAGAAATACAGGCAGAGAATGGAAATAGAAAAATATTAGGATGAAAGATAGATATAGAAAGTGAAAGCAATAGTCTGAACTCCCAGCAAAAAACTTAAGCATTAAGCTGTGAACATTTACTCTCAGAATACTCTTATAAGCAGATTTGGATCTGAGTTTAAAACTGTACCAACCTCCCTTTCTGGAAGGTCCTGTGTAGCAAATGCTGATTTGGAAGCACAGTGCGGTAGACAATCATTTTCCTCATTTGATTCAGAAAAGCACAAATAACCACAATGATATATAAATTTAATTGTCACTGACTCATAGTTATTTTTTAGTAACTGCCACAAACCTGAACTCTGGTATTTAATGAACATCTCAGGCAACCTACTCAGACTTAACACACAGTGCATTTTCAAAGCTGTAATTTCATGAAAACAAAATGCCTTGAGAGAGAGAACAAGCTAATACTATTGTTTTAATATCATTTTTAAACTATAGCAATGGGAAGGTTGAAATAACCCACCTACTCCACCCTCCACCCCATATCAAGAGGTTTAATTAACCTGATTCTGCACTGCTGAAATCAATGGATGTTTGCCACTAATTTCTCATGGGAGCAGGATCCCTACTCTCCCCTGTCAACCATCATCCTTTATTTCACTTTCCTGCCCATGGCAATCTCTTTCCCCAAGACTGTAAATTTGTTCATCCCTTGGTTTAACAGTGCTCCCCAAATTAATCTTCAGAATGATTTGGTACCATTAGGACATAGGAGTTAGCAGTGAGACAGGTAAGGGGTACTACTGAGAAGGCAGCAGTACTCAGATACCACAGTGACAAGAGTGGTATTAGACCCATAGGAGAACAGGAGTAAATGTGAATGCTACTACTCAAGTAATCAGATATGTGTCACTTATCTGCCTACTTCCTGCTATCTCTAGAAATTAATAAATGCTTCAAGCTATGGTTATTCAAATTTTCACTTTGACAAGTGACAGTGATGGTTTCACTTTTAATTATAGCTCTAAGTAAAGTCAGTTTTCCAACCCAGGCTAATCTGGATTTGGAGCTGGAGAATGCTGTAGAGAGATAGATAAGGTGCTGAATGGTGAAAAGGAACAATAGTGGGATATGGGGAAGTGAGGGTGTTTAACTTAATACCTCCCCACTCCCCAAAAAGTGCCAATTTATCACTACCCTGGTCGCATTGCTTATGTGCTGTAATGCCTTCCCCTAGCCCTCGTCCATCTTTGTATTTTTAGATTCTGGAAAGCACCTAGCATATTTTATCTTTCTAAAAGATATGCTATAGTTCAACCACTGGTTTCTGGGCTAGATATAGGAATCATTGAGTAATATCTGTGGCCTGTTATGTCTTTGCCCTTAAAAACCTAAGAATTGTAGGTGCTATCAAAATACAAATAACCAGCACCCAACAGGTCTCACACTTCTATCATCATAATTTCTCTTCATCCTTGAAGTCTTTAAACTACAAGTTGAGGATGTCAATAGCTCAGACATAGGTCAGGGGTTTGTTACAGGAGTGGGTGGGTAAGATTCTGTGGCCTGAGTTGTGCAGGAGGTCAGACTAGATGATCATAATGGTCCCTTCTGACCTTAAAGTCTATGAGTCTAAGGAATGCATTGTGAAAATTTGATATTAGTTGTTGTAAACAAGTTACTCCCTTGGCATGCTGGATTCCCATCTACCTGTGTCCCTCATTAGAGTGGTTCTTGACATGTCATTACAACTTGATTTTGGAAAATATGAATTGAGCACTGATGAGGTGAAAACCTGTGTGGTGTTACAGCCATCATTACCTCTTGCTCTCTGCTGTCCTCTCCACTGTACGCAGGGCTATTGCTTTTTCACTAAGTCTTTGGTTTACCATTACGGCTAGATTGTTCCTGCTGAAAGCCATACATGCAGGGATCCATGAGGAGGAGGAGAAAATTGTTGGTGTTGGAGTCACTATGCGAGAGAATGTGCATCATCCCTCCCCATCAACCCAAGTGTGACAGACAGGAATTTCCTGCAACAACTTTGAAAAACCTGATTGAATTAAGCTTAATCATCTTTGGGATCCATTGCATTAAATGGAAAGTTTATGTACTACTGTGGGCTGGGATTGTATGTAACCTCTCTATGGGAGAAAGATGATATGAGGTGTAGGAGTTCAAAGTTGAAAACATGAAAGACAAGAATGGACTTTTGGGACAAGGAAGTGCACTTCCTGGGGGACACCTAGAGAGAGGTTAATGCAAATCTCCCCTTCCTCCATTAGGCAAAAAATCTTGCCTTTTGAAGCTACGTCCTGAGGAGAAAGTTTTTGTCTGTTGCCAGACACTGGAGATCAAAGGCCCAAGCTGTATAAAGAAATGGATGAACTGCTGAGCTGGTTGTTCTGGCTCTGATTCTGACAGTCATAGGCACTGACTCCATGGATGCTCCAAGGCTGGACCACCCATGGGCAGCTCCAGAACAGCTCCTCCCCTTTCCCCCAGTGCCTCCCACCTGCCAGTGGCCCCAACAAATCTACACTTCCCCCCCGCCACAATCAGCTGTTCCGCAGGAAGCACTGGTGGGCAGGGAGAGGAGTGAGGGCGTGGTGTGCATGGGGAAGAGGGTGGAACGTGGAGGGAAGAGGCGGAGTGGAGCAGGGCAGGAAGGGGTCTGGGGGGAAGAGGTGGAGTAGGGGCAAGGCACATTGGAAAGTCAGTGCCTCTGCTGACAGTTATGGACCAAATCCACAGGGAAAAGCAGTTGTGGATTTTGAAGGCCTGACACCTACCAGAACCTAGGCTGGAACTGGGGGTGACCTCTGGTAAGCATTTTAACATGCATGCAGGTTCTTTGATTATTTTTAACATTTTCTTTGCAGTGCTTTCATCTTAAGAATAAATATGCTTGCTTAGAAAGGGCTGAGACACAACTTGTAACTGCTAGCAATTATGCTGCTCGTAGCCTTTGGGGAGAAAGCAGAGCACAGATGCTGGCCTGTTGAGGAGGTCTGGCCTGCAGGGGATATCACAGTGTAGGGCAGGGACCTGTTCTCAATCTAATCCTTATAGAGTTAAGTCAAATCTTTGAACATCCCTACAACTGTGCAGCCTGGGGTGGGGAAACCTGATCGGGAGGGAGAGACACACAGGTTTCTGCCTAAGAGAGGTGACAGCTAGAAGCCAGGAGCCTTTTGAGTGGGTGCCCAATATGGACCACAGATGAGGAATATAAGTGCAGTTACCCTGAAACTGTGACACCATCTACACCCTAAAGGCTCAAAAACACGAACCTGTAATGGTGAAAAAGAACCTGTAATGGGGCACCTTCCTCAAGCACACGGCTTTGTGGCCCTGTCAGTGCACAGCCCTCAACACCCACTCAGTGTCTTCCAATCAGCTACCCAGACCAGATTACTTCAAAACAAATCCCTCCTGTGGGGGGGCCTGGTTTATTAACTCTTTACAGAGTGCATGCCACCTCTTTTAGTCTCCTGAGTTCACACACACTCAGGGTCTGTATAAGAATCCCAATCAGTTTCCTTTCCTCCTGTTCCTTCCAGAGCTGGGTTGTACTTTCGGCCAGCTGCAGGGCCTTGGCCAACTTCTCCTCCAGCGGGGCTCTTTCCCCCAAACCACTCTCTTTATCTTTATGCTTGGAGGGGGTCAACACTACAGGCAGACCTTCTCCTGCTGGTGTTTCTCCGTTACGAGGGAGGAGGCAGCAGATATGCTGGTCCCCTTCCCAAAACTCATCCCAGCTGAGGAAGAAAAGAGGGGAGCCTCACTCCACCTACTCTGCAAGGGTCCTGGTCCCAGGACCTTAAAGAAACAATAACAGTATTTCTCCCAGACTAGACTTATTCCCAGGATTTCTTCCTCTCTACCAATATCTCGCCGCTCCTTGTATGTATAAGACCTCTCAAAAGCTTAAATGGCCATGCTAGGTGACAGGGGGTGGACTGCCCCCTAGGCACTACTTAAAAGGATTGCCCCATCACAAAATCCAGCTTTTTTAAACGTATGATTTTGGGGTCTGATTCCTGATTTTTGAATGTCTGAGGTTGACAGTGCTGGTTTGCTCTGTAGATAATGGGTGTGGGCTCTTTCTTGAGGTCTTATGCCCAGCTGGCCTGCTCAGAGCAGGGAGATGAGTTGGGGAAGGATTTCACTGGCTCCAGGTTTGTTTACAGATTTCCAATTTTAATGCCTGAATCAGATGAAAATATTAGCCTTGACTTTTTCCTTTATTGAAAAATATTTAGAAAATAGCTAGGAAAAAGAACAGTAAGCCAAAGTATTCAATGTTACAGAATATAAAACAACATACTGTGCTGGCAAAGGATGTGACCACTGTACTGTTCACAAATGGAGCTACTAAGACTGAATAAATGCTCTGAATTTGAGTAAATGTTCACAAGCTCCACAAAAATGTTGCACTCTTCCTGGCATGAGCTTTTAAGAAATTCCTGTGCAAGAGACTGTGCCGCACGCAGTAGGCTCTCCGATTTTAGGTCAGATTTCTCTTTTCTTAACCCCTTTTGGGGAAGTATAATAGGTTCATATTAGAAAGCATTTACTGGTGTTTTTCAACATCAGCAATTACAAGTTTATGCACTGAATTTATACAGTAGAAAAGGGCAGATGCAAAATCTGTCCATGCAGAGTTCACTCTGGAGTTGCTCCTACCTTAACAGTGCTAGCATGTTATCTGAAGTCCAAGCTGTGACCCCTTTGTTACAAATCATTGTGTAACATGATCCACATAAAGCCCAATCAACATATCTGAGTTGGTTTTGGTGGAGAGGAATGGGTCAGTTAGGAAGTCAGAACATGGGCAAAAAGGTATGCAAGAGGTGAACCACAAATGGTACAGTCAACTGGGCTTTTATGTGGGCCTGGGATACATGAAAACAGGACAGTGGAAATCCCTGCAGAGACTGTATTGTCCCCTTTCTCTTGGTTTTCTTCAGAAAGAGGAGCCAGGTGGCTGTCCCTCTAATGCCACCAGTTATTGATTTGAGAACTTTCAGAAAAGCTTCTTTGTGTTCCACCTCATGATGGCAACCAAGCACCCTATATGCCAAGACCTGAGCAAATCCTGATTAAGTGCTGGTGGCATCTAATCTCCATTGACGTTTTTTTGGTTTTTTTAAATGACAGGGATACAGCAATGATCAAAGAATATTAATAAACACAGCAATGTGATTTCTTCAGATTGATCCTACAAGATCAAGTCCTCCCTCAACCCAGTGTACACTTCCAAGTAATACAATTTCAACACTTACCATACAATTAAACCATACACTAATTGTAGTGTTCAGGAACAAACATACATTCTGGCATATGCAGCTGCTAAAAGTTTGTGTGTTCAGTGGCATTGTCTCCCTCTTTGCTTATGGTTATGGGACAGTGGTTTCTTTGTTGTTTTCCCACTTAAGCAAACAAATGTACAAGAACCAAAGTCCTCACCCCTTCTCTCAGAAAATATACATCCCTAGCATAGTTCATAGAGTTCATTGCAAACTTAGGAGGAAAATTTGAGAGAGCTTTGCTGACATATTACAACAATATACTGGCCTAGCGAAACAAGCAAAGGTTTCATTTCACTCAGGAAATGGAGGAAACTTATTCAGAATCACACATGGGACTGAGGGGGAGTATGAACCACTAACAGCTGCGGGTAAAAAGAGATATAGACTAAGGTTCTAACAGCTTTACCACTAAGGCTTGTGTTTGAGCTGCAATGAAAATTAAGGTACCAATGTAAAACAAATGCTCTTCATTTTTAGGTCTGATTCATGAGCCAGATCCTGCACTCTTGAAGTCAATGGGAGTTTGGCCATCGATTTCACAGATGAAATATCAGATTTTACTTCCACACAGCGGGCTGGAGTCCACAGAGTGCACAGCCTTTGTGGCACTCTTGCTTTTCCACTACTACTGAAAAACAGTCCTCTTGTGTACAGCAGCTGCAAGGGGTGTTGGGACATCTGTTGTGATACAATGAGGAATATCTACACAAAGTTACAAAGCATTGTACTTCAGTTATCTTGCAAAAAACAAAAACAATCACCACCAAACAGAGGCAGATATGAATCTGAGAGTTCCCTTTTTGAGATACATGAAGCAGGTGAGCAAAAAGAAATCTGTCTATGATTAATAAGCCTTTTTAAAAATCAGGGCAAAAAAGTTAAAGTATTTCTTGCTGAAAGGTGAGGTGCCAACTTCTGCTCTCAATGATACACCGGTAACTTCACTGGGACGCCATGCAGGTAATTGCATGTGTGTGATATTGGAGGGTAGTAAAGATATTTCTCCAATATCCATCAAAGAACCTGCAGTAAAATAAAGTTGCACCGAAAATTTACAACAAACCATTTCCCTAGGTCATGTGAGTGTTGAACATAAATATATTTTTCACAACTAGGAAGATATTATCAAGTTAACAACAGAACATCATTCTCACCTGCCTGCCCCAGATTTTATTATGAATTAAATGGCAAAATGCTACATGCTTTGTATTATTTTAACCACCATATTTTATATCTTGTTCAAACAGGAATGGTCACCTTGTCAAAAAAATTAAATAAAAGGAAGCTGAGACTTTTTAGTGGATTCGTCTGGACATGCTGACTTCGTTTAGGTCAAACTTGAATGAGCTGTAGTTTTTTTTTCAACTTGTTTCATCACATCTAATATCACACGCAACACCCACTGCAAGCAAGAATTCTGAGCTCTGCAAAGAGAAAATGTTATACTAGAGGCAAATAGAGTGTGTTCAATGTACTAGAGCCCAAAGGTAGAGTAGCCTTAAAACAGTGAGAGTTAGAAAAAAAGTGTGTTTGGACAGAGAGCTGTTTGAAAAAAAACAGAAAAAAATTGAAAAATGATGGAGCAGAAAAATGTACCATTAATTTATTTCTGCTAACCAATTAACAAATCATGGATGTTCAGCATCTGCAGAGACAAATGACCTGACAAATTGGCTTCATTTTTCCTCAGTATTGTCAGCACATACAAATTAAGAACAAAACAAACTTTGTCACCCATCCTACTGTGTAACATCATATTATACAAACCAGAGTGTTATTTTTTGTTTTGGTTTTTTTTTTTGCATTATCTTTTGCATTGCCATTTGCTCTCTTCTCTAAGTGATTGCACTATTATTAATTAGAGGCTATGATGAATTGGACTATATCTGTACAACTTATGAATTCTGTTTGAGACTGTGAAGTTTTATTATGAAAAACTGCTGCATCATCTGTGACTCCATGTGGCTCTACCATGGCTTACAGTTTCCGTAGCAGACACACACCAGACAGGGCCAGTGTGAAATACTTACAATTAACTACAGTACTTTACATGTCACAATAGATTATGCTAAAAAAAGCAGCTACATCCTTAGGGGGAAAATAAACAGTTTAGTTGATTCTTCTGAAGGCAGGGTGGAGGCAGAAGCAGTGGAAACTTACTGGGAGAACAAAAGATGCCAGGTAATGATAATGAATGAGGAGGGGCTTAGATAAAGAAATGCTTCTGAACAGGGGCCAGACAGGAAGAGGAAGAGTGAGGCAGAAGAGATCAAGGTCACAGAAGCTGGAGGGGAGGGGCTTCAGGAATGAGAGGTCACTCAGCAGCTATTGTCTCATGACACACAGGGGCCTGGCCTGTTTTGCTAAGCCCAGATCTTGGCCCCAGGTATTCTGGACAACCCAATGGGCTTGGATTCCAGCCCAAAGAATGCCCTGGCGTGATGAGGAAACTGAGGCAGGGACATGTGTGTAGTGTTTATTGTTTTGTATAATCTATACTCTGCTGTGCTTTAGATGAAAAATTATAAAAGAGCATAAACATGTTAGTCTGCACAAAGTAGGTGTGCTGGCTGCTTTACAACTACTGCATGCCCCTGAGAGAGTTAAACTGTAAACCAAAAACATACGAGCAATAATTATTTGCAGAGTCAATCATAACAAGAAGGAATCTATTCTGAGCCAGCTGCCAATCCCCATGCTCACATTCAGTAGTAGGTTCTCTGCTCAAGCAGTCCCACTGATTTCAATGACCTGGCCCTCAGTTTGGGAATTCACATTTGAAGAAAAATTATTAAATCCCAAACTAAAGTTTATGGGTCATATACTGACTTCAGTGGAACAGGAGGCGCTCTACTCTTAGCAGTATAGACTCACATGCTTAAGTCTTTGCAGGATTGGGTCTTTATTGCACAACTTCTTTCCACTTATGCACTACAACAACGGGGAGGAGGGGTCCATGATAAGCACAGATGGACTTGGATAGCAAGATTCCAACTCTGGGTTTCATGAACATTAGTTCCCTTTGAAATATTAGAACTAACAAAGGTTTGCCAACACTTCTCATAGGCTTTTATAGAGAGATGTCCACCGAAGCATGTCAATGATACAGATTCATCAATTCAAAATGGAAAAGGACCATTGTGATTATCAGATCTGATCTCCCGTATGGGACAGGTCATGGAACTTCCCCAAATAATTCCTAGAGTCTTTTAGAAAAAACATCCAATAAAGGACATCCATAAAGGATGAGGAAAGGAATGTTTCTTCAGGTTAGGAACCCAGTATAGCTCATCCTGAATAACCCAATTTTAATCTCAGTTCAAGTATAATATTTGGCAACTTTTTTCTGTTTTAGATATTTTGCAGATACTTGTGCTTTGGGACTGGGGGTGACGTGAAATTTTAAGAAATTTGATTAACAGAAAACAAATCATGTTTTTTTTCCCCCAATTACGTTTATACAAAATCCCTGTTTTAGTGCTCTGATGATCTTTCAGCTTACATTAGAAAGATAGCAAAATATGGTGAACAGCATGCCTGCTGCCAGTTTTATACTGTTTGCTTTAAAAACACACACACACACACACACACACACACACACAGTTAGGCAAGTTCTTGTTCTCAGGAAATAGACAAGGAAGGTCCTTTATTCTTTGGCGCATAATCTAATGGTTGCTACGCCCGCAAAACTTCAGGCAGATTTGAACTGTACATGCATAAATAGTAAGTGCTATATTGACCCAGTACACTTCTGAATAATTGAATCAATGGAATGAAGGACGCAAAGAGCTAAATGTTTCTTGGCAGCATCTAGATTATCAGAAAAGCAAATAAATGGAGACTGGCCAACATAAAAGTTCAACAGATGTCCAAAATGCACTGTAAACATAATGGGTCAGTGAGGCTAGGGCCCAGCTTCCCTTTTTGCAGGCATAATTCATGCCTACAGTTCTCCAATTTGCTTCCACAAAAAATGGAAGACTGCCCTAATTAACAGTTACCTCATCCCCATATCTTTTTAATAAAGCCTTTGATACAGTGTCTCAGTTTCTTTTTTATGTGGGAGAAGGAGGATGGTCCTGTGGTTTGGCTCATGCGTGGGACTCAGGAGACTGGATTCACTTCCTTGCTCTGCCACAGATTTCCCGTGTGACCTTGGGCAAGTCATTTAGCCTGCCTACAGTAGGGGATGTGATTTCCCCTTCTTGTGTACATATACTTGTGCTAGCTTTCACTGAGATAGCACAAGCATAAATAGCAGTGTTGCCCACATAACAGCAGCATGCAACTCAGCCATGCAGTGTACAAACCTTCCTGAAACTGGTGGGTACATGCACAGAACAGCTAAGCCATGCTGTCACTACACTACTATTTACACTGCGGCTAGCTCAATGGGACCAGGGGATTCTTAGTCTCTTCGTGCCTCAGTTGCCCCCAGATAAAATAGGGGAAATAATACTTCTCCAGCTCACAGGAGCATTAGAAGGATAAGCACATTCAAAACTGTAAGGTCATCAAATATTATGGGAATAGAGATGCCATTAGTACCTAAGATAGATATTTAGAGTATATGCTGATTTTGAGGAGGGGTAGAGTTACAGATACCCATCAGAATAAGTAGCATTAGCACCACTGCTCTTTCATCGAGAGTAATAAGAACAAACATCAGCTACAGGCTAACCTAAATAAGAATGCCTTGCCTGACGCTCCAAAGCTCATTTCTGACTCTGGTCCACCATCACAAAGGGCAGCTAATGCCAGAGGAAGAGTGCCTCATAAAAAGAAAGCCCTCTACAAGTTGTGGGATAAATCAGAGCAAGCTGATCTTAACTGCTGCAATGGGGATAGACAGAGAGATGGCTCACACAGCTTTGTAGATGGTCCTTAACACTGACTTGCACCTAGCTATGAAAAAGAAGCTGGTAAAATGTGTTCCTGAAGGCTTTCCCCACGCAGGTGGTGGGCAATTGCATTACCCTCCAGCTGCAGCTTTTGAGTGGACTTTAAGAGTAGCCCTAAATTGCACTAACCTACCCTGGAGATGACAAAGGCATGAATGACCATTGCTTGGTCTGCATCACATCACACAGAAGTAGTCACATCCTCCTGGCAACTTGTTGCTGCCGAAAGGCACTGGAGAGACTACTACCATACAGTGCAACAGATCCAAATGAGACAGAGGCTGCAAGCCACTTTGGAGAGAGGTGGAAAGTTGACAGCGCAGAAACTTCCTTCTACTAAGTATTTCCCATTGACAACAAGCACCATTTCCATGTGGCTGAGTCACTGAGGCCCCTAACTCTGTCAGGGAGTAAATAAAAAAAATATATGGAGCTGTACTGATCTCATAGAATTGGAAGGGACCCTGAAAGGTCATCGCGTCCAGCCCTCTGCCTTCACGAGCAGGACCAAGTACTGATTTTGCCCAGATCCCTCAGTGGCCCCCTCAAGGGGGATGTGGCTCACAACCCTGGGTTTAGCAAGACAATGCTCAAACCACTGAGCTATCCCTACGCAGCCCATAGAACAATGAGACAGCAGAATTTCAGTTTAATGAAAAGCAGCTAAGGCTGCCCTCCTTCACATCACTCCCCAATGATCTATCTGCTGGGAAAACCAAACTCAAACTCCACTCCAGGGAAAGGGGCAGGGCTGGATGGCCCCTGCGTATACATAGTCTACCAGGGCTCTGCTTTGAAATACAGGAACATTTGAAAACCCATCAGTATTGCTTAGATTTCACCGCCTTACCTTGCTGTTTACTCTCTGTGGCTCAGCCATGTTTTTGGTCATTTCCAGAAGTGATCTATCCAGGAATGACACTGAAGGACTGAAAAGACGGACTGGCAAAAACCGGAACTTCAGCCGCCAGTACGTTGAGGATGGATTTTACAAGATGGCTTTTGAGGTACCCCTGAGTATGGGGACATTGTGTGTGTGGTGCCTGTTAGCAGGTATTTGCCAGCCAGTTCATATTTAAGCACATATGTGGTGCTGCAAATGTACTTGCCACTTGTAAAATAAAACGTTCTCATGTCATAAAGAGTATGATCACATAAGAAATCACAGTATGGACCAGATAAAATGTAAGACAATAGTTTAGATAAGAATAACATCAATGGAGTCCATTCTTATTTTTCTTACCTAATTTAGTGTCTGTCTAAACAGCTTTCACACAGCACTCATCTCCATGACATCAGGGCGCTTCATTTAAGATACGGTACACCAAGGACTGAGGTTTCCTTATACAACAAATTCCACTTTTTTAATAATGGTCCCCAATCCATGATCAAAGCATTCAAGCGGACCAGGATAGAAAGAACTGTAATATACTGCAGCTCAGGAGTCCTCTCCCATCCTCCAGTCTGCTACTGTTTGTTCAACAATGTGGCAGAAATGTGCCGACCAAAGATTTTTGCTTACACTGCCTTTTCAGCAGCTTCTCCCAAAGGCAGGACTGAAAGCATCTCATGCAATATTTTTAAGAAGTCAGGGAAAGCATAATTAAAAACATTGCTGGATTATAAAGTAAAACAGGCCACATTAATATTTGCTGTGGAGTTCAGTAGAGCAAGAGGTACCAGCTATCATTCTCATGAAGACTGATAAGCTGGTTGTCGGAGGCGCTCAGTACCTCCATGTGAACCAATAGGAAGATGTGGAGAATCAGCATCTTGGGAAAAAATCAAATAGTGAGTTTCTGAAGTGTGAAAAATCGTGTTTCCTTCATTTCTAGTCTTTGAAGCCTCAGCAGTGAGTGACAAACGTTCAGCAGCTATAATTAAAGATGTAAAAAGATTCTGCACTTGAAGTATTGATCTGTAAATGCTCAAAATAATGGCAGTTACCTTTTTCACTGTCGACTGTAATCCAAAAGGTCCAGGTTGAATGCTCAAAATGTACATCTCACAAGAGTGTGTTTGTATTTCCCCAACTGTTGTGCTACCATCTACAAAGCACAGCATTGTTCAACAATAGCTACGGAATGGAACATGGACCCAAGTTGCAGGTTTGCAGCAGGAATGTGTTTCAAGTCAATCACTGCTGGCTGCTGGAATTCATGTAATGTAAGCAAATTTTGTACAGAATAACAAAAGGAAAAATGGGCAATGTGAACATCCAGTAGTAAGTTAAACAGGTCTGTTTAAACTCCTGCTTGGAGAGCTCCACACCACAGAGCTGCACCAGGGTTGGTTTTGTTTTTCATCATCATCATCATCATCATTGATAATAGTGCCCTCACTCAACCCCACAGGGCAGGACTGGAGTCAACTATTGCTCACACTTCAGCCTTACCTTTGGGGCAAATCCAGTCCTCAAATCCACTATCCCCAAAGCAGGCCCTAAAGGACTGGTGCATTTCTAGGGTGCAGAGGCAAGAGGGAAGAATGTTGGGAATCTATGCAAAGGCAGTGGCAGTGGTCACATAAATGAGCCGTATCTTAAATTAGATTGTAAGGTCTTCAGGGCCACAAAAAACAGCAGCACCAGCCACTGTAGCATAGTAAATGAACATGAAAAAGTGTATGGGGCTTTGCTCTGTGCAGGAGTGTGGAGGGGTGGAGTCTTCTGCCTTTCTGTATGAGGGAGGGAATTTAATGATGTGAGTGGTGGAGGTGGGTGAGGCCATGACTAGCTAAGGATATGGCCATGATTGGCTCTCTGCTTTGAGAAAGAAGTGGCACTGCCTCCAACATTTCTTTCCCTTCCTGTGAGGTTTGATTGGGCTGTCATTGACCTCAAAAGAATGCTGCTGTCTTAGCTCCACCTGTGTGAGATGATCTCTATCTCATGGACTGCTTCCAGATATACAGTATTAAATCTCCAGGTGGCAATTTTAACCAATACTCTACAATTAACATTTGATGGCCCACAAATGCATTATGAATTTCACTACTCAAATGATTTGAGCTGCTGGGATTGAAAGAATTAGGCTCTAATCATCTGGCTTAATCCAGCCCATTTGGAAAGTTAATGTTTTTCAATTAAATCTCCCACTGGGACTCATCTACTTTCACAGCACCAGCACAGCCAGGTGACATTGATTAATTACCACCACTTGCCCTTCTACCTCAGAAAATCTCAGTAAGGTGTCCAGTAACTAAAGTGTGTTAGTAAAACTACAGGGTAAATGAACATGTTATGTAATTCTGAATCTGAAACTTCAAAGGGTTTTACAAAATTGAAAAAAGGAGCCAGAGGATTACAGGCCTCCGGTGTTTAAGAACTCAGAGTATGCAAGGTTCAGACCTGACTCAGTACCCAAACAAAAAAATCACAATTCATATTCAAAAGCCAGCCCACATAGGTAATCACAGTTCATCAAACAGAGAATATGAATGTAGGAATTAAATTACACTTTCAATTCTGGGGAGGTAATAGAGCTGCCAGATTTACAATCCTCAATTTACACTACATGTATCTTAAATATCAAGTGGGTAGTACAAGGGAGGAAGCCATCCTTACAAGCCGACCACTCACGGAAGAAATTAAGCCTAGTATTTTCATTATTATGGAGTCTTCAGTACTGACCACATAGAAGATGTAAGATAATTTCTATTCCAAACCCAGTTGTGGCTACAAACCCTTCTCCAATTATTGCAAAGAAAGCTGAAAGCTCATTTCAGCCAGAATTTTGGTAGGCTGAGCCTTTTGTGAAAAATTTAATTACACAGTAATTTCCATATTGTGAGTCTTCAGGAATAAGTGTTTTCCCTCTAAAACTTGTTTGATTTTTTATCTGTTCATGAGTCAAAACCCATTTTGCCTAAAAACCAAGTTGTTCTTCACATTTATACCAATAAAAACTAGCACATACGCCTACTTTTGTATATTTGGAATTCTTCAGTTATTCTGTAGTTTTTCCACCAACATTCAAAACTCTATAAAATAGTTATGGAGCTGTAAAACTCTGTTTTCCAACTAGAGAGATGTCAAGACTCACAGACATCACAGGCTCTCTGTTGGCTACTGCAGCATGAAAAGCATTCACGTGCACAGTTAATAATCATTAATCTATTTTATTTTATTTTTAAGTTGTTCTCAACTTGTTCCATATCCCAGCTTCTTTTGCTGTACCAGACCTCACTGTGGTCCCTTGCCAAGATCTAGCTGGGACCATGTCATGGGGCACTGCTATCCAACATACCTCTTTGCGGCCTCTCGTGGCCTGCAGATGCATTGCATTCAGCACCCCCTTTAGGTTCAATCCATTACCTAGACTAGATTCGTTCAAAACATGTACCCCTTTCCCAGGGTCTGCTTTAAGTCTTTTTACAAAGAGTATCTCATTTCATTAGTTCACACGCACTCTGGGCCCATAAAACAGAGTCGTAGTCAGCTTTCATGCCCTTGTTCAGCAGGTCCTCCCCAGAGGGTTTAAAACATTCTGTCTCTCTTAAGCCAAGAGTTCCCAGCTCTCCTCCCTGGAGCTGGGTTGCAGCTCATCCTCAGCTGATGGGGTGAAAGGGGAGCTTTTCCCATAGGTGTGGGAGCTAGGGATGCAGGGGTGCTGATTGGTGGAGGTGCACACGTCCGGGGACCTGGCTGCCAGCCCCACGTGCCTGGGGTCACCGCCTCAGCTCTGCAGGGAGTATGGGGAACTGGACGAGGTAAGGGGGATGGCTTTCAGCCCCCCCATTATTAAAAATGTTCCAGAGCCACTGGCCTTGCCCAGCCCACCCTGCAAGGCTCCAGGCCCCATATTCTTAAAGAAACAGTAACTGATTTGCTCCCAACACACTACTTATTCCCCGGGCCACTTACTCTGGACCACTATGTCTTATTTTAAAAAAAATCTTAAAGGGCTAAGCTAGGTGATGGAGATGGAGAGGTGGGACAGACTTAACCCCCTCATACTCACTCTTACCATTTAGCAATAGGAGAGTAGTCACAACCCCCTGACACTTGTTTGTAGTCCCCACCTTAGGCACCCCTGCTCTAAATTATTTTGATTATGGTGAGAAAGGTGATCAAAAAGGAGGGTCTTGCTGCATAACCTAAACAAGGCCAGTCATTGGATTAAACAAATCTTTGGTAGCTTCTTCTGTGGATGAACTCATTCATCCCACACGGTTTTATCTCCAGCTCTCAGATGCTTCACCTGAAGCTTTGTAAGCTGCACTGTCCCAAAGGAGCACAGCTCTCTTGGAGGGACAGATAGAGAAATGAGGGTCCGGATCCACAAAGGGATTTAGGCACTGTAATGCTTTGACACCTAGAAAATCACAGGAATGCTGCAATTCACAAAGCCTGAGTTAATCTACCTAGGCTCCCTAGACAATGAATGGGGAGAACCAACTGTCTTACCAGAGATAGGCACTTAAGTCATTCCTGGTGAGAACTCACCTTATGGCTCTTAGCCCATTGATAAGCATGCTCTCTGAGGCTGTGAGACCCAGGTTCAATTCTCTCCTCTGCCCAAAGGGGAGAAATTATTTGAACAGGGGTCTCCCCACCTCTGATGGGAGTGCTCTAGCCACTGAGCTATGGGATATTGTTATGCCGGGCTCTCTCAATCTCTCCTGAAGAAGCTGTTCTACTGGAGATAAATAAAAAAAATGCATTTGAGCAGGGGGATCGGACCCTGGGTCTCTCACTTGGGTGCCCTAACCACTGGACTACAGAGACATCTGTCTTTCTCTCTCTGACCCAATGACTAATTATTTATCCACAGTGGATAAACTTTACCAGGAGAGGCTGAGGGAGCCCCATATCAGTGCTTAGAGTATCTCTTCTGAGGGGTGGAAGACCCCTGTCCAATCCCCTCCATCTCTAGCAGAGAAGTGAGAATTGAACCTGGGTTTTCCACATCCCGATGAGTGCTCTAACCACTGAGCTAAAAGTTAAAAGGTCGGCGGCACCGCCATCTTTTTCTGTCACTAGGTTTTGCAGGAGACCCAATGCAGTAGTCAGCCTATGAGCACACCTACCAGATCGGGCCCCACATGTGACTTAGGGGGATGAATGTCCATCTTGTCCTGGTTTGCTGATGGCCCTGGAGCTTAGGCAGGAGTCAGGTGTCTGCTTGCCTAAGGAAAAAGGTAGACACCAAGGGATGTTTAGGCACTGGGTGAGTTTAGGCGCCTCCAGGGTTCAGCATGGGACTTTGTTGGCTAAGTACCTTTGTGGTTGCTGCATCCTGACCATTGATAGCTCAACAGCTGAATATTCCCTTTTCTCTCTACACAATTATAATGTTGACTAACTAGCTACCCTCTTCCTTATGCTCCCGTAAGCTACTTTACATGCAAATGAAGTGCTCCTACTGTCTGATGAATTGATAAACAGGCCAGTTTTTGAATGGGAATGAGGTAGAAGCACTGAAGCGAGTTCTCACCAAGATAATGAAAGGTTCTGACATATGACTCTTCACATGGGAGTTAGTGAAAACAAAAAGCATACGCTGATATTGGCCCTACCTGCTGCTTACACTATAAGTCTGCTTTCTGTCATAACAAGCCAAACCCATATCAGTTTCTGCCACCCCTTCTTCATTATCATGACAATGCACAGGTTCTGCCAAGGAATCACTCAAAGCATCACCACCTAGCTGCTCCAAGGCCTTAGTTTCAACACAGTCCACAGAGATGCCACTGCCCCCATTCCCAGCCAAAATATAGAGAATAGTTTCAGACCAGGTTAACCCAGATCAGTTTACAAACTCTATTTTCATTGGAATTTAAAGACAAAAACAGAGCACCTTCAGATTAACAGCTCAAGAAATGGCACATGTATATATGTACTGTCGGGTTGATGATAGCCCTATATTTGATCAGAGACTGACACATGGATAAACCAAGTACAGCTTACTCAAGAATATACCCGCAAATAAGTACCCGAGTCTTTAAAAGAGGAGGATTGTATTCAGGCAGCATGATCCCAAAAAGAGGCCCAAAATGGACTTAAAAGACACAGACTCTGCAACTGTGCCACATTGTACACACAGTACTCACACGGGAGAGAATTTTAAGAACCAGTCCCTCCACTCCCATTTTGCATCTTTGCGTCCTGCTAGAATTCATACACCAGTAATGACCTTTTTCTCCTCTGTAACTTCAGCTACTGTCTTTCACACAGTCAGATTTTACTTTGGCATTTACATAAGGCCCCACATCAACTGAAACCTGGCACATATAGATACCGTAACACATGGCTCATTAAAACCACACTAAAGCTCCACTCTGGTATATCTCTCGAAATAGATCATCTCTTATTTAGAATCAATAAACACCTGCTGCATATCTACCCAAGTATAACAATACTACACCAGTTACCCATGTGCACATCAGCCTCTTTTGTACCCATCACTGCACTGTAACTGAGGATACAACATGCTTGTGTATATCACTGGTATATGAAGTACCCATGTATATCCTGTAGAGTAATACTGCACCTGGCGATTATGTTCTTATCCAAACATTCTGCTATATCTATAACATGAGTTTTTGGCCATCTTTGATTCTAATAATGTACTAAGTGAAGCATGGACTGTGCCTTTAAAAGCACAGTGCTGCTGTAGCGGGATGAAGAGAGGCCACAGAGGAGGAGAATCCCAGGAATAATTGTGGGCCCAGCAGTGGGCACTCTGCCGCCCTGTTAAAAGACATGACATACACTCCTCCCCACCTGCACCCAGCCAGCCCTGTTGGTTTGTGTGAAGGGGTAGGGCCTCACCCTAACTTTGACACTTCTGGGGAAGCTAGTGCTATTAGCACTAACCCTGCACTATGTCTGCCCTCTCCAGCCATAGGACCCAATTCTGCCACCTTACTCATGTTGAGGTGAAAACAAAGGGGATTACTCCTGTGACCAAGTACCATCCACAGTGAAAGATGCTCATAGCAGGGCTAGCCCATGTGCCAAGTCTCTCTCCCCCAGCTATGCACCCTCATAGGTCATGCAACAGTCAGGACTTTAGTGTATGATTATTTGCATTCTTGAAACCCATCTATGTTCTGTGTATATCTCCTTAGCTGGACTTATTGATAACACAACTGAACAACTTAATGAAATAGCCAGGAACAAGATTTACAAATATGTACTTGTACAAAACCATAAAAAAAAAACTAACCTCAACCTAGAGATATTGTGAAGCAAACTGCCCTGTGTTGCGGAACTGCTAGCCATGACTCTGACAGAAAGTAAGACCTCTCTTGCCTCACAATAATATATGATGAAAACACTGTAGTCTTCAAAGTTCTGGGGTTAGCATCAGTTTGTGCAGGACGGTAATAGATAGGTTACAGAGAATAATCTCAAGCAAACCCAACTGTCCCTCCACATCCAGGAGCAGAGGGTAAATGTTTTCATATGACTCTCCCCCAGCCCGTGTTGGAATGGAGATCAGCCGTCTCTGTTATACCATTCTCACACCTCCCTGGCCATGCAGAGGACAATGATGAGTGAGAGTAGGGCCAGGAATAACCGGCATCATCCATGGGCAGTGGGTGAAATCCCCATTCAAGGAGGCTAGCTTGCTGCCTCACCCCCTGAGGCCCCGCCTCTGCCCTGACCCCCCCCATCACCCGCCGGAGCCAGAGTAGCCCTGAGACCCCCACTGGGCCCTGAGCCAACAGCCAGCCCAAGCTCCAGGCTACTAGCATGAGCTGAGCCTCCACTGGCTTTGGGAGAAAGGTAGAATGAGGGTGGGGCCTCAGCACAGAGTGTGTCCCTTAGTCCCCAAAGTGGGGGGAAATGACATAGCTCCAGCCTAAGACTAAGACAAACCACCAAGAAAGGAAACACCTCCACATTCCAAGGTGTAGTATGCACAAAACAAAATGGCAGCATTTACTTTCAGTTACACAGCTACATGCTTCACAACTTTTAGATTTCTGAGAGCTGTTGAGCACACACAACTCCCACTGACTTCTGTATTTTCGTTTAGCATACAGGAACTATCCTATCAAATGGGAAATGAATGTATAGTAGTTTAGGACTCTTCATTTAAAGTGTTCCCAACAAATGTATAGCCTTCAGTAGATGCTGAAATAT
Organism: Chelonoidis abingdonii; assembly: GCF_003597395.2. NCBI lineage: Eukaryota > Metazoa > Chordata > Testudines > Testudinidae > Chelonoidis > Chelonoidis abingdonii. The sequence goes on from NC_133771.1 coordinate 66,421,536, forward strand.
AGCATAAGGATTCATCTGTTTTTCATACTGAGAGATGGATGTTGTGAAGCAAATAGGGTGTATGTAAATATATAAGGCTACAGCATCTGATCAGTGTGTAATTATTTTTAGAAGACACTCCTGAGCTTGTGTTCTTTATATAATCATAAAAGTACTTGTTCCGGGTGCAAACAAAAACCGACTGCAAATTATATGGGCACTTCTCCCAACTCCCATCCTTTTCCCAATACACAGAAACAGAAAAAATATTCTAGATTTGCTCTGTCATTAAAAAAAAGGCATAAAGAGAGATCTACAACACTGCTGATGTCCCTTGTAGACAAATTTCCACTTGGAAGAGAGCTCTAAACAATATAGTGTATTTATTCTATGCATAGTGAAGTGGCAGAAATATAAGACAAACTCCTAGGTTCATCATTTGGATTTTATCAGTACTTAATATATATGTTAGTAAAAAAAACTTTAAAGTCAAGTTGGGTGGACTGGCTAATTGGCTATATTAGGTAGCTGGTACAGAATAAGAATCTTCCCTCATTAACTCCCTTATAATTGCTACTTTTTTGCATATAATTTCTTTGGCTAATAAAAACATCCTTAATTTTGAGCAAAGAAGTGGAGGAGCTTTCATCAGAGCTGGTAGATGTGTAGAACACACTGCATGATGCAAGGGCCAATCTATTCTAATATAATTAGCCAGGAACTCCAGAAGTGACAGGAAAAGGCAGCGGCATTGGGCCTGTCCCAGGATGAGGACTGTGTACGCTGCATGCCAGTCAAGCAGCCAAAGCAACAGATGGTAACGTGGATAGAGCAGGAGTCTGGGAGGAATCTAGGACACCACTGGCAAGGGTAGATGTGGTGACTTGAAGCTCTGGACCTACAGCTAGTATGAGGGTTTCCTTAACAGGGAGAGGGGAAATGAGAGGCTGCTGTATGGCTAGGTTGGAAACCCCGTGACTGCTAACTTGCAGAAACACACCTGTCTCTGGTGTTACTTTGTCCGCCCACTCCCCTCTTGGTTTATTCACCTGTCATGTATAGTCTACTCTGATATGACCTCCCTTGGGCAGGGTCTCTGTATTAATGGTACATATAGCACCTAATGCAACGGAGCCCTGGTCAGGGTCATTAGATGATACCGCAGTCATAGGTGCTGGAATTAGGGGTGTGGAGGGTCCTACTGCACCCCTGGCTTGAAGTGGTTTCCGCCACATACAGGGTTTACAGTTTGGTTCAGTGGCTCTCAGCACCCCACTATACAAATTGTTCCAGCACCCCTGACTGCAGTGGCCTTGGACAAGTCACTTCTCTGCTTCAGTTTCCCAGTCAGTAAAATGGGACTAATCCTTACCAACACAATTCAGAGGAGCACACTAAGGATTTATCATTACCATCAAGAAAGAACACCCAAGTTCTCGATTTGTAGCACCAAGTAGCTTTGACCTGCTTCCAGAGTGAAAGTGCAGACTAAACAGACAGGAGGATGTTGTCTTAATCCTCTTTCACACTTTAATGTTTGCCTGCCAAATAGCTAGAGAGTTCCCTAGGGAACCCTTCTTTTGTCATCACCCTGTTATTCTTCTCTCAGAGAGCAAGCCTCTGCTTTTTTAAATGCTAATGCTGCTAACCCCTATCAGTTATGTGGTTAACGTTTTCTCAGTACTCAAGCCAAATATAGGAAATGGACCCCACCCGCCACTTGTGTCAAACCCCAGAACTCAACTGTGAACAGTCTGGTGTTCAAGTCAAAAACAAAGCTATGCAATGATGTTTTTTTATCCTTCTATAGAAAAGAAAGTGGATGCAATACATTATATTCCTGGCTAGCTTTTGCTAGATTCAGAAATGAGAAGCTTGTTGAAAGCCATTGTCAGAACATTCATCATCATCATAATTTCTTTCTTTGCTCTTTGTTCTGCAGAATCAGTAAGCGGAGTAGAGTTTCTGAGGCTATGTGCTTGATCATACTTTGTTTCAGTGTAAAACTTCTAAGAAAACAATCAGATGAACTCCCCCTCCATATTTTGTACTAGATTTTTCTAAGGATTGCCAGACAAAAGGATAATTAATTAACCCTCCATAGCATCTAGCATCCTGATGACTAATTAAATCCATTGTGCTACCTGCCATAGCATGTCTTGTTTAATCTAGTGCATACTAGATTAACCCTATATCAGTAGGGCTAGATTTTGCCATCATTTACACCCTAGCCAACCCCAAGTCAATGGGTTTGCATGTGGTATGATTGAGGTCAGATTTATGATTTTAATTATTTAATCCACTGTATAATCTGACAGCTGATATGCCTTTTTGTTCAAGAAATAAATGTTCTTTCAATTCCAAATTGAAATAATAATTTGTTATCCAAGAGCCCCTCAAACATGATGAGGTGCCTTCAATCTAATGTCACTTAGAAGAGAGAAAACAACATGAAGCTCAGACTTTGTGCCTGTAACTTTCTTCCTCTACAGAACTCAACTGGGTGGATGGGGTCCAACTGCTGCAGAAAAGGAGCATGCTCTTTTATGGTATAAGGAAATGCATTGTGTATACATGAAAAAAAAAAAATTCATCAGCAATCAAAGATAGACAATGCAGGTTGGAAATACAAACAATGAATTAATGTTTGAAACCGGAATGTAACAACATTGCTTAAAATAGACTATACGGTCATTTAATATTGCAAATAAAAACCTCTACTCTAGAGATGGTGATAGTTAGAGCCGCTCTTTCACAAGAGCATAGTATGCACCATCATAAAAAAACTAGACTATCCACAAAGCTTAACCACCAAATTGCCTAAGTAACTGTCTTTTGTTTTAAAGTCTTCAATTTGTTGGACACGAAGGAAGTGGCAAGCAGAGGATGATTGAAATCTATGATCTGTCACCACAGAAAGCGTTAATGCATGGACACTGTGAAAACAAAAAGCAGTAAAACAGAAATAAGATAAGTCAACCAGATAAGTACAAGGTGGTGCCTCTAACTTGCCTGCAAATTATGAGAAAATGGTGGCCTTATTCCATGGGAAGCCCACTGAAATAATGGCACTTTACACTATGTCCAAAGCACAGTGCAAACAGTGAATAACGTACAGTGTTAAAATGCATCACTGTTCACGTTCTTGAGAGATAATATGATTATATCCCAACTAGCCATAATGAGTAGATGCTAATTTCCGGTTTTCATGGATTTCAGTCACTAGAAGCTGGTGCCACATGCTTGCAAACACTACCCGAATAATGCTGGGTGAGAAAACAGGTAGCCCCTGCCCATACCAATTAAGAATGCATGCTACATGACATCACCCGAGAAGACATTACATAGCACATCCACATAGACCACTGCCTGCCAAGCTGACCCATATTGTCTCATTATTTCCCTTCGGTCAGTATCCTTCTGTTGTCTCTTGTCTTATACTTAAATTGTAGGTGCTTTAGGGCAGAGAATGGCTTTTTGTTCTGTGTTTGTTCAGTGCCTAGCACAATGAGATCCTAGAGATCCATGGCGAGGGCTTCTAGGCACAGTGGTAACACAAATAATTAACAACATAGCCCACCTCTGAACACCTGATTGTGCCATCAGATGAAATATCACCTATCATCTAACCAAATATTACATATGCACAACTACTGATTTCATGTGGAGTGTGGATATAACCTCGACATAAAGCTACACTGGCTCCTGAACAGAATACAAGCACTTGGTACTTCCTTACAGGAGTACTAATGCTCTTAAGTTTGCCATGATTAGTATTAAGGCTTCAACTGACAGCTATATTAATGACACTGAAAAACCCGATGATCAGGGCACTTGCCAGTTTTCCCCAAGTTGCTTTCAATCTGCATTGCCTTAGATATCAGCTATACAAGCCCCACAACTCTTCCCTGAGAAGATGACTATAAGCTACATGAAGCTGAATAACCAGGAAGCAGGAAAAAGTTTCTTCTTTATTTGGTATAATATTTACTAGTACAATGGGTCTGAGAAAGGGGATTGGAAGACAGTAAATATTTAGGTTTTAAACCAGTATCCTACAAATACTATTGCACTGCACTATAAAATTACTAATAAAAAAAATTAAAAGTTTTTTTGGTGGCTGATATTGTGAACAAACTGTCATAGCTAATACATGAAATACATTATTCCTGATCTGTGACAGAAACAGACAGACGTTTTCAGGCATTTATGGGCTTTGCCAAAGCTTCTGGGAATTTGGTAAATGCTGTATAAGGCATGGAAGAGCTATGCAGTTTTTCCCTTATTAAATAGTTGCCTTGTAACGTGTAAACCTTCTTTAGTTAAATAACTATGCCTGAAGCCTGCAGTTTTTCATTTTTCTATGGCACCCTAACAGTAGCATTTGCTTCTGTTCTTGCATTCTGGAATCTCCAGGAAGCAGCCAGCATTTTTCTCTCTCACTAAAAAGGACCCTGTTTCCTTTCTTTGAGCTGTAGGATTTCATCATCAAAACCTTCCTGAATGAAACAAGATTAAGTTGAATGGCTCAGAAAAGCAGAACTGCACAGCATAGCTTTGAGTGACCACCAATTTATATAGCACGTGAGATAATGATTAGCATCATTTGATTTCTAATTAGTAAATCCCCCTGGAGATAAATGCTGAAGATTTATCTCGCACTATTAACACATTCAGCTCTCTTTTTCCCCATAACCAAGATCCACCTTCTCTCCTACACACATCCAGATGTAACCCCAGTGTTAGCAAGCACAATTACACTGAAGCCAATGTGCTAGAAAGATGTTATTTTAAGAAATTTGAATCATACTTTTAAAGTTTGTTTAAATTTCAGCATAAAAGGGTTCGTGAACTTCTTCGGGGGCCTACTGAACTAATTGTGTGCAACAGATCCTTCTTGCAGGGCCGGCTCCAGGCCACACCACGCCAAGCGCATGCTTGGGGCGGCACGCCGCAGAGGGTGCTCTGCCGGTTGCCGAGAGGGCAGCAGGCGGCTCCGGTGGACCTCCCGCAGGCGTGCCTGCGGATGCTCCACCGGAGCCACGGGACCAGCGGATCCTCCACAGGGACGCCTGCGGGACGTCCACCAGAGCTGCGGGACCGGCAAGTGGCAGAGCACCCCCTGTGGCGTGCTGCCGTGCTTGGGGCTGCGAAATGGCTAGAGCTGGCCCTGCTTCTTGAGGCCCCTAACCTCTCTGTAATCACCCTTGAACATAAGAACTGGCCAAAGGTCCATCTAGCCCAGTATCCTGTCTTCTGACAGTGACCAATGCCAGGTGTCCCAGAGAGAATGAACAGAATAAGTAATCATCAAGTGATCCATCCTTATCGCCCATTCCCAGCTTCTGGCAGACAGATGCTAGGGACTCCATCTTGGCTAATAGCCACTGATGAACCTATCCTCTGTGAATTTATCTAGTTCTTTTTTTAATTAAACTCAAATTAATCTAAAATGAACTAAGGCCCCTTGACCTCTGAATGAGAGCATCCACACAGGGGTTTAAATGTGCTTTGAATAATACACTTTAATGTCACACTTTTAGTAAATCCACCTTACTTTTTCTGAGGATCCTTGTGTAGACAAGCTTTCTGACAGACTAACTTTAGAGTGTAAGCTCATTAACTGCAGGGATCATACCTGGAAAGTGCTTTGCACAGGGATCGGCAACCTCTGGTTTTGAGTTACAGGTCATTAAAATTAGCACCAGAGGCCAGAGGTAGGCTGGGGACCCAGAACAGCTCCTTGGACTTTTCAGGGCAGTGTCTTTTAAGCTCTGCAGAAGAGAGAAGAGCAGGGGAGCCAGGAGTTCAAGCACTACAGGGAACACAGCTTTTTAGCTCAGTATTTTTAAAAGATGTGGACATTAAACAGCAACAATTTAATTTAATTTAAACAGCAACCTTTCAGTTGAGGTTGTTACTTATTGTTATTTATTATTTGAGTTGTGGCAGCACCTAGGAGCCCCAGTCATTGACCACAACCTCATTGTGTTAGCTAATGTACAAATACAGAACAAAATGTGTTGCATTCCCCAAAGATTTTACCGAAGTTGACGTGTATGTAACATACTGTATCTCCAGGAACATTACAAACTGAGCAGTTAAAGATATGCCAATGAATAGGTTAATGGACAATATGTTCCAGTACTCTCTCTGTTCACACAGTCCCTTAAACGAGGGCCTGATCTAAATCTTAATAAAGTCAGTAGGTCTTTCCATTGTTGGAAGTGGATTTAGGGTAGGTCTACACTTCGAAGTGGAGGGGTAAATTCCAGTCTGAGGAGACATAACTGAATTAGTATGCTAAAAATGGAGCATAGCCACGGTGGTGCAAGGGGCTAATTGCCATAAGTACATACCTGGCATTTTAAACAGGCCTATACTCAGAGTGGCTAGCCCCTTCCACCAGCGTGGCTACATGTTATTTTTAGTGCACTAGCTTGATCAGAGCTAGCATAAGTATGTCTCCTTGAGCTGGAATTTACACCAACTCACAGTGTAGCTATGCTCTTTGGAATCAGGCCCTGTCTATAAATGCTATATTACACTGTATATTCAAAAGGCATAATCCAAATGGCAGAATTCTCAATGAGCAACAGGAAGAAAGCTTGTTGTAGGTAGCCGTGAACAGGGTAGTGGTTTTGCACCTAGCATAGCCAAAAGAGTGAAGCAGCAGCAGTGTTCCCAGAACCAAACGTTTTTTACTAGCATAAGCCAGAGCACCCGGGGAGGTGAACCAAGTCTCCACATACTCTCACTCTCTATAATCACGAGCACCAATCCCAGATGGAAAAAGAAAATTGAAGCAGGAAGTGTGAGACTGGGGGACTCTTGATGCAAACCACACTCTCTGCAGCTGCTAACAACCATCTTCAAAACTGCCTAAAACAAAATTCAAAACAAAACAAGAAATAATTGGTCCCTCTCATTCACCCATGTTTAAATGTTAAGGAATCAGAACAAACGCCTGCTTAAGTTACTCCTGGGGGAATTTTGCACAGAAATTAATGTTTTGTGCAGAATTTCCTTTTCCCCTCACAGAAATGGGCTGCAGAGCTGTGGCTGCCATGAGCGGCCAATGGACCTGGCAGAGCTCAGCTTGCAAATAGAAGATATTGCTGGAGAGGAGGGGGACAGAGCTGGAGGGTTCCAGGCAGCTGCAGTTCCCCCATGCGCGGAAGGAAGGAGAGGGCAGCGCAAGGAAACTCCACAACAATCCGGGACCCAGCATCAGGCTATTTCTCCCTCTGGATCCCTGGACTTTAGAAGAGTAGGGGGTGCATGCAAGAGTCTGAGCTGGGGGTGGAGGTGCAGTTGGGCTCTGGAGGGACTAGTAATCACGGGTGTCTGGGCTTGGGGTGCCCCACAGCAAGGCTCTGGGGGGTGTGTGTGCAGGAGGCTGGGCTCTCGAGGGTAGGGAGTACAAGTATGTGGGCTCAGGCGCTCAGTGGCTGGACTCTGGGAGTGAGGGGGTGTGGGCTCTGGAGGGGAGAGGGCAGAGGAACAGGAATTCAATTGTTATAGGGGTTTCTTATTTTTGTGTCTGTATTGTTACAGACATAGTTGCTGACATGTATTTTGAAATAAATTTCCAAAATAATTCAAACTGGCGTGATTATAGTGTTATTTTGACAAATAAAATATGCAGAATTTTAAAATACTGTGCACAGAATTTTTAATTTTTGGTGCAGAATTCCCCCTAGGAGTATTAAGTTCATAATTATTATTCAAATTTCAGCAGCTATGCAAGAGTTTAAAATGCTTTTTAAAACCTACTTTATTTGGGTTGTTAGTTTATTTTTATTAGTGCTGGGACACCGAAGTCATTCTTGTTATATTTCCTTCTGCTACCACCACAGGCACTGTCTGAAACAGTCTTCAGCATAGCTGGCATTAACAACTTCAGGTTACCAGTACAAAACCAGTAATAGTGACATTTAATAGGGAAATGATCGACACATGCCTATACTGTCTGCTCAAATATTACGTCCAAGTCAGTAATTTAGTACCAAACGGCCGCAGGTGCTGAGCACCTATCACTCTGTTGTAAGTCAGTGGGAACTGCAGATGCTTGGCACCTCTGAAGGCCAGTAATTTAAGGCTCCAACATGCTGCGAGACCCTGCTGAGATCAAGGTAAAGCGCTGTAGCTAGAATCTCTAGTTTCTAATGTGTGCACACTCCATATGGAAGATAAGAGGCCATACATTCTGCCCTACTCACACCAGTGGTTGAACCATTTTTCCATCTTGGTCTCCTTTGTTCTTTGGCATTTATACAGCTAAAAATTCAGCAAAGTCATTTTACCCTTCACTGGGGCACTGTACACTTAACTTTGATTGATTTGCAAAAGGAGAAAGAAAACCAGCTCCCTTTCTCTTCATAGGCTTTTGTTATCCCATTTATAAATAGATGATTCTGTGTGTCTGACCTTTGGTTTGCAATGACTCCGCCACCCAATGGCTCAGGAGAAGCCATCGCAGTCTTTCTGGTTTTGCATTTTTCCCAAGAATATAATTTGCTTTAAAAACAAAATCTTCCCCGTCATATCAAAATCCCTTCAGCCACTCCTAATTTTAGTTTTCCTTAGCAAACACTATCCTGTAATTAAAACATTGACGGAGGAGAACATTATAGAGCTTACTAGCTCCAGTCGACATTATTGTTTAATTCCAGAACCTTGTGTCTGAGAGTTTGGTAAAGTGATTATGTAAAAACATAAGGATTATGTAGGCAAAGGGAGGGACGGCAGCAAAACAGTCTGGTAGGGCTTAGAATAATTCCTTGTCTATAGCTTGCGTAGGCCTTTAATCCTAACTATCCTGAATGTATCCAGATCCTCTCACTTTTGTGACTATCTCAGCCTTTGGACTCTGTGGGTCAGATTCTCAACTGATGGAGATACATCAGTAGAGCTACATCTGTTTCTCTCCATCATTCACACCCAGTAGGTACTAGACAACAATGCCAAACATTATGGCTTCTTTCCCCAAAGGCCAGACATGTGGCTTCCACAGCATGTTTAGTTCCTACTGGCTGGGAAACCAGGGCTTCAAGTGGGGCGCACTGTTCCAGAGAGCAGAGGCAGCCCCCATCTCTGACATAGTTAATAACGGGATTTTTGTGTGTAATTAAAAAATCCTCTTGAGAGGAAGTTTGAAGCAACAAGGCAATTTTTACACTGGGCACACGTGGAAAGTCCTAACAGGAGCTGTACTGGCTTTACAATTTTCTAAGCATCTCTATTATAGATTTTAAAACACCACCACAAAATATGTAACAAGCACTGTGTTTGCCATGGAGCAAGGGACCACTGGGGATGTGAACGTCTAAAGGGCAAAGCTACTGAAGGGTTAATACAGAAAGGAAGTTGGATGTTATTAATTTCTATTATTCAGAAACCATATGGAGCTCTCAAGGAAGAAACAGAGACCCAGCTTCAGGAAGCATGCTGCAGGGGTTTATTTCTTCCCTCCTCTTTCTGCCCTTGCAATACAGTAAGTGTAGAACCCTGTATGCTGTTACTTGGCATACAAGCCTGAGGGACTCTCTAACATCACACTTGGACTCTTTATTTTAGGCTATGTGAGAGGGGCTGGCTCCTTACACCCTCACACAGCTCCATCTGGTGCTGCAGCTTCCCAGTGAGGAGAGAAGAAATTGTTAAATATGAATTGCTTGTATCTTGTTCTGGTTCATGTGGTGGATTGGTTGTGGTGCCACCCTGGTTTCCTCTTATTCAGAGGAAACATATTGTTAATTAAGAAAAGGAAAAAGGGAAGCAGATTGGATAAAGCTAAAAAGAGGAGCCAAGGAACTAGACGGTGATTTCAGCACCTCAGATGCTCAGTCCAGGTTTCTGACAGGAGTGGTTTCAGACATAAAACAGAGCTTAAAAAAGGGGTAATAAAGCCACTATTCAGTTTTGGTCACTTGTACTTTGTAAGTCAAATTCATTTAGTTTTTATAGTGTTTTAAATGTGAGTCTCCTATTTTTGGTACCTACAGTGAACTCTTGACTTCTTTCTGCCCTTTTACTCTTCACTGACTTTGTAAGTCTGACCCATGTTTGTCACATTATGGCACAGGCACTGACTTCTGTTTCTGCTGGCGTGTGCTCCTTTCCACTCGCTCTCTCCCCCACTCCCCGTGCGAGTGGCAGGCAGGGCCTCGGGGGGAAGATGCCAAGCATGGGTGGGACAGGGGGCAGAGAGACTACAGTCTGGGCGCCAGGGCCTACAGAAGATTAATACAGCCTTGCAGGTGCCGAGTACCCCCTATTTTTTCTGGTGGGTTCTTGAGCCCCAGAGCACCCATGGAGTCGGCGCCTATGCACTATGGTACAAAGTTATCATGCAGCAGTGGACATTTCCTGTTTGCACACAGTTTTGCATTAGTAACTGCCTTGCAGCACAGACCATAAAATGGTACTAGAAGAAGTCCTCTTCTTAGCTTGCATTAAAGCTTTGCTGAAGTAATGTCTTCAAGAAAAACAAACAGAGCTATTCAAAGGCACACTGTCAAGTTTAGGCTTTAATCTGCCCTTTCCATGATCTCTTTGGTAGCTCTTCATTTAAGGATTCGTTGGTGAGGAGTTAGCTGAGTAGTTCTAAAGCACATTTTTATGGGACAAATTGGAGCCATCCCTTGTCCCTATGCAGGGGACAACTACAAGTAGCCACTGAAAGGGGGCGGTGAGGGGCAGAGAAAGTACTGCATCAGGGTTCCATCCCCCTGCCCCTACGTAGCATCAGCCAGCAGAGGGTGTGCAATTTCACCTTAATCGTTGTACCAGCTGTCATAAACAGATAGCTAAGGGTTAATGTTTCTTTTACCTGTAAAGGATTAACAAAGGGAACCAAACACCTGACCAGAGGACCAATCAGGAAACCAGATTTTTCAAAGCTCAGGGGAGGGAATTTTTTGGGTCTGTGTCTTTGTCTGGCTCTCAGCTATGAGAGGGGATCTTTTCTATCTGTAAGCTTCTAATCTTCAGTTTCAAAGTTGTAAGTACAAAGGTAGAAAAAACAATAGGCTGTTATTGTTTTTTTTGTATTTACATGTGTGTAGTTGCTGGAATGTTTAAATTGTATCTCTTTTTGAATAAGGCTGTTTATTCATATTTTTCTTTTAAGTAATAGCCCTGTGTATTGTCAACTTAATGCAGAGATCATATGTTCGTGTGTTTTTTTTCTTTCTTTTTTATATAAAGCTTTCTTTTTAAGACTTGTTTGAGTTTTTCTCTCTGGGTAGGCTAAGGAACGAAGGGAAGGGGAATTCTCTTTGTGTTAGATCTACGGAGGGTAAAGCTCTGCAGCACCAGGGAATTGGTGGGAGGGGGAAGAGAGATAGAATCATTTCTGTTTCCTTGTATTTGGGGTTTGTCTCTTTGTGGAATAGAGGAGACATGCTTCTTGGTATTGTGATGTAAAGAGATTGCATCAGTAACTCTCAGGTTAGCCCAGAGAGGAAAGTCTGGGTGGGAGAGAGAGGGGGAAGGGAAGTGGGTTATTTCCCTTTGTGGTAAGACTCAGGGCTTCTGAGTCTTGGGGTTCCCCAGGGAAGGGTTTGAGGAGACCAGAGGGAGCCAAAACCCTGGAATTTTTGGCTGGTGGCAGCGAGATCAAATCTAAGCTGGTAATTAAGCTTAGAGGGGTTCATGCTAACTTCTTAGGTTATGAACGCTAAGGTTCAAATCTGAGTAAGAAGTTATGATACCAGCACAGTCTTCTCCCCACATGCCTGGGAAAACAGAAAGCTTTTTGCATCACTAAAGCACAATACATCACAGAGTCTTTTGTCATTTCAAAGAGTTTAATGACTGAAGGGACCACAAGAACATCTAGCCTGACTCCTGTATATCACTAGCCATTAAATTTCACCCAGTAATCCCTATACAGTCCAGTATAACTTGGGTTAGATTCACCATTTCAGTCCTCAGTAGATTATACTATTTTGTGCCACAGGCAGACAGCACAGAGACTAAGAAGGTGCTGCCAGTGTCTGAGGTCCCTACAGTGACAGGGAAACAATTAGATTAAATTGTGACCAATATTGCAATCACACACAGTATCTTTGGGGACCATAAAGTATTAAGTTTATGAATGGCTTGTGCATCAATGTGGGCCAGGAGAGAAGAGAGAGTTACCACAGTTCCACAAACTAAAATTAGTGGGCAATGGTTAAGGCAAATCACTCAGGTTATAAACACCTACAGTGAGGTACCAGCCCTTGAGGAGGTTTCTATATACTGGTTCAAACTGGATTATCCAGAGACCAACAGACAGAGAAACGGCTTTTGGTATAAACAGACTGAGTTTAAACTGACCCCAGGGCTTCCTTCTGGCAATCACTTTGACACTGAGTATGTGAACACACCTGCCAAGCCTCTAAGAAAGAATATTCCCTATGCCACTAGTCCATGCCAACAGGTGTCCAGTCTCTAGCTGTGGCCATTCCCTAATGCTTCGGAGGAAGGCAAAAAAAACCCACCATAACAAATCTGGCCAATTGTGCATTGTGAGTGGCGGCGGGGGGAAATCCTTTCTGACCCTTGCAGGCAACTGGAAGAAGTTCTGAAGCACTGAGATTTGATTATAGTAATTGTCTTAGTGCAGAGCTGTAAGTGTTATGAGCATGTTGAGGGCAATGCAGAATTTTCTGTTCTCTCCAGGGCCCATGGAGGAAGGGGATTCACAGATTCCAAGATCAGAAGGGACATGTGACCATCCAACTTGACACACACAGCCCATTCCCACTTCTCCCCCAATTCACAAAGACAGGCATAAAATTTCACCCAGAGATAGAGAAGTTATATATTATAGAATATTTAATCTCATTTTAAATACTTCAAGTGACGGAGTCTAGCATCTCCTCTGGTAATCTGCTTACCCTCAGTGTTATGAAATTGTGTCATATTTTAAGGCTGAATTTGTCAAACTTCAATTTCCAGCCATTAGATCTTGCTATGCTTTCATTAGCCAGACTGAAAGTTCTCCCTCTATTGAATCTTTTTTCATGCACAAATAGCTACACTCAGTGATCCAGTCACCTCTAAAGGTTGAGCTCCTTGAACCTCACTTCATAAGGTTTTGGGGGGGGGTTCTCCCAGCCCCTGGTCATTTTTGTGCTCCTCCTTTGAACTATCTCCAGTATTTTCACAACCTTCGTTAAGCGCGGACACCAGAACTGGACACTAGGAGCAGTCTTACCAATGCTGTGCACAGAGGCAAGATCACCTCCTTACTTCTACTCGATAGCCCCCTTTTTATCCATCCAACAATCACATTAGCCCTTTTTGCCACAGCATTGCACTGAGTGCTCATGTTGAGGCAATTATCTATAATCGACCTCCAAGCCCTTCATTAAATCATTGCTGTCCAAGATAGTCTTCCATAGTGCAGGTATAGCCTGCATTCTTCATTCCCAGATGTAGTATCTTGCATTTGGCTGCAATAAAATGGATGTGTAGAACTGTGATCATTTAACTAGGTGATTCAGATCACTCTGTTACAGTAATCTGCCCTCATCATTATTTACTACCCCACCAGTCTTTGTGTCCTCTGCACACTTTGCCAGCAATTATTGTATGTAATTGTCTAGATCTGATAAAAAATATTGAATACTGTTAGCCTGAGAACCGGTGTGCCTATTGTGACTGCTTGGAGTAAAATCCTTGTTGGGAGTGTCTAGAATAAAGCAGATGGTTCAGCTTACTGAGATCTTTGCTCTATTTTCATTACAGTACATATTATTTTGGCTTATTCCACCTGTCTGCATAATTTCCCTGCCCTGGGTGAGCCTACAATGCCTTTTATAAACTAGTTTCATATGTCTGAGAACATATTCTCAGCCTCTCAGGTGCCAGGAGGCAAGCTGTACTAACACATCGTACGGCCGCTGAAAGCCAGCATATCTTTTATATCTTTCCTCATCCTGAAAACTGGCTGACTACTGTAGTTTCAAGAGGTTTCTCATGCCTAAAACGCATGTGATAGTACAAAGTTACAAACATGGCCAAAGTTCACAGGAACGTGGGTGAATCTATTGACTAATATGTTGCAACTTGACAGGAACATGTTATTATTTGAAAGTATGGGAATATCTCCAATTCAATTATTCAATACTACCTTGTGGAGAAAAGAGCCATAACACACACACATGAGTGATTGCTGCTTGAACCAGAACTAGCTTTACAGAAATTTAATCCTTAATATCAGCCAAAGTAAGTCTAATATTCCAGAGACTAAACTTATTGATCTGGAGCAATCCAAGCAGTGAATTTATTAACGGTACAATCTCCAGACGGCACAGTGGTGGCGGACAAAATGTTGGGGATGGAGTACGGTTCATATAGCTAGCGAGGGATATGCATTTCAGCATTCTTCATTACTCCAGAGTCATGCTTTTGTTGTGCATCTGTGCTGAACACGGCCCTAGATTTTGTTCCGCATCAACATCCCAGAGTCATCTAAACTATAGGCTTTTTAGGAAAGATCTTGGTCTCTCTTTTTTGTATGGATTGGTCTATATCCAGAAGCTGCATTTGTTTAATTTTGATACCAGGTTAGTTAAACTAGTGCAACTTTGGGTGTGGACACTCACATCAGTTTAAACCTCCATATAACTGGTTATAGAAATGTACAGATGCAAGCTAACTTGATATAAGCCAGGTTCACACAGATATCAGAGTGTATTAAATCATACATTTAATCTGTTGCAACATGTGTAGAACAGGCCAAAAGCACCCAACACATTAGCTCTCTCTAACGAATGAATTCGAAGAGACATTTGCAAATGTAAGACTCACTTCTGAACACAGGTAAATTAATTCATTATCCCATCTCTGACTGTCTGGAATCTGCATAATTACAGTTCACCTTTCCCTGTCCATAAACTGATTTCCTTTGATGACATTTGCAGATCTTGAGATCGCTCCTACTCTACCAAACTGATGCTAGATACAGGTTCAGGTGCATTTATTCTGCCTACATCTACTTACTTACAATGTTTTCAGACTATGACACCTTACTTATTAAAATTAAATTTACATTTGATTCCTGGCTTGAAGCCAGGAATCCCTGTGTTTAGGTCCCTTGATTCATACATGTTAAGGCCAGGATGGACCATTAGATCATCTAGTCTAGCAATTCCCAAACTGTGAGTCAGGACCCCAAAGTGTCAGACTTGCTGGGGCCCAGGCCCGAAGCCCAAGCCCAAGCCCCACCACCCAGGGCCAAAGCCCAAACACCACTGCCCAGGGCTGAAGCTGAAGGCCAAGCCCCACGACCTGGGACTAAAGGCCAAGGACTTCAGCTCCAGCTGGCGGGACTCAGTTACAGCCCCCACACGCGCACACACACACACTTGGGGATGAGGCCCTTGGGCTTTGGCTCTGGTCCCCCCACCCAGAGCAATGAGGATCAGGCTTTGGTTCCCTCGCCAGGGCAGTGAGGCTTGGGGTTTGGCCCTGGCCCTCCCTCCTGAAGCGGTGAACTCAGGCAGGCTCAGGCTTCAGTCTCCCATCCTGGGTTGATGGTAGTAATTTTTGTTGTCAGAAGGGGTCACAATGCAATGAAGTTTGAGACCCTCTGACCTCCTGTATGTCACAGGTCAATAAATTTCACCCAGATCGATACACATGTGAAAGTAGAATGAATTATATTGTAAAAATAAGAATGGATTAAAGAAATGTTGTATGTACCTTTAAGCAGAAATAAGAAATACAGGTGCCAGGAAAAGAAACATTAGCCATAAACAATGGTGCTAATGGCTAAACATTAACAGAAGATCGGTAATAGTTAGTAAGGAAATAGGATATGCATGTCTAGCCCAGGTAAACTTATCAGATTCTGCTTCCTTTGTTATCTTGTTAAGTTCTCACCCTTTTAGCTGTATAAATAAGATAGTTTGTGTCTTCCATGGTGCTCACATTATCTGGGTGTTATTACCAGAGCGCTGTGCTAATAAAACTGAGTGGTCTGACAAACTGTGAGTCCTGAGTCTAACTTTGACACACAAGCAACTTGTTATGTAGCAACAGAATTCTATATTTTGAAAATCAGCATCTTTATTCTTTGAACAGGCTCTGTTTTAAACCTCTAAGTTGCTTTTGAATCGGTTTCTTCCACACCTGCATGGGCCAGCCCTTCCTTCCCATTGTGGGAGACTGCACTGAGTTGAACACTTCTAAATGAAATCCTCCTCAGCTTACTCTTAATTTAGCAAGGCTTTACTGACAAGAAATGAAAAGTGCAGCTAAGGGAATTCAAGACACTGTGGAATATTGGCAACTTAATAGTGTGGATAGTTTTGCCTTAGAGAACCAGTACATTCCATCTACTGTAAGTTTTACCCCTTTCCTTCAGTTTTTGGTCACTCCCAATAATATTCTTTTTCTTCTGAATTATTTTTATTTTTTTTCAAAACTCTAAATGATAGTGTAATGGGGCAAAACTCACCCCTGTGGTGCCTCTTGCTGGTCTCAGGGAATTAGCTTCCAGCCTCCGGCACACCCTGTCAACTGGTGTCTTGCTACTGCTGGGCCCCTGTTTCCCTACTGGACTGTGGTGCCCCTTTCCACTGGGATGCTGCCCCCCAGCAGTAACCCCACAGTCTCTGGGTCTCCCCCACTCCACCTTAGTATATGGCTACTGCCCAGTCCCCATCTAGCCCCTGTTCACTGGAGCAGACTGCTCATCACAGGCAAGAGGGTTTTGAACCTGCTACCTCTACCCTTGGGCTGCTCCCTGCAACCCCAGTACCTAGCTGGCCTTCCACTAAGCCTGCAGCCTCAGGGGTTTCCAGACTGGAGCTCCCCAGCTCCTCTTGCCTTCTCCACTTTAGATACCCAGGTATCCTCCCTAACAGCCAGGCCCTTCTCCCTCTAAAAGCAGAGAGAGTGTGTCTCTGTGCCTAACCCACTGCCTCTTATAAGGACCAGCTGGGCCCTGATTGGGGTGTGGCCACAGCTGAGGCTGCTTCCCCCAATCAGCCTGGGGCTACTTACCCCTAGCCAGCCTCTCCCAGGGCTATTTCAACCCTTTAGGGCAGGAGTGGGTGACCATCCTGCTACAGATAGTTATTCCTGTTGCTCTCCTGATAGGCTTACTGCATAGATCAGTGTTTCACCCTGTAGACAACTCAGAGAGAATTGAGCTCTGAGCAATGAACATGATTAAGGGGCTGGAAGGATATACTTACTGCATAAAGAAAGATTAAAAGAGATAAATACAGTATAGATACTGGGCTAAGCAATGATTAAGTGATGAGGAAAACATGATGACAGTCTGTACTGCAAATACTTGAAGGGTATAAACATGAAGGCAGCAGAGCAATTATTTAAAAAATGATAGTACAATGGGATAGAACTAGAAGTGATAGAATCTACACCATCTACCTTCTTAGAAATTTAAATTAATTATAATTATTATTTATTTTAGCAAAGTAGCAGCCCAGAATGGGTGAGGCACTTTCTAAACACAGAGGAAAATGCGGCCCCTACCCTGAAGTGCATAAAAGCTATATAGACAAAGACGGATGAGAGGAGAGGGGAAAGGTTGTAATGTACAAGCAAGATGGGAAGGGATAAACACCTATCTTATTAGTTACAAGGATGTTTGTTTTATTTAAACACACCAAATTCCCCTTCTCTCTCTGCAGTTCTGCTGCCTTATCTTTTCCCCTCGACCAATCACCTGGTTTTAATGACACTGTCCTTATTCCAAGCTCTTCACACAAATGAGTGGCAAACTCAAACTAAATACAATAAATAAGCATATGACTTAGCTAGTTTTCTGTAGGTGTTGTGGAAGAAGTGGGTCTTCAGAAGGGACTTAAATGAGGAGAAGGTGTTGGATAGCAGAGGCTGTTGTGGGTCCCAGTCACCATAGCACGCAGAAATTAAATCAAAAGGAAAACTTAGACTGAATAAAAACAGGAAAAGCATCTGACTGGTCAAAGGAGCAAAGTACCAGTAGAGCAGGAAGCTGGTCTCTGTGCAGTTGATCAGTGAGTTCCACCACAGCTCTTGGGAGACGTATGCGGATTCCAGCCAGGATAGTGTCCTGCAGAAAGGAGACCAGAGGGGCCATTGGGGAAAGTGACCATTGTACTGCAGGATAGTGTTTGGAGAGCTATTTGAAGCACTGTGCTAATCTCTGTCCACATTAGCACTTGAATAGTTCAAAGTTATCAAGCAGGGAAATTTCTCTTTTGTTCCTTTACATTCAGTTAAATTCACTCCCCCTTGTTCTTATGTTTGACATAAGTTAGAGAATCTCGTGTAGCTCATTGAGGCTCCTTCTTACTTTATATTCATTTTTAGAAGAATACTATTCTTTCAAAACCTTTTGAATTGTGGTCCTTGAGACAGTACCATTGTAGTTGCTCTTTGCTAACTAACTATTAATAATAATTAACACGAATTAGCAATTTCCATTCATGAATCCCAAAGTATTTCACAAAGGCAGCTAAGCATTATTACACTGATGAAGTGGGTATTCACCCATGAAAGTTTATACTCCAGTACTTCTGTTAGTTTATAAGGTGCCACAGGACTCTTTGTCGCTTTTTACAGATCCAGATTAACACGCTACCCCTCTGATTATTACTCTATTTTACATATAGAGTAGCTGAGGCACAGAGAAATTAGGGTCTATTTTAAAAACTGACTTCTGATTTTTGTTGCCTGCTAGTTTTTGGGCGCCCTGATTTTTAGGAGCTCAGTTACCCTGACAAAGAGAATAGCATGCGTGCATGACTGATGGCACAGTCAGGGCCCAGATGTGCTGCTGACAAGTGACCTCTTATTTATAGTTATGGGTGTGCAAACCTTAGAAAGTTCATTCCAAAGTCACTCACGTTAAGCACCCAGAAACTGAGGTCCACAAAATCAGAGGCTTCTTTGGAAAATGTTGATCCAAGGCTACAAAAGAAATCAACAGCACAGACAGGAATAGAACCCAGCTCTCCTGGCCTATGCCAAATCCACTAGATCATACACCATAGAAACAGTCAAGTGAAGAAGTGGAAATAGAGAAAAAAACATTTAGCTGTGACCGACTGTGGTAAATTCCACTAGCATCAAACCAGTAAACTGTGCTTTCACCAGTTCTACAATATCCTTTTCATACTAAAATGAATCAAATTGCAACTATTATACCAAATACGACCTCCTCAGAGCCTTTAAATGGCAAATATAATGAAATACTCTCCTTCTCTTCTCTGTTAACTCTGTGGATTTTCTTTCAAGTATACCTTGTCCTTTACATTTGACTCTGCTTCCCTCACAGACTATATTTTTCTACCATCTATCACTTTTGCCTGCTATTTATCAGACCCAACATTGACTGCAACTGCAGACTTAAAAGATGGATGGAAAATGTGTCCCAATCTCTCCAAAACTTGTCATCTTTCTTATTAACCACTCTTCTCTTTCTCCCTTCCCCGTCATTATTGACAACCAGGAAGGTGTTAGCACTGTGCATCCCAAACAGCCCAACTGCAGAATCTGAGGCTTGGGAAAGTGCAATGAACTCTTATGGTGCTATACCTTGTAGCTGCATATTACTCCCAACTAATTTTTATACAGCTCAGAACTGGGTTTACTTGCTTTTTTTCCTGCTATTTCTCTACGTGCCACAAGTTTCAGTTTTATTGCCCATTAGAAATTTGAATGCCTGTCCTGCTGTGCATTTTGGAATGTGACTAAGGATGTGATTCAAGACATGTTCTCTTTTTGTGCTTCTTCATCACTGGCCCCATTATCTAATGTTTCATGGCTGAACCTCCCTTTATCTGGAAGATTAATTTGTTTCATATGTTCCTGGTTGCAACCTTATGCTCAGCCAGAGTTGGATAGCTCTGCATTCCAGGGCTTTCTGCCTCAGCGATCTAAAGCAGGAAAATGCTGGGCCTGGATCCCTCCAGAGTGCAGTCTATCAGATTAGTACATCTCGACGGAAAGTGCCAAATGCATGAAATCACTTAGCTGCCTAAACTCAGATTTCGGCACCTAAATCCCATGCTTAGGCACCTACGTCCCCCACTGCAATCCATAAAACTTCGGCCAAACTCTGCAGGTCTCTGAACTCACTCAGAGCCTAACTTTTCCAAAGTAAAACTTCCCTAGGCTCCTAAATTTTTGCCTCTGGTCATTCATGTTGCTGCCTTAATCTAGGCATCTGACCTCCTAGCTCCCACCTAAGACCAAAAGCAATTCACAAACCTGGACAAGGTAGGCGTTTAGCCACCTAACTCACCCAAAGGACCCAATCCAGTAGGCACATTCAAAGGTCACCTACCGGATCAGGCCAAATCTGGTTAGAGAAATAATGTTTATCCCAATGGTTAGAGCATTCCCCTGGGATAGGGGAGACACAGGTTCAATTCCCCACTCTTTACCAGATGAGGAGAAAGGTAGGAGACCTCTCTTTGGATCCTAAGTGAGAGCTCCAACCATGGAGCTATGGGATAATCTGATGTGGGTCTTCTTCAGTCTTATGTATTGAAGCTGTTCCACTATGGATTTAAAAAGAGAGAGTAATTGGGCCAGAGAGAGAGGGGGATAAGTCTGTAGTCTGGTGGTTTGGGAACCCACCAAGAGTGCAGAAGATCTCACTCAGATTCCCTCTGCTAAAACCACTATTTCATTACTTATCCACAGTGGAACAGCTTCTCTCCCTCCCACACCTAAGATGACAAAGGAACCAGCCTTTTGACTTTGGGAGAAATCCTGACATGACAATTTGGTTAGTAATTTTGCTGGGAACATGTGGTAAGGATTTTATCTTGAACCAAGTTGTTAAATTTTAGCTATTAGAAAGTGGTTTATCTGTATTTCTCTTGCAATCATTTCTGACTTTAATACCTTATATGTGTACTCACTTAAAAGCTCTCACTTTGCAGTTAAATAAACATGTTTTATTTTTTAATCAAAACTAAACCAGTGTTGTGTTTACACTGAACTGTTTAGTAACTCCAGTTAAAGTAGCAAACTGTTGGATATTGACCCATTACTGTGGCAATGAACCTAGGATAGCTGAACAGCCCAGGGAAGGGCTGGAGAGTGCAGAACACATTTTCAGGAAAATTTGGGACTGGGGGTGTGTTGGTGTCACCCTGCATGTAGTAACCAAGGAAGCCAGAGTGGCTGGTGTGTGGCTGACAGGCTGCTGGGGTCAGAGCTGCTGGACTGGGGCTGTGGTTATACACAGATACTCAGGGTGATCTGCCTGCTGTTTGTGAGCTGTTCAGGTTGGGAGCTATAGCACCAAAGCATTGCGAGGCACCTCAGGCTGCAGGGCAGGTGGTGACACAGCCCCTCACTGGTCTGGACTGAACCCCCAAATGTGACAGGTAGCACTTGACTAAAATGCTTCAGGCCGGGCTTTTTAGTCTCCTGTTTTTTTGCTCCCTCTTATATCATTCACATGAGGCCTAATCCTGCAGCCTTTGCTCATATGAATAATCTCATTGAAGAACTGCAGCACTGAGTCCTTTTCATTTCCTTCTTCCTTTGTCAGTAACGGTTAACACCGTCTATTTCTTCATTAGTCCAGAAAGGCTGCTGGCCTGAGTCAGACTGATTTTATGTGAACAGAAAAGGAGGTTGGGTTTAAATCTGAGTCAAAGTCTGGGATTAGTGTGCTGTGTTGACATACCCTGAAAGCCCTGAGTATGGTCTACATTAGTAGTTAATAGAGTTGCCAGGTGTCTAGCTTTTGACTGGAACACCCAGTCGAAAAGGGACTCTGGGGGTTCCGGTCAGCACCGCTGCCTGGCACATTAAGTCCAGTCAGTGGTGGAGGCAGTTCCCTATCTGGCTCTGCGTGACTCCCAGGAAGCTGCCAGCATCTCCCTCTGGCTCTTAGGTGGAGGGACAGCCACTGGGACTCTGCACACCATCCCCACCCCTAGTACCAGGGCCCCCCAGGAACCATGGCCAATGACAGCTAAGGGGACAGTGCCTGCAGGCGCGGGCAGAGCTATGTGGTCACGCCTCTGCTTAGGAGCTGAAGGGAGATGTTGCTGTTTCCCAGGAGCTACCTGAGGTAAGCACCACACGGAGCCCGCACCCCCTCCTGCACCCCAACTCCCTGCCCTAGCCTGAAGCCCCCTCCTGTACCCCAAGCCCTAGCCCCACCCCAGAGTCTGCAGCCCCAGCTGGAGCCCTCACCTCCCTACAACCCGCCCAACGCCCTGCCCAGCCCCACCCCAGCCCCGCCCAGATCCCCTACCACACCCTGAACCCATCATTTCTGGCCCCACCCCAGAGCCTGCATCCCCAGTCCATACCTCCTCCCACACCCTAGACCAGAGTCCTAACCCCTTCCCACTCCCCAACCCCCTGCCTCAACCCAGAGCCCCCTCCTACACCCTAATTCCCTTATCCCGAGCCCCATCCCAGAGTCTGCACCCCCAGCCACAGCCCTCATCCCCTCCCACACCCCAACTCCCTGCCCCATCCTAGATCGTCCTCCTACACCCTGAACCTCTCATTTCTGGTCCCACCCCAGAGCCCATACCCACAGCTGGATCCGTCACCCCCACTCCTGCACCCCAAACCCCTGCCCCATCCCGGATCCCCCTTCTACACCCTGAACCCCCTCATTTCTGTCCTCACCCTGAAGCCCACACCATCAGCCCAGAGACCGTACCCCCTCCCACACCCCAGCTCCCTATCTCAGCCTGGAGCCCCCTCCCACATCCCAACCCCCTGCCCCAGCCTGGAACCCTCTCCTACACCCCAAACCCCACATCTCTGGCCCCACCCCAGAGCCCATACCCATAGCTAATCACCAGTGCAGGCTGTTGCTATATTGGACTAGTAACGATGTTAGTTTAGAGATGTATCTGGTGGAAGCTTTAACAGATAAATTGTCAGGAACAAACTTGTAAGAATCAGGTGCCACTTACATCCAGCTGCAACCACCAGAAGTTCTATGGTAGGTACCCGTGCACGCCATGCCTCGTGCCCTCCTCTAAGCAAGTGCAACTTTTGGCTGGCACACTAAATAGATCCCTAGTTGTGCTCTCCTTTGAAAATACTTAATAAGC
The DNA here is from genome assembly GCF_003597395.2 of Chelonoidis abingdonii. Classification (NCBI taxonomy): domain Eukaryota; kingdom Metazoa; phylum Chordata; order Testudines; family Testudinidae; genus Chelonoidis; species Chelonoidis abingdonii. The sequence continues at coordinate 66,444,572 of NC_133771.1, forward strand.
ACAAATAGAATTAGCAATTGCTATTATAGGTGCAAAATTCCGATTTAATGCTGCAAACTCTTTGAAAACATAGCCCACGCTGTATCAAGTCTGGTCTGAAATTGTATGTTTTGACTCTCCAGGGATTCAAGGGTGGTTTACTCTGAGACTAAGAAAAGTGGAATGCTTCACCTCGTGTTTACCTAACCCAAACTGTGGACTAATAATTCTGTAGCAGGCAGCAAAAGTCTGTATAAATAAATATAAATACACTTGCTTTATAATGCAATAGAAATATAGCAGCCATTCCCTATTCTCTTTCTCCCTACCCTTTCCTGCTCTGCTAAGCAATGATCACAGGTGTTCTGTTAAGATAGACACCTTTTTTTACAAGAGGCTGGATAAAACTGCTTCTTCAGTTAGACAGCTCACCCTTGAGGAGTGTTCAAAGAACATGCTTATTTTCACATCCATCCTTTAGAAAGGCAATAGCAGCAAGTAGGACCAGGAGAATGAATCAGATGTTCCTTCCCACAAGAGAGGAAAAGACAGTGCTTACAATAAAACTTAGACTGTGGCAACCCAATAGTTTCCTTGCTTTCATTGCACTGCTGACTACTTTACAAGGGGGTGCTGGAACAGTTAAACTGCTGATTCTTAGGGTACGTCTACACTGCACGATTATTTCAAATTAGCTTAAACCGATATTACAAAACAGATCTAATAAAATCGGTTTAGCGCGTCCACAGTGGGATCACGAAATCGATTGTTTG
>NC_133771.1:66448241-66637706 GCF_003597395.2 Chelonoidis abingdonii
TATCGAATTTAGCGCTACTCCTCTCGTCTGGGAGGAGTTCCGAAATCGATTTAAGGAGCTGTTTAACTCGATATTAATGACGACGTCGTGTGAACGGGTACAGCGTTAAATCGGTATATCGGCCATTAAACTGATTTAAAGTCGCAGTGTAGACCTGGCCTTAGAAGCAGACTTCTGTGACTATTCAGAGGGCTAGAAATAATGTTGTTCTGAGTCTCTGCAGAAATGTGCTTTTTAATGCAAGGAAAAAAAACCTCTTTTCTCCAGTAACATTCCTGTCTGCAAAAGGAACAATCTCTTCTCTACCTGATGGAATTTTTCCATAATGCCCTAGAGGGGTAAAGAAAAAGACCTGCTATTATTTCTGCCAATTGCTTATTGTTCTTCCTTTGAAGTAGTCCATAAATGTGGATGTTTTATAAGCACTAACTGAAAATTACCTAAACTAAATTAATACTTTAAAATAGGGAGTGCAGAGATGTGTTAAATCCCTGAAGATTTCTTTAAAGATAGTTCATTACAAACAAGATGTGATAGGGCAGAGGGTATGCAATCTGGAGTGGCACAAGGAACTATTCTGGTTTATACAGAGGGTCAGGCAAGATACCCAGAGAGGTCTTTTCCAGACCTATGTCATTTATGACTCAGAATAAACCTTTAGAACAAATCTTTGGTGGAACAGTAAATTCCCATTGACACTGCCAGCCCCTTTTGGAGGTCACGTTTCTGTTGAAAATATAAAACAGACTTAATTATTTCCATCCCTGACTAATAGTGTCTTTGGTTGTGCTTGCAAAATGTTGAGCTGCTTTCATCATTTTACCCACTGTTCGTTTGGCCCCTTCACAGGAAAGAAAAGGATTAAGTACAAACCAGCCCAATCCAGTGTGAAGGCTGAAGTAATTCTGGACTAAGTTTCTATGAAGAATGCTTTGTGTCACCTTTGCGTGCCCTGAGCTTTGCTTTAGGTTTTGGATTTGAAACCAAACCTGAAACTGCTGAGTTTTGCTAGGTTTCAGGTCAAAAGTATGTGAAACCACAAGGTTTTACATGATTTCCACCCGACAATAAATTCCTCCTTGCAGCTGAAATTCAGCCCAATCTTGCCTGAAAAGTGTTGCTGTAAAAGTTTCTCACAGTTCTAGGTTGAAGGGAGTTGGAGCATAGGGTTTGATCCAGCTCCGTTTAAACTGATGGAAGATGTCATTGATATCCACCCCACCCATCGGGATTAATCCTGCACCCCCAAGTCAATGGTGTAGTAAGAGGAGGCCCTAAGATATAAACCTTGGTATCAGAGGCCTGGTATGAGGCCTGAATTAAAGTAATTGTCAAGACTTTGCTAACATAAAGCAAATTTAAGCTGTGAGCCAGAGGCAGGCCCTGCTCACAGAAGCTGGTAAGGAAAGGGCTGATGCTGCAAGAAGATACGTACCTAAAAGGTACTGGACACCATATATCAGAACATTCACATACTTGTACATTCCACACAGATAACAAGGAACAGACTGACCCAGACCAACATGTACAAGGTGAGAGGCGGCACCTTACTACGTAGAGGGGTTGTACCTTGCTGCGTAGAGGGGTTGCACCTCAATACATCAGGAGTGATGTGTAACTTGTTTGTACCTGTGTATAAGAATGAATCCCTGGGGCGATGTCTTTGTCCGACCTAGGGAGCAGTGGAAAGTCCCGCCACTGACTGAGCCGAGTCCATTGACCGTGGGTACATATTCGTAGTATGCCCTGAATTAGGCTAAGAAACCTACAGGGAACTATTATTGTGTCCAATACGGCAATAAACCTGGCCAACGTGCCTTCGTACCTTACTAGAGTCTGTGGTCATTGGGGGTTCTCTTCGGGTCTGCTGTGTCAGCTATCTGCGCAGAGCTGGGGCAGCACACAGAGGGAACACATGCACGCAGCCGAGTGATACCAACAAGGAGAGAGCAGAGCACCAAACTGGTAGCATCTGACAACACACTTCTGACAACAAATGGCAAAGCGCCTATTAATGTGAATGGTGCAGGATCAGACCCTTAAATTGTACACTGTTGATGGTGTTGTGAACAGCACCCAGTTGCATAAAAACATATAGCAATTTTTCTTATTAATTATTTACAGGTGCAATGCTAAGGGCAGATTTTCTGTGAGTCCTTTCTAATACTGCTGTCCTGCAGACTGCCATTCATACAGGATCAGAGTTCAGTAACAGCAAGCAAAATACTGTAATATTTCATCAAAAATGTGGAAGCCATTAAGGTTGCATTACAGCGTAGTCTATAATGATAGAAGCATGTACTTTTTCTCAGATAGTACGACAGATCAGAACATTTTTCTAACACCTCTGATACACGGATGTGGAATCTGGTGGTGTCATGTGCCCTTCTGGTTATGCTGTACAAGCAATCCATAAAAGCCATTTACTTATACCAGATACAGTGATTCAAACAAGGATTTCTGAAGAGGCCTCTTGAATTCTCTGTGCTCCCTACAAAGATGTAGGTGCCAAAATAGATTATATGCAGGGGTGCTGGAACAATTTGTATAGTAGAAAGTGCCGAGATCCACTGAACCAAACTGTAAAGCCTGTATATGATGGAAACCACTTCACGCCAGGGGGTGCAGAAGCACCCATTCCCCTTCCCCCATTCACCTAGTTCGAACCATTATATGATTGCAGAATGGGACTGTGTAAAGATTGTATCATAAAGCCACACAAGAGGTCCGTTTACATGGGTGATCATAGCCTTGATATTTAGTAACCAGAAAATCATACTATTTTTAGTCGGGATTTTGACAGAATTTTCTTAAAGTTGTTGCTTTGTCTACACTTTAAGGAAAAAAGCAAAAAGCCAGGCCATGCCAGAATGCCTTTCCTGTGCACCAAACAAAGGCTCTGAGAGAGAGTATCTTGCTGTCAGGCCTTAGGCACATATACAAGATATACAGAGACTGAATCTTTGCCTCAATCCTGGCACATCCACAAGATGCTCTTGGACAGCCCAGCATTATTCCCTGTCAGTGAGGAAAAAATAGATGGAGCTATTCTTCCACCCACCAGTACGCTCAGAAGACATTGATGAGCAGATGCCACCGTGAGGGTGTGGCCTTAACACATAGAATAGAACCAAAGTGAATTTCACGCAGTAGAAATTAGGTAACAAATTACAGGAGCCAGTTATAGTAACGGTAGAGGTGAGACAAGAGGTTTCCTTCCTTGTGGAAACCTGTAGGGATTGCAGTGGTGAAAACACTACCTGCTTTTGTGTGGCTGCAGCATCTTTGTGCAATGTGGCGCAGTGCATAGAGCACTGGCTCAGGAGACTGGGGTTCTGTTCCTGTGTCTACTGCTGGGTGACCAGGAACAAGTCAACTCCCCTCTCTTGGTTTCCCCATCTATAAAATGGTGCTGATCAGACCATCCTACATTGTCAAGTGCTTTTAGATCTCTGGATGAAAACCAGTAGGTATTATTCCAGTTAGTCCCTGCCCGAGGATTTTCCAGTGAATGCCCTGCCTGAGGATTTTTGGCCCCATGCTGGGTGAGCTGGATGTCTCAGATTCAAGTGTTGTGGCAATGAAGGAGAAGTGATGATCTAATGAGGCAATAATTTCTACTAAGTGATCCCTAATTAGGAATTTATTTGCCCCAGTGATCACTAGTAGTAAGAATAATAAGCCTGGCTGACTCTTCCACTGGCACTTAAAGCCTCTGCTCCTGAACACCGGCAGCTATGTGAGCGTTCACTTGAAAACAGCTGGGAAATGTGACTTGGCACACTCCAAGGACTCAAAAGTGAGAGAGAACCTCCCAGAAGTTTATTAAAAATAAATCTTATGATTCTTAAGACAATTTCCTGATTTTTTAAAATTGAGTATTTTCAGAGACCTTCCCCTTTAAAAGTCTTTCCAATTATAGGGACACTCAGTCTCCAAGTTTTACAAAAGCATCTATGGAAGTCTGTCTAGTACTTTATAATGGTTAAATACAGCTATACCCCATGTCAGGGCTTATCTTCAACCCCTCCCTTCTGCAATCAGCTTGTACCTTGGCTGGTGGACCCTTGTGGGTGGCAGACTTCACAAGGTGTCTTCCTCCAGCAGCTCTGTTGCCAGGGTCAGCTAATACACAGGCACTTCCCTCCTGCTTGCCACCTTTTCCTGTAACAAACTTGCTCTTTTTCTTCATTTAGTGCAGGCTCTCTAGGAGTGCCTATTTAGTACCAGCTGAGCCCAGAGGCACTCATTAGGCTTTTCCTGATTGGGATGGGGGTGTGCCGCACCACTAGTTTCAAGCATTGGGTGCTGCTGGTCCCTATCTGGGTGCACTGAGGATTTCTGGTTCAAGTGCTAAGGGCCACAGGTTGGGGAATGTCTGATGCTCCCTACTGGGTAGCTTGGGTTCAAGCACTGGGGTCCCAGATCCTTTGCTGGCTGTGTGAGAGGTGGGGCGGGGTCTCAGATCTTAGGAGCCTAGCTACTCTGAGGCTTCTGTTGATCCTGGGCAGTTTCCCCAGCGGGGCAGCTACTCTTCCTTCGCACTGGAAGTTGCTCTGGCATTCCTGATCTGCAGCAGGCAGCCACCACCACCTCTGCTGCGGTAGTTCCTCAGACTTGCTCCTGCTGCTCTTCACCAGCCTGGAGGAAAAGAGCCATTACAGTGGCCCCTGTTCCCCTTGGGTGACTAGCATGGCTCCCTTTGCTGACAGCTCATGCCCCAATCTCAGGCAGCAACTCTTCTTAATTTTGTTATCAGACTAATAGACCTGACAGGCCAGTGGGAATGATAGGCAGCTTGGAGAGATGCTAGTACAGCATACAAGCATGCATAAAAAGTGCATTGCCTGGATTGTTAAACAATTTTGAAGTAACATTGTTAAAAAAGCTTTGTTTTGAATGGGGTGCCCATGAAAGGGGCCAAACTGCCAGCCTGTCATAATATTGTCCATTACTTATGCATGAAAAGCAAACACTGAGGGCAGGAGCCCTGCGAGCAGAACTGGCCAGAAAATTTTTCATCTTGACCTCTTTTTAATGAAAAATGGCTTTTTAAACAAAACAGAAATGTTAGTAAAAAAATTCATTTCCATCAAAATGTTTGGTCTTAAATTAAAATAGTTCAGTGTTTGACTTCTTGTTTTTTTCCAGCAAAAACCTAAACAATTTCAAAGAATATTTTTTAGTTTTGTGGAAAAGAAAATTTCCCAGTCAGCTCTACCTGTTAACCATAGACCTTATCCCTGAAGGCCCTTGCTATATACAGTACTCAATCTCTACATGACTATACAACATACTAATTCTAAATATCAGTGCTGGCCAAAAATTTTCATTTAAACACTTTCATTATAATCTGAAAACTTTTTTTTGCAAAAAACTTCTGATTTTCAAAATTATCTGCACTTTTGCTGAAACCAAACATTTCAAAATTTCAATTTTTTAATCCCTCCCCCTTTTTGCCCCTTAACAGAATTAAATGCTTGGTGTCCAGGGTAGGCAGGTTCTTTCTTTCTTTCTCCTTTTGTCTAATTTTTCCAAAGGTGAGGAAGTTTTGAAAAAAGTTACATAGGAGCACAAAGAAAAAATGAGGAAAAACTAGTGAATTTAAAAAAAACCCAACCCAACAGCCCAGAAACAAAACCCTCAGCATTATCATTATTCTGCACTCAGTGCAAAAATGAAGTAAGGCACAACAAAAAAAACTTTGAAACTTCATAAGTTTTTGTCATATATTTCATGTAAAATTTAAAAACAAAAAAAACAAGGTTACTCACCTTTGTAACTGTTGTTCTTCGAGATGTGTTGCTCATATCCATTCCAGTTAGGTGTGTGCGCGCCGCGTGCACAGCTGTCGGAGAAACTTTTACCCTAGCAACACTCAGCGGGTCGGCTGGGCGCCCCCTGGAGTGGCGCCACCATGGTGTCGCATAAATACCCCAGCTGACCCGGCCACCCTTCAGTTCCTTCTTGCCGGCTACTCCGACAGTGGGGAAGGAGGGTGGGTGTGGAATGGATATGAGCAACACATCTCGAAGAACAACAGTTACAAAGGTGAGTAACCTTGTTTTCTTCTTCGAGTGATTGCTCATATCCATTCCAGTTAGGTGATTCCCAAGCCTTACCTAGGCGGAGGGGTCGGAGTGAGACGTGGCAGCCTGGAGTACCGCCACTCCAAAGGCTGCGTCGTCTCGAGACTGTTGTACCAACGCATAGTGCGAGGCGAAAGTATGGACCGATGACCAGGTCGCAGCACGGCAAATCTCTTGGATGGGCACGTGCGCCAGGAAGGCCGCTGAGGAAGCTTGCGCCCTGGTGGAATGCGCTGTAAGGCGTCCGAGGGGAACATGAGCTAGCGCGTAGCACGTGCGAATACAGGCCGTGACCCAAGAGGAAATCCTCTGGGAGGAGACTGGTAGACCTTTCATCCGCTCCGCAACGGCCACAAAGAGCTGCGGAGACTTCCGGAAGGGCTTGGTCCTTTCCACATAGAAAGCTAGCGCTCTGCGCACATCCAAGTGTGTGTAGCTGCTGTTCCCGCCGAGAAGCATGAGGCTTCGGGAAGAAAACCGGGAGAAAGATGTCCTGGCTAGTATGGAAGGCAGACCACCACCTTAGGGAGGAATGCCGGATGAGGTCGCAGTTGTACCTTGTCTTTATGGAAGACAGTGTACGGAGGGTCCACAGTGAGGGCTCTGATCTCCGAGACCCTGCGTGCTGAGGTGATCGCCACCAAGAACACCGTCTTCCACGAAAGGTAGAGAAGCGAACAAGTCGCAAGCGGCTCAAAGGGCGGTAACATAAGTCTGTTTAGGACCAAGTTCAGGTCCCAGGAGGGGGCTGGGTGACGAGCGGGGGGATAAGTACGCTCCAGCCCTTCATGAAGCGAGACTACTGGGTGAGAAAACACCGAGTAACCACCCTCTCCCGGATGGAAGGTGGATATCGCTGCCAGGTGCACCTTAAGGGAGGAAGTCGCCAGGCCCTCCTGCTTAAGGTGCCAGAGGTAGTCAGGATTGTCGGGATTGACGCCTGTAAGGGAGAAGCATCGTGCGATGCGCACCAGGCCGTGAAGCGCGTCCATTTGGCCACATATGTCCGGCGGGTGGAAGGCTTCCTGCTACTAAGGAGATGCGCTGCACCGAATTGGACAGCGCAACTCGTCAGCGTTCAGCCATGCAGGAGCCACGCCGTGAGGTGGAGGGATCGCAGGTCTGGGTGACGAAGTCTCCCGTGGTCCTGTGTGATCAGGTCTGGGACACAGGGGAGGGGAATCGGAGCGGCTACCGACAGATCCAGGAGCGTGGTGTACCAGGGTTGCCTGGGCCACGCAGGCGCGATCAAGATAAGATGCGCACTGTCCCTGCGGAGCTTGAGCAGGACCCTGTGCACCAAGGGAACGGAGGGAAGGCATAAAGCAGGCGGTGGTTCCAGGGCAGGAGGAACGCGTCCGTCAGCGATCCGGGGGAGAGGCCCTGGAATGAGCAGAACTCCTGGCACTTCCTGTTCGAGTGGGAGGCGAAGAGGTCTACGAGGGGAAACCCCCACCTCTGGAAGACGGAGTAAATGATGTCCGGCCGGATCGACCACTCGTGGCAGAGGAAGGACCTGCTCAGCCGATCCGCCAGGGTGTTCCGGACTCCTGGGAGGAAGGATGCCACCAGGTCCACCTGGAGGGCTATGCAGAAGTCCCACAGTTGAATAGCCTCCAGACACAGGGGAGACGAGCGGGTCCCTCCCTGCTTGTTGATGTAGTACATGGCCGTTGTGTTGTCCGTAAAGACGGAGACACAACGGCCACGAAGGTGCTGTTGGAATGTCTGGCAGGCTAGACGAACAGCTCTCAGCTCTCGGACGTTGATATGGAGGTTGAGCTCGTCGGCTGACCAACGGCCCTGGGTCTGCAAGCGACCTAGATGGGCTCCCCAGCCGAGGGATGACGCGTCCGTCGTAAGGGTTAGTGACGGTTGCTGCGGATGAAATGGCATCCCCGCACAAACCAGAGACGGGTCCAACCACCAGTCGAGGGAGCGTAGGGGACCTGGAGGGATCGTGAGCAGCACGTCCATGGAGTCCCTGCGCGGGCGGAAGACCGAGTGGAGCCACGTCTGAAAGGGCCGCATGCGGAGCCTGGCGTACTTGGTGACATAAGTGCATGCAGCCATATGTCCCAGAAGAGCGAGGCAGGTGCGAGCTGAGGTTAGATGAGCGGCTTGCAAGCGCCGTATGAGTGAAGTGATCGCCAGGAAGCGGGCTTGCGGTAAGTAGGCTCTGGCGAGGGAGGAGTCCAGGGTCGCTCCTATGAAGTCCAGTCTCTGTGTTGGAATGAGAGTGGACTTCTCCGCATTGAGGAGGAGGCCCAAGCGGCCGAAGAGGTCCGTGATCACGGAAACGTGATGACGGACTTGGGCTTGCGAGGCGCCTTTGATGAGCCAGTCGTCCAGATACGGGTAGACATGTATCTGTTGCCTGCGAAGGTGGGCGGCGACGACGACTGCCATGCATTTTGTAAAGACCCTTGGGGCCGTAGACAGGCCAAAGGGGAGGACAGCGAATTGAAAGTGGTGTTGGTTGATTGTGAACCGAAGGTACTTCCTGTGGGGGGGAAGATCGCTATGTGGAAGTACGCGTCCTTCATGTCGAGGGCGGCGTACCAGTCTCCAGGATCCAAGGACGGGATAATAGTTCCCAGGGAGACCATGCGGAACTTCAACTTGCGTAGCCACTTGTTGAGTCCCCGCAAGTCGAGAATAGGTCGGAGGCCTCCCTTGGACTTGGGGATGAGGAAATAGCGGGAGTAAAATCCCTTCCCCCTCTCGGGTAGCGGAACTTCCTCTATGGCTCCTGCAGTGAGGAGAGATTGCACCTCGTGCCAGAGGATTTGCTCGTGAGAGGGGTCCCTGAAGAGGGACCGGGAAGGGGGGTGGGGAAGGCGGGGATGAAGCAAACTGGAGGTGGTATCCTTGCTTCACCGTGCGTAGCACCCACTGGTCGGAAGTAAGATGTGACCACGCCGGAAGGAAGTAGGAGAGGCGGTTGGAAAAAGGGGGGAAAAGGATCCTGAACTGAGTCTGGTAGACCGTCCCCGGGCGTACCTTCAAAAATTGCCTTGGGCCCGGTGGGGCCTTAGAGGGACCTTGAGACTGCCCGCGTGGGGGCCAGACTGGCGCCTTCGCCCACCCCGGCCTCGCCTTCTGTTGAAGTCCTGCCGGTTTCGAGGCGGAAAGTACGGGCGGCGGGGTTGGGGCCTAAAGGGCCTACGTTGGGTCACGGGCGTGTGCATCCCGAGGGACCTCATGATCACCCTGTTGTCTTTTAGGCTTTGCAGCCGAGGGTCCGTTTTGTCCGAGAACAAACCCCGGCCCTCAAAGGGTAAGTCTTGTAGGGTGTACTGCAGTTCTCGGTGGCAGGTTGGAGGCCTGGAGCCAGGAGATTCGCCTCATTGTGATACCTGAGGCTACAGTCCTGGCAGCCGAATCGGCCGCGTCAAGGGAAGCTTGGAGGGAGGTCCTGCCAACCTTTTTGCCTTCCTCCACAAAAGCTGCGAACTCCTGGCGAGTCCGGGGGCAGCAACTCAGTAAAGCGGCCAACCTCCGTCCAGGTGTTAAAGTTGTAGCGGCTCAACAGAGCCTGCTGGTTGGCCACTCGGAGCTGTAAGGCACCTGCCGAGTACACCTTACGGCCTAGCAGGTCCATCCGTCTAGCCTCTTTGGATTTCGGAGCAGGCGCCTGTTGGCCGTGGCGCTCCCTGTCATTGACAGATTGTACGACTAAAGAGGAGGGAGGAGGGTGGACGTACAAGTGTTCGTACCCCCGGGAGGGCACCATGTACCTCCTCTCCACCCCTTTAGCCGTTGGGAATCGAGGCTGGAGACTGCCACAGGGTATCAGTAGCAGCCTGGATGGTCCTGATAAATGGCAGGGCCACACGCGTCGGGGTGTCAGCGGCCAGGATGCTGACCACCGGATCGTCCACCTCCGGCACTTCCTCTACCGGGAGGTTTATGTTGAGAGCTACCCGGCGAAGAAGGTCCTGGTGGGCTCTCAGATCTATTGGCGGCGGCCCCGAAGAAGAGACCCTGCCACGGCCTCATCCGGGGAAGAGGAGGAGGATATCCCGGAACGAGTGGGTCCTGAATGGCACTGTGCTCCTGTGGCCGTTCCTGCTCGAGATGCTCCGGGGAGTCTGGAGGATGGATGACATGGTCCTCTGACTCTGCCGGAGGAGGGCGGGATATGGTGGCTTCTTCCGGCGCCCTGCGCTCCGAAACAAGTGTAGGGGCCGGGACCAGGGGAGCACCCTGGGCTTGATGGTATGCCCAGGGTGTCCAAAAGGGCCATTGCTGCTGTCCCTGCATCCGGGGGACGTGCATCTTGAAACAGTCCCGTGGCCATGTCAGTATCTCGGTCCCATATAGTAGTAACTACCGGCCTGCGAGGAGGCCGACTCCTGACCGGCCGGCCACGGAGGAGCCGCAAACGTGGGCACCGAAGTGCCAATAGATCGAGCAGCTCTGGGTCTTGGGGACCGGTGCCGGTACGGGTATCGGTACCGCGAGCCCGACCGGGACCTGCGACCAGCTCTGTGCCGGGAGGTCGACCGGGACCTCGAGCCCTTATGGCGAGATCGGCTCCGTGAACGACGTCCCTGTAGCGGTGCCGGAGAGCTCGACCGGTGCCGCGAATAGCGGGACGGGGAGCGAGAGACGGACCGGCGTCGTGGTGAGCGGTGCCGCGACGGCGAGGTGAGCGGTGCGCGCGAGCCGGTGCCGCGCCGCGAGCGTGCGAGGAGCGGAGCGACGCCGAGATGTGTGGAGCGGCGACGGCCGCGAGCCGGACCTCGAGCGGCGGCCGGAGCGGCCGGGAGCGGGACCTCGAGGAGCGGAGCGGTGACAGAGGGCGGCTGTGGTAAGAGCGGCTTGCCTCTGGAGAGAGTCGCACGGACCGGGCGGTGCCGAGGGCACGGGCGGTGTGCCGGGTCCGTCAGGGCAATGAGGTCTCTTGCCGCTGAAAAAGTCTCCGGCGTCGAAGGCAAGGTTAGCTCGACCACGGCCGGTGCCGGGAGCTTCCAGGCGCCGGACTCGACGGCCCTCTCATGGGGCTGGAGTCAACGGGGCCGGTTTAGGCAGGCGCCGCAACCGGGCCGGTGCCGGGCGGTCTGCCTTGGTTGCAGTCTCTGCCTGCGGTGCGGGCGTAGAGGAGCCGGTCCGAGGCTTAGCCGACTTCGACCTCGGAGAGAGGGAGCGGCGTGGGGCTTCCTTCGGCGTCGGCTGCGCCCGGTGCCGAGGAGCCTTCGCGGTGCTGACCGTGCTCGGTGCCGAGGGGCGGCGTCACTCACTTGCTGGCTAGTACTCGGTGCCGGCGAGGGTGCTAATGCCGCTTCCATAAGGAGCTGCCGGAGTCTAGCGTCCCGCTCCTTCTTCGTGCGCGGCTTAAATGCCTTGCAAATGGGGCACTTAGAAGATAAGTGCGATTCCCCAAGGCACTTAAGACAGGAGTCGTGGGGATCTCCTGTCGGCATTGGCCTATTGCAGGCCGAACACTGCTTAAAGCCCGGCGAGCCAGGCATGGCTACGGTACCGGGCGCGGGTAGGAGGGAAGAGCCCCAGACCCCGCGAAAACTATTACTAACAAACACTAACAACTATAACTTTAAACTGTCAATAAACTAATTAACTATGTAAAACAAGAACGATTAAGTAACAAAGAACAAAAACGAGCGATTAGCTAGGGAAAATGCGGAGGTCAGGTAAACTGCACTCCACTGTTCCAACGGACCAACACGGGCGGTAAGAAGGAACTGAAGGGTGGCCGGGTCGGCTGGGGTATTTATGCGGCGCCATGGTGGTGCCACTCCAGGGGGCACCCAGCCGACCCACTGAGTGTTGCTAGGGTAAAAGTTTCTCCGACGGCTGTGCACGCGGCGCGCACACACCTAACTGGAATGGATATGAGCAATCACTCGAAGAAGAACTGTTCCATGTCTAACTCTGAAAAATGCAGGGAAACTTTTGAAATACCATAATTTTTCAGGTTTTTTTTCCCATTTTTAGAAAGTTTAGTTCTAACTGCAGGTTTCCTCACAGCATCCCACATCTCTGGACAGGAGGCACCAGCTATAGGCGAGAGAGTAATTCATACGGTCTACCCATTCAGTAATTGTCCTCTTTGCTGAGATTGCTAATAAGGGTGTTGTATTTTTATAGAAATTGAACTTTTGGGCAAACCACAGAACCAAGCCCAGAAACTTTCCCATTATCCAGTACATTGTTTGGAAAGGGAAGCAAACCTGATGATGATGTTGATGATTTCTGAACAGTCATATAATCTATATCAATATGTTAAAGTAACAAATATCATCAGATGATCACTTGTACATTACAGGCGTTGATGGAGCTATGCCACTGTGCCCCCATTTGACATGTGTCAATGTAACAGCGACAGACCCGGTTGTCAGCAGGCGGGATCAAACCTGGGACCTCTGGAGCTTAGTGCAGGAGCTAAAAACTATTGGGCTGTTAGCCAAGGTTATAGAGCAAACTTGTTAATCACTCTCTCTTTATGTGGTCTTGGTGCCACAGATATGACAGAACACCACACCCAGAAGGTGTGTGGGTTACATCAAGCACTGCAAAAACCACAAACATAATGCTGAATACAGTACATTACTAAATGATAGTTAAACACTGCTGTCTTAGCAGGTTGTATTATCCAAATTTTCCAAAAGCATGTTAGATATTGGCAGACACTGAGAAGCAACATCCAATCCAATATTTGTTGAATATTTAATAGATTCAAAGTCCTTGAGAAAAAAATGTTCTATGCAAAAATCACTTTGAAGCTTGATTTTTCACTACCAAATTATCTGGGACAGTCATTTTTTTCCATTTTTTCTGTCTAATCCTTGTTATCACGATTGCTGACTCATTTCCTAGAGCTGAAAGTAAAAACCGTTTTATGGGAACACCAAGAGGTCATAACTGAATTGTTTTGGTTGCCCCAAATGACACGGCAGGTACTTCTCCACAGTGCTATGAGACAGACCCAGGCGTCATAGTTTCTGATTCAAGTGTAGTGGGCTCTGGGCAGAAAGGTACCAGGTGACTTGTGGAAGATGCCTTGTGAGGAAGGAGTGCCTCACATCAACCTGCAATGACCCTTTGGCTCTTGCAGGAGTCTCCCAAGGGAATCACATAAAAGTTTCTCAAGCTGGAAGGAAAGTTTCCCCAGCATAGGTCCTTATGAAGCAGTAAACCAGGGGACAATCCTCAAGACATGCTAGAAAAAAAAGACATTGAATTATTTGCCCTATCTCCAAATACCTGAACGATTATCCTGTATGCTCTCCGTATTCAAGACACTGCTGAAAAAATAATCACAACAAATAACTTCTTCAGCGAATTCCACCTTTATTTCCTGTTTGCAGTGCTCACAAACTGATTGTGAAATTCTAAACTTTATTCAAAATGCTTTGTGAATTCCTTTGACAAGTAATTCTTGGTTTGCAGATTACCTGGAAACAGTTCATTGTAAATATTTGGACTTACACTGGGTTAATTAGTCACGTTAATCCTGTTTCCTGATTGAGACAGAACTGATGTGGCACAAACTGACTATAATATTCAAAATTCACTTTCAGTGAGTCTGAGTATTTGAGCTTAAAATTCATTTTCAGAAATATTCATAGCAATACCATGGGTTCAAGTGTTGATGGACAGCTAACCACAAGTTGGTTATTAATAAAGGTGACCTGAAGTTCACTTTTTAAACTGAACAAGTATTCTCAGACCTCCCCCCGGCCATTATATCCTCTGCTGTATTGGATGCATATAGGGTACATAGGCAGATAGGCTAAACTGGCCTTATCTATCTTGTGAAAAAAAAAAACATTCATCTATTTGGTGAAAAGTCCAATGACCCCTTTGAATTGCATTATAGAGCTATGTCACTGTCTCTCATCTTGTGTGTGAACTGGGCCATTCTGATTTTCAGATGCCATTTGATGTCCACGTCAGTTCTGCAGGCTTACTTGGATGATGTCATAAACACAATAGCCTGAATTGCTTGGTCCACTGCAGAGCCACACCCCTGCAAGTAAGCTCTAAGAGCAATAGTGCTTCTAGAGGCACAGTCTCCAAACTCCCTGCAATGCAAGTGGAAAGTGTAGCTGGCCAGCTCCACAGAGCAATGAAGAAAGAGGCAGGGACACAGCCCCACCTCTCTCTGCTTCCTTTACATTCCCAGTAGTGCTAGAAGCCAATAGACCCTGCATATCCCTGAGCACAAGGACTGCTGTTGTGTCTGGATATTCTGCAGAGAATACAAGGAGGAAGGTTCCTTGTCCTCCCAAATCTGCTCTCCCGTGCCCTCCCATCTCTACACACCCATGCCAGGGCAGTTACATCCCGGCTGCTAGCCTGGCTGCAGTTGAGAGAAATCTAATGTCTGGTTTCTATTTGCTCTCATTAAGTCTTCCCCATACTTCAGACTCAGAGACTCTGTTTGCGAGGCTAGGAACTTGATGAACTTTGCTCCACCTGAATCAATCACTCAGAGCCTTCACTCAGACTTGGAAGGTTTTTCAGTAGGACCTGCTGAGAGACATTGAAATAGCTGTGATGAAAAACGCATGAATAACTCATCTCAGTACATGTCGAGATGAGAGACGGTGGCTCAGATTACCACTGATCAGATGCTGCTGAGTGTTTCCAGTTCTGGCGCACATAAACACAGTGATAAAACATAGCTGATGTCAGTCAAGCCTTACTTCAGTAGTGTTCTCAGTGGAATAAACAAACTTCTAAGGGCTGTAGTGTGGGATTTTTTATGTACATATGTTCTTTTCCTCTCCAACTGGAAGTGTCTTTCATAGGAATTTTAAGATAGATAGTAGGGCAAGTACAGTGCATTCGGCATCTGGTGTTCATCAAAGAAAGCTTCCAAAATAGGGAAAGAAGCCCTAGGAGCTAGGTGGTTTCATTCCACATGGTGGGAGAGGCTCATTTGCTCATCTTCGCACTGCCAGTTCTCATACCTGAAAAGATTTTTGCCTTCACATCAGCCACCTTAATAAACAACACTTTAAGGATTTAACTTGGGAGGCTGATGAAATGGCAAAGAATGAGCCTACCAGGAGGGTATGGCCCCAAATACTCCCCTCCTCACTGTTTTACTCCCTGATATAATAGTGATCACAAAACTATGATGTTTTCAGGGGCATGGAGAACCCTGTTTATTTTCATCTTCGGAAAGGGAGCCTTCCTCCCTGCACACAGCAAGCTGACAGAAGCATTTATTTCACTATACGTCATTTTTCCATTGTCAACTGGAACACTAAAGCTGTACCCAAAGCTATTTCCAAGGGTGTGTTTACTCATATAAATAGTCCACAGCAGCCTTTCTATTAATCCACAGTTCCTTGTCTCAGAAACAGAACTATCTCTAGATGCTGCTGACACACAAGGTCACCAAGAGACAGCTCTTTCAGACAGGTTACAGGTTCAGGGACATTTTCTCCTCCACCACTAATATCTTTTTAGGTAATGTGCTAAGGCTTTGTTCCCAGCCCAGTGAACCTCTGACCTAAAGTAGATTCAAGAAACTCAAGAACAGTGAACTAGTAAGTAGAACAGCAGTTCAGAGTCTGCCAGGGGTTTCACTGGAAAACTATGGTAGACATCTCTAAAGTTTTCAAGTCTGATTCCTCCCCAATTATTTTCCCTGTTTCTTTTTCTCTCTGATACCTTTTGTCATAAATGGATAGGTAAGTAAGGGTTAAGTTTCTTTTACCTGAAAAGGGTAACCGAACACCTGACCAGAGGACCAATCAGAGAACTGGATTGTTTAAAGTCAGGGGCGGGAATTTGTATACTCGGGGTCTTTGTTGTTTTCTTAGCTATGAGGAAACAAGTCTTCTTCTAATTCTCTCCTAATACTTCTTCTAAACATCTGTAAGTACCCAGGAACCGCAAAGTAATTCAGCTATGATGGTCTTTGGGGTGTATTTACCTGTATGTTAATTTGTTGTGCTGGTTTAATTGGGCTATCTTTTAAATCAGACTGTTTCTTTATATTTTCTTATAAGCAAGAGCCTGTATTAAGTTTCTTAATGCAAGATGATTGTTTTATATTTTCTTTCTTTTTTTCTATAAAGTTTTCTTGTTAAACCTTGTGAAAGTTCTTTTCCTAGGGAGGCAAAGGGAAAAGCCAGGCTGTGAGCTATTTTCCTATTTGGGTCCAGGGAAAGAGCAGACTACGGGGAAAGAGACGAAGAATTCTCTCTGTTCTCTGGTGGTTACAGTTTTTCCCTCGTTCCTGGAGCAAGGGGGGTGGCAGAGCCCAGCTGTGGGTATTTTGCATCTCCATTGTCCTGAGGGAAGCAGAAAAGCTGGTTTCTTGGGTCACACAGGTTAGCCGCGAGGCAAGCCTGATAAGGAGGGGGAAGGGGTTATTTTCCCTGCTTTTAGCATCCAAGGGATTGGGAATCTGGGTGTCCCACCAAGGGAGGGTTGGGGACACCAGAGGGAGGAAAGGGGGGATCAGGCCCCATAGATTAATTCCTGATCTGGTGGCAGCGAGAATATCCAAGCTGGTAGTGAGCTTGGGGGAGTTTCAGGTAAGCCCCCAAACTTTGGACGCAAAAGTCCAGGTTTGGGACAGGACCAGACTGGTGGACACTAAAGTCCAGGTCTGGGACTGGACGGCTAGATTACCACACCTTTACTATTCAACAGGAGGGTCCCTTGTGACATTATCTTGAGATTAAATTTACGGGTGCTTAATTTGATCATGTGTAGCTGTAAGAAAATGTTTTTGCCCCAAAAACCCTTTAAAATTTTTCATTACTTTGGCATCAATTTAATGCTTTTTCTGCTGTTTACATCAAATACAATTGTCTAACAGA
This sequence comes from Chelonoidis abingdonii, assembly GCF_003597395.2. NCBI lineage: Eukaryota > Metazoa > Chordata > Testudines > Testudinidae > Chelonoidis > Chelonoidis abingdonii. Next base: position 66,465,142 of record NC_133771.1, read on the forward strand.
TACAGCTGATCCTCACTGACCTTTAACTTGAAAGAAATCTTGGTATCAAAGTCTTTCCATTATCAATCTGTTGTGTTGCAGACCATGTGTTATGGTCTTTTTGGTAACAAGATGTGTTGATGATCACTTTAACCCAGACGTCAAGAGCATAAGAGTTTTATAGCTGTTCAGAACAGCATTACACTGTCACACAAAGCATTTTGCTCTCTCTCCATTTTCAAAAGACTTATGGATTGTGAGCAAGGCAACGATATAGAGAAGCAGGCTTATGGATTTCCTACTTCTCGACTGCATTGGAAGTGAGCAGATTGAGACACCCTGGAAAGTTTCAACAAGAAATCAGATTCTTGTCTGACCAATGGTCAGCTCCACAGAGATCACATTTATTCCCAGTCTCAGCAGTTGCTAATGTGACTCATCAGAAGCGTCTTCATTACTTTGCAGTCCAGTGAGCACTGTGTAAACTGGGGGTCACTAGTGTATTACAGTACAAAATAAACAGTAGTTCTTGCCTTTACATATCGCGCCAAAGAAATCAACTGATCAACATGGCACATGTCTGAAGTAGAGTCCACGCTGAATGGATAACACTTTGCTTTTCTTAGTTCAGAATAATTGCAAACAAAACTCTCTCTCCCATCTGGGTGAAACATTCTTCAAAAATATTCACAGATAGGAACGAGCCAGTCCCCTTCCCAGCATTTCCACATTTCTTGATGTGCTCATTCCAAAGTTCCCACATAATTTCCATTGTGCTGTGATCCTATGATCTGAGCGTCTCCTCAGAATGCCAGACTCCTTGATACCAAGAATTTCACAACTGCAACAATTCTTTTTAATGCTTCCAGCCAGTAAAGTTGTTCACAGTTGAGTTGTTACAGTAATTTTGAGTCAATACGATCAGCTTCCCTTTGTAGAGTGTAACATGCAGTTTAAGGCTCTGGACCGTTTTCATGGTCAGAAGTACGTCTAGGTGCTTGCTTCGAGTCATTAAAACTAGCTGTACTGACTGCTAAATCAGTAGCAGAAAATAACCAGCACATAAAGCAGTAGATTGATCCTTTTGATGGAGAATGTAATAGCCATTCACAATTTACAAATTTGTCATCACAGTTCTCGCTTGGAAGCCGCTTGCGTTAAACACCTTTTTTTTGTGTTTTATCGCCAATTTGACAAATGGGACAGGTTTACTAAAATTGATGTCCTGATTCTGACTAGGTGGAATGACCATTATGGATCCAGCAGGAACGTAATTAATTGTTAATAGAATTCCATATAGCTGTGTAAGCACCCTTTACTAGAGGGGCCTCTGAACTTTATTGGGAGTGTTCCAGGGGAAAAGACTGTGTGCTGCAATCTAGCCTTAGAGACTATAACTCCCATGATGCATTGGGGAAAGAGGGAGAGATTTCCTTGTGCAGGGAGAGCAGGCGTTGGACTCCATTTTTGGGAAATGCTGCTGTGGGGCTCTGTCCATACCAGGAGCTGCTGCTAGGAAGCCAGAAGCTGCTGCTGACAGCCTGCAGGGGCTTTGATCAAGCAGGGAACCTCAGAGACTATTGGTGGCTTCATTGGAGCCAGGACAGAGACTGTTGCTGTGCCTAGAGCTGACTACAGTGAAGGAACTGGGAGTAACCTGCACTCTGGTTTGGGAAAGTACTTGCAAGGGAAGGGGCACAGCAGAGATACTGAGTCTGAGGAGAGGCAGAGTGATCTTCCCACTGAACCAGGACCTTGAGCTGCTGGTATTTGGTGGCGCTAGCTCCAATTTTCAGAGGCGTTGTGCAGCTTATTGCCTTGACTGGACTGATGCACAGAACCAACAGAGCGCTGGCTCCGGCTGCAAATCTCCAAGCACACCCACATAAGTGAGTGCCTAGGACTCTGAAATCCAGAGGACTGTGCACTGCGGGGTGGGGGAAATGGTGGCAGTGTAAATGCCAGTTACATAAGTTTCATTTATTGCTGTATATTATATTTGTTAATTGATTTAATTCAACTGCCCCCTGTGTCTGTTATACCCTGTTTCTTTACATTGTTAAGTAAAGGAGTATTAGCTCTAATTTCAGTATATTGGAAGTATATAATTTATAATTGGTATTTGAGTTAGACCCATGCCACAGGTTATGATTATTATTATTACTGTTTGAAAGGGTTTATTCCTGGAGGTTCCCACGGCACACCACTGAGTGTGCACAGTGGCCAGCCAGGTGGAGGCACTGCCAATTTTAACTTCCTCTAGGAGTAAAGGGACGCAGTAAAGGGGTGGGTAGAGGATTCCCATTTATCCAACATCACCATACTCAGCATCTCCTTTAATGTCAACAACATCAGGCACCCAGGTAAGTATTGCCTGCTCCTGAGTAACCCAGGGAAGAAAGGCAGGTTACAGCTAGATCTGTTGAAGGGCACAAAGTGCTTCTTGGTTGTGATATTCCTTAGCTTCATCTTCTTCACTTGCTGTTTCAGTTGCAGTTTGCATTCCTTATGCACTAGATGAAGCAGTAGCTTTTTCTTTATCAGCAGAAACATCTTCTCTGTGACTGTGCCTCTGAGTAGGTGTAGAACTAGTAAATGATGTGGCTGATTGTACAGGAAAAAACAGTCATTTTTGGTAGGTACATGAGCTTCTCTTTTTCTACAGGGGCTATTTTTCTTTTTGCATATGGAAAGTCCCATTGCATGACCTGAAACTGGATTTAAAAAGAAATTATATACATCAGTTCACCCAGTCCTTCGGACACCACTTCTCTGAAGCAAAGGGGGGAGGGATAGCTCAGTGGTTTGAGCATTGGCCTGCTAAACCCAGGGTTGTGAGTTCAATCCTTGAGGGGCCATTTGGGGGTTAGTCCTGCTTTGAGCAGGGGGTTGGACTAGATGATCTCCTGAGGTCCCTTCTGGCCCTAATAATCTATGATTCTATGAAAGCTCAGAACTTTCTCAGTGTAGGAGACATTAATTCTCAGATTGAGCTGGTCTGGATGTAAAGAGCAACGAGTCTACATATACTTATTGGTGCTTGAAACAATTCTCTCTACTTGTACATATTCTTACCTGTCACTGAAACTCTGATTACAGAAAGTAAATAATAAGAGATGGTCCTAAACCAAAAACATTTCTGTGAATTTGGATCCAGATTGGCTCCTCCTTCTAGGAGCAACATAAAGAATCCAAATACCCCCAAATTTTGGAAACTTTGAGTCCAGTTCTATACCTGGATCTCAGCTTTGCAGCTTGGGCCTAGTTTTAAATTATCCACCAAGTTTTAAATATCTCTGCCTAGAGAGGAAAGATGGGCTTGTGGTTAAGGCATAAGGCTAGGAATCAAAGATTAGGACTTGATTTCAAGCTCTGCCACAGATTTTGGGCAAAAGACTCAGCCTTTCTGTGCCTCAATTCCGCTGCTCCAAAATGGGCATTCCTACTTCATAGGGGTGCTGTGAGGACAAGTTAATTATGTATGTGAGATGCTACCGTGAAAAAACCTAAAATATCAAATTAAAAAAAAAACATTAGTGATCTTTCAGGCACAGGTAAATAAATAAAAGGAAATCCATCCCATTTAGCAACTCTCATAAAGGACCAGACTGCAGTATCTTTATACGTATTGAGTGGTGTCTTAATCCACAAGAAGCTCCATCCATTTCAGTAGGACTACTCATGGTGAAAGGCGTTATTCAGCTTGAGTCAGGGTATCAACAAACTGGTCTGAAAGCAGTAGTTTCCTAGATTATGAGTTTTGTACATGCCAGATGGAAAATTATCATATGAACATATAGTACATCAGAAGGGCATGCCAAAATACCCAGTGCTATATTATTCGCTTCAGCTGCTATTTAATAATGCCAAGCTTTAGCTGGACAAATCACTACTCTTAGATATTCTTCTCGTCTCCTTTCTATGTGGGGTACGTTTAATTTTGCTGCAAATGTCTCCAGCCATGCTGTTGCACTTTTAATTTCTTTCTATTTTTATCCCCGATATTATTTATAAAGCATTGAATGATAGCAACTCAGATTTATCAAGGACAGTCATTTAATTAATTGATGTAAGACATCATTTAAAAGCCACAAAGTGCTCACATTTACTCCTACACTTCATTTGGATGATTTTGTGTAGATTAATTAACTTGCAAATGACTTTCTCTTCCATTTTTTGCCAGAAGTAGTACAAGAACAAAAATGATGACTGTGCTGAGATTGCTAATAGGAATGTCCCGTTCTTTCCAGTGGGAGGGAAAGTTCAAAAGGAATTATTATGGGGAGGTTCAATGGTCTGTGATACAGGATGTCAGACAAGATGATCACAATAGTCCTGCTCTGGCTGTGGAATCTATGAAAGGCGAACCACTGTCACAGGATAAGAAAGTTAGATTTGTAGTTAAGAGACAGGACTGGGAGACAGAAGATTTGAAATTCTGGTTCTGTCAGAGATTATCAGGGCCAAAGCCTCTGCTGGCATAAATGAGTGTCGTTCCACTGATTTCAACAGATTTTTGACCATTTACACCAGCCGAGCATTTGGCTACGTGCATCTGGCTTGGGGTAAGTGGTTGTTCATGTGGAATGCAGGGTGGTAACTTTATTATTTATTGATGATGATTTGTGCCTATGCTCAGCATGCTGTCAATTTCACCAGCATAGCTGGCTGAGAGGTTGTTCCTTCAGATGGGTCGTCAGCTAGGGCTTACACAAACCAGGACCAGACTCTGTTTTCCTTAAAATTGACAGGACCATGTTGTTCCAGGAATGGTCCTAGCTGTTTTTCGGAAGAGGCCAGAAGATAGATTTTAAGTGATTATAAGTCAAAGCACAACAAGTCAGATTTAGTCAAGTGAAATAAAAGCACAACACATTCTAAGTTGATCTTAACACTTTCAGTGCCCTTACAAACTTAGACGCTTCTCACCACAGCCTGGCTGGTTGCCCTTCAGCCAGGGTCTCCCCTTTGATCAGCGCTTCAGTTGCTTGGTGGTGATGTCTGTAGATGGAGGTGGAAGAGAGAGGAAGAGCATGGCAAACATCTCTCCCTTTTATCATGTTCTTTCTTCCCTCTTGGCTTTGTCCCCCCCCTTCAAGGTCAGGTGAACATTACCTCATTGTAGTCCCTGACTGACCGAGGGAATTGGGATGACTCATTCAAGAGTGCAACAGATCCTTTGTTGCTGCCTAGGGCAGTGTCCTTTGTTCCTGTGAGGTTGGGCTCGGTTTGTCCCATACATGCCCTGATGAGGTGTGAACTTCCTCATTGTTCCTGAAGAGTTTTGCCTGGACTTGTTTTAAGCCATAAGGACACATTTTCAGCCTCATAACTATATACATGAAATTACAGCCTATAACATTACTATAACAACAATGCTCAGTGAATCATGAACCTTCTGAAGACTCCTGACATGACAAACTTTTCATTGGATACCGCACAATCATATTATAAGGATGAACATGGGGGTGCAGGGTGTTCCCCTGAGATACAGAGTGTCACAGAGCCCCAGGAGCATTAGGAGAGACTGCAGTTGTAATTGGTCCTTTCATGGGAGAGCATGGATGACAGTGAGTAGGCTAGGGCTATCCACAAACTGGCCCTAAACCATTTAGGGTGCCACTTATAGCATGCAGCTGACTTACTCTGAGCTGAACCACAAAGTGGTTGAGTCTATTTAATACAAATCTCTGGGGAGAAGGCATAGATTCTTATTTATATAAAACTGATTCAGACAGTTCTATTGGACATAACCATCAGAGCTCCCAACCTGAGTCTTACTGTTCATTATAGACATCTCTGTCACAATTCAGATAAGCATGAGCAGTATTAAAAAGCATAACGGTTTACTGTGATCAATCAACTACCTTTAAAACAGAAGGCAGGGTCGTGATATTCCTGAGGCACAACATCAACAGGAGGAATGAATCCAATTATGGCAAGTCAGCTAAATCTTCTAGAATGCCTAGACAGACATTCTTCATGAAAGGAAAACCAAAGGAAATAGGTAATGGAGCTCTAACTAATTGGCATTCTCTGTCTGTAGAGCAGAAAATAGTACTTAGAGAAAAATAATGTTTTCATCTTGGTTTTCAAGCAAGAATACTTGAGGTGTGTCTGAAGAATGCCATTTTTGTTCTGCACCTGTAATTTAAACATCTTCACCTCAGTAAATATTTGTTGGACATATTTGTAGCTGAACAAGTGACAGGAACAAGTGGCTCTTTCAATGTCTTTTATTAGTGTGCTTATTAATGGTTTGAGACATACTGGCCAACAGACCATTTGAAATATATGCCTCTTTCGCTCTATAAATGTCTACCTTGGCACACCTTGCTCCGCGCAGTTGGTCAAGTTTATCTCACACAGCGTTGTGCAAATAGTGTTATTTTGGGGAGTGAGGGAAGAACACTGTGTTATGACTAAAGAGCAGCACTGCCTGATATAACTGAGATCAGGGAAATTGTTGCCTCAAACGAAAAATTTGCCCTTGTTGATATCCTGAGAAACAAACAAGGTCTGAGTTCCATCCAATGAGGTATTGAGTACTTCCAGGTGGCTAGTACCTTCAACTCTCATTGACTGCATGTGCTCAGGACCTCACAGGATCAGACCCTTTTATCACAGGTGGACGTGAGGGGAACTACTGATTATCAGCCTGAAAGGCTCGACTGTTTATATTCTAGTAATTTACTTGTTACCCCTCAATTAACCAAGGCAATAGCCTTTGCCTGATAACCATAAATATATTTCTATTTAATGGACCAAGACTCTCCTGCAATTCACCTTTGATTATAAATTTGAACTGAGACTGCCATGCCCATTTCTATACAAATTCATGTGAAAATCGCAATCTTCAGTGCAATACAGGCCTGGTCTGCACCTGTCAATTTACATTCCTTTTAATTGAGGGATAATATTCCTTGGGAGTTTGGTCTTTGGAGGGGGTGGGGATAGGGGGATGCTGAAATAACAACTCATCTTCAGTGCCAGCTGCATGTTTTATAACAAAGAAAACTATTTTGGCGAAGTGACTTTGTAGAGAAATTATGTTTTCATCAGCCAAGCAGCACTTTTGGTTAAAGTCCATTGTCAATATTCTCATAGAAGCATAGGATCAGATCCTCAGCTGGTATGAATTGGGGTAGCTCCACTGACTTCAGAAAATCTATGCCAACTGACCCCAGTGGAGGATCTGGCCTTCAGCCTCCTCCCTAAATTATGGGAGTCATTCATAGTACAGCAAACTGGCCAAGAAGCAAATGAAAATAAGTAATGTGTGCTTTTATCTCCCATTGAGTTGCTGTTCCCCTGTGATACAATAAATAAATGGGGCCACAAGGCCATTGAGCATGTTGAAGTGGGGAATGAATAGTGCTGCCACAGAATGCTCCCCCTGATCCCACCAGCAATGGAAGCCACACCAGGCAAGAACTGCATCTCAAGGCTCCACAGAGGACAGCTGTGTAACGTCATTCCCTAGGCTGGGGAAATTATCCACATAAGAATGTTTACTGGCTAAACCCCTGAGTCAGCAACTATGTGGCCAACAAGTGAAGCTATCCTGACTTGTGCCCCTACTTTAAAGCACCATCTTTGAGACTCCATTGTCCTGGTTACCATCCTTCTGACAAAAGATTGGGAAGAAGATTCCTTCTGAAGTCAGTTCCCCTTTTAAAATTGGCCACTCTCACTATTCAGCTGCTGAGACACTCCCAGCCAAGAGAACAAGACACAAAATCTAATCTAATCTGGGACTCTGAATTGATAGCATAAGGAACCTGGCCACTAGAACTTTGTCTGCAATTACTTTTCCACCCTCTATTGAAAAGAATGTATTTAAGAACACTTTAAGTTTGGTGGCAGCCAAATTGCTTTCTAACACAGCCAAAAGAGACATCATAGCCAGGGCCACAGTGACTGTGCTGGCATTGTCTGTTTTACTTAAAAAAAAAAAAAAAAAAAAAAAGAGCTGTCCATCCAAACTTTTGAAGCCATGTAAGTACATTTGTATGTATTCTTTGGGTATTCCATTCTAAAGAAAATGGAGAAAACAGGCTTCTGTGAAAATGTGCCTTTTTTTTAAAAAGCTCCTCCCCAAGAAAAACCCTTCTCAGACTGACTGGGTGCACATGCAGAAAAGTCATTTCATGGAGCTACAATATTAGAATAGATTTAACAAAAAATATTACAACTATTCATTAACCACAGTCAGCTGTAAGATAGGGTTGCACAAGAGAAAATACTCAATCTAGGACAACTGACAAAGTATTCCAAAGCACAGGAATTTCAAATCTACAGGGAATGTGTTTATTTACACCAGATGTTGCAGCTGAATACAGCGCTAGTGAAGAGTGGCGTATGCTCTCCAAGTCTCAAAATGTCAAAGCTTTTCAAAGTGTGACTAGAGTGTGAAACTCATAAATGTTCCAACTATCTACTGAACATGCTCCATCTGGAGTTCTAGGACATCAACTTTTCTGGCAAAAATATTTTGGTGGACATTTTACATTGCCTAAATATTTTTACAAAAGTAACTGGCTAAGCCAAGCATCCTTCAGTGCAACCAGCTTCCTTTTCCCAGGAAACACAGCCATGAGCCTTACCATTTGTGCATACCTCCAATGAATGAACTCAGTTCTCCTCTCCAACCCAGTGCATGGCTTAGAGGAATGGTACTGCAGGAGATACTGCTGTCACTAGTGTTCCAGTGTCTGAGTGCAGTAGCTGCCCAATACCTTTATTTTTAGGTGGGAGACTGCAACTTGCCTAAGCTCTACATGCGCCCATTACTTAAGAACATTTTGAAGGGGTAGGTGTTCCTCAGTGCATTATATTGGCTGCCTGACACGTGAACACATCACAATCTGTGGCAATAGAGCAGATAACCCTGGAAGAGCTGTTCTAACAACAAGTACAACAGTTGGAGAGAAATGGCAGGATGGTACAAAATTACCATAGCCTGATCTTACTTTCTCCTAACAGGAGCAGTAACTCAATAGATTCAGGTGTAGAGTAACTAGATCTTCCATAGGCTAGAATGCATTATCCTATGCTAATCACAAACTAGGGGATATTTAGGCAATAAACCCTGTTTAACAGTTGCTTTTGTTTCTTTTTATAAACACACAAAACGGTGGGCTCTCTTTTCTTTCTTTCTTTTCTCTTTAGCGACTTAAAAGGTAAAAAGAACAGAATTACCAAACCAGTATTTATTTTTAAATTTAGTTTTAGCTACATTTTTTATCTTGTTCAGAAGGTTGTGGGAGATTCTGAACAGAGAAGAAATGCAAAGGGATTAAAGGAATTTATCTTTAGGAGAGAATGCTGAACCACGGTAATAAATCAGCAGGCGATAATGAGGCCTTTGTGAAGTCCATTGCCTTAACTGAAGTTGTAGTTTACCAAATGCCATAAAAAGGGACTGTGATCATGGTTGGTCTGTAGTCTCCATTTAAAAAACGAACACATGAGATGATAGAACTGACCTACATCCTATATATTATGGCAGTAATTTGTTATATGGTCATCAGACTGGGATCCAAGCCTTAAGGTTCAGCCGACTCCTAGTAAAAAATATTCTACTTAGCAACAGTTTTGCTGATACTGTGTACCATATTTGCTGTATTTCCCCTTCTCTTGTTCCATTTACTAAGAATATTTATACTGAAATGCTTCTGAAGAGTTCATCTGTTCCTCCTGGCATTTCCTCCTTTGAGATCACCATCATATGGTCAAGACTTGAAACAGAGAATAAGCTGCGGGACAGATGAATGCTTCTAAAGGTTCTGCTGCTAATTCAAGAGCAAACAATGCAGTCTGGTGGCAAGACCACAGGTCTGGGAGCCAGGAACTTGTGGAAAACTAAATGCAGTTCCACAATTGGCTCCTTGAGTGGCCTGCAGCAATTTAACCTCTCTGCAAGGTCTAGTTAATTAGTCTATTGTGCACTTTGAAGTTAATTGCCAGTTATTATTATTAAAAAGAGCTAAGATAATGTTCAGGTTTTTGTTGTCCTCACCTGGTAAGTCTTAGCCTGGGAGGAAGGTAGAATTACATACCCATATTCCTCTCCATAGAGCAGTGGTGCCCAAACTTTTCTTGTTGCCCACCGCCCCTTTACCAGTAAGAGAATCTGTCTGTGCCCCACCCCGCATTACTGCACAGCTGGCTCAGCCGAGGAGCTTGGGCAGAGCTTGCGGGCAGAACTGGGAATGGGGGAGAAGCTGGGGCTAGAGTTAGAGGTGGAGCTGGCTGGGGGCAGAGCAGCGGGGGGAGTGGAGCTGTGGCTGGGGCCGGAGCGGGGCTGGGTGGCATTCCCTCCATGCCTCCTACAGGGGCCGGCTCTGGCCCCCTTCCCCAATGTTCCTCCCCACTCCCCCAGGGGCAGGTCCCACAGTTTGGAGACCACTGCCATAGCATGCCTCCCTCTTCTCCTGCTTTGTCACCTGCTGTGAAAATCAGGGAAGCTGTGGAATTGTAATGTTTTGTTATGTTGACACACAGTATAGTTTTACAGAAATATTTATTTAGATTTTTAAAGCTGCTAGAGTCACCCATCACGTACTTTAAAATATACAATGTAAAATAATACAGGATTGCTCATCTCAGACTGAGGCATTAATTAACAACCACTGGGAAATATAATGAAGACAATAAACTGAAACTTATGCAAAATGCCACTTAATAAGTGGACTGCTGCATTCTGCACAAGCTTTACTTTCTAACTGGTCGCAAGGCACAGCTCTGTGGAAAGCAGCCCTGTGGAAACAACAAGGCAGACCAGGCTTTTCAGCTGGCATACACAGCTGTAGATCTAGCAGAATTAAGCTGACTGACACCAGCTGGGAATCCTGCCTTTTCAATGACAAATGGATGAGTAACAGGGGTGAGATCTGCTTGGGAAATGAAACCTCACACCTTTTCCGAAGGCCTGGGTCAAACAAAGTGCTCTTTGGCCACAGCCAAGCTGAAACTCTGTTGTACAGGAAGGAGCCTTTCAACTTGGGGAAAGGAATGGAGCTTTGCCCTTTGTACTGATTAGAAATGCCACCAACATTCCTCAATGAATGGGGCACTTGATGGGGCTGGTAGAGAAAGGGGGACAGCCCCAGCAGTGAGGGAAGGAGACACTGGCTGAGGGACATCCAGGTGATTCCACCCCACTGGGAGTCTCTGGCACCGACTGGGGTGGGGGAGCAATTCCAATTGGCCAGGATTCCCTCAATCCCAGGATTTAACTTGGAGCAGAGGCCTCATGAAGCCTCTTTTGGCTCCATTCCAGCAGCCCACTCTACCCACCCTGACCGAGGAATGGGAACCTGGCCTGACAGAGGCTGCAGGTCTAGCCAATCACCCATTTGGGGCTCAGAAGGTTCTCTGATGAGCCAATTGGCAGAGGACCTGGGAATTTTTTTCCCTTCCTTGCAGCATCTTCAAAGCACAATAGGTTAGGGTAGGCATACGCTTAGTACTTAACTGACATAATTGCTCGAGTTGTTAAGTCATCGCAGCTTGTGACTGGTTTCCAAAGTGGTAAAAATGATTAAATGAATGGTTCCCAGAGGTAAAAGACCTACGATTTTTTATAGGCCTTGGGCTCATGTAATAGGGTTTGACCCTGTGGCCCTTGTGGGCTGAGGTCAGATCTTATGGTCCTCAGATGCTGAGGTTACCACCCTTCTGCACCTTCTCTCCCCCTCATGGGCTGTGTGTGCGTGTGTGTGGTAGGCTGAGGAGAACCTACTCTAAGTGACAGGTTATATGGTAGGAGTCCTGTAACCCCCACACTGGAACCAGTTAAATGCCTTGTATGGTTGATGGGCAGGTGGCACTCCTGCCCCTGTATTTCAATTTAATTTAAGTTGCAGCCTGCTGCTTAAAATCCATCCAAGTGTCTGTCCTCATTTCACTGTTGTCTGCATCAGTTAGGACTCAGTCCTGCAAACCCTCCAAATGCTGAATCCACTTTCGTTTTCAAGTTTCTTGCAAGATCAGCTCAGTAGTCATTTCATGTTGAGACTGCATTTTCTGCCTTTTTTTGTGTCTGCCAGTTATCTGCTCTTGCTGCTGAGATTGTCCACTTTTCTATAGATGGTTTTGTTTTACCCTTCCATTTTCACAAGTTGCAATCGTTGGGAGATTGCTACAATCTCCCTATGACGTCAGTGAAAGTCAACACAGCTAAAAGTATGAAAATATTTTGATAGCATATTGTTTAGCATCTCATTCCTCTGTCCAGTAAACGTTAGGAACTCCAGCGTGGTATCCAAAGTAATATCTATCATGCTATGCAACCCTGACCACCAGGACTGAAACAGGAATGTGACTCAAAGCTGTACAATCCGTTATGAAGAGAGCTGGGTATGATGGTGGAACAGTGACAAATCTGATGACCATCTTCACCAATGCCAGAGAATCTGACTCAGGTCTCACCACAATATTTCTGTTTGGATTGGATTCTGCAAATGAGATTGCACAACACTTGAAAACCAGTTACCGGACATTTGTTTGATGGGGAGCAGTTTATCTTTTCCATCTCAGCAGAATTGTCAGCCTTTGGCGGGAATTCATAATCTTATAAGCCTGTGAAAATGCCCTCAGAGGTCACAGTGTTTTACACTGAGTCTGCCATATAGAAATTGGTAACAGAGTTGCTGAGACTATCTCACAAATGTGACATGAGAATCCTGGACAAAGTAGTAACATCACAATAGCAGACAGACAATAATTGTCATCTGCCACCATCTAAGGCTCTGATCTTCTCAGACAAACCTTCAAGGAAAACGTATGATGCTGCAACAGGAAGTGGTGTTGGTGAATCAGAAAGTGGGACTTTTCCTTCTGAGTAATGGTCCATTTCAACTCCCTTTGAAGTGACATGTCTTCCCATTGACTTTAATGGGAGTTTTTAAGTATTGAACCCGCCCTTCAGCCTGAAATGAAATGTTGTGGCCCTGACTACTTTTTAAAGATCCTACAGTAGTTTTTGTAAAGGTGTTATCTCAGATGTCCCAAATATAGTCGTGGCAAATAAGGACAAAAAGGGGCTTGTGGCAATGTTACTGAGGAGGAGAAGGTGGCAGAAAAGGGCATTTTTAGGGAGGATTTGAAAGAGAAAAAAGAGGGCCCTTGGAGAAGAAGAGGAAAATGGTTTTATGCACAGGGAACAGTACAACAGAAGGGCCAAAAAATGAGACTACAAAAAAGAAATGAATGGCCTAATCCAAAAACCATTGACGTCAACACAGTTCTTGCCATTGACTTCATTGGGCTTTGAATCAGTCTCAAAAAGAACAGTAAGATTAGTGGGTTGGGAGGAAGGAGTCTTGTATTCTTTATTTCCCATTTTAAATTGTTGTGGATCACCGTTATGTACTTTTAAACAGCTTCCATGTCCCATTCCAGTGATGGCCAAGCAGTCCTTGCGTGGGGCTGCAGGCCATTCAGAGGGTAAGGAGATCTATGAATGTGGGATGATTATTAATATGAATAAGTGTTGGCACCCCTTAAAAATAAAAAAGTTCCTCTACTTTCATGCAGCCACACAGAATGAGCCTGTCCAAATGCATTGCATGGCCAAAGGGCCCTTTGGGGACAGAAATTAATTCTGGGCTCCTACTTCCAAGGTATCTTACAGATGGGAACAGAATAGTTTGTGTTCACAAATCCTTAACCAGCTGTTTGAGTTATGGGAGGAAAAATGCAGGCAACATATTTCAAGAAATAAAATAAATTATTTTGCAGTGATGGCTTCTGTTTTGAATTTTCAACTTTCTGTATTTCAATGGGAATAAAAAATGAAGACAGAAACACTGTGAAGACAAACCAGGACTGGAATTTCCATTTCCCTTACACTTTATAGATGCTGTCATTCCTTACTTGTAACGCTTTACAAATAGCTTTGAAACGAATGCTTTCAAACTGAATTTGGTGGCCATTTTCCAAGTACAGAAGACCAAGTGTCTTCAATGTATACTTTACATTTACAGTTCTGCAATAAATTTTCCAGGATAGCGCAGCACGCAGCCCATTTACTGTAGAAGAGTGTTGGTTTTTTCTCCCCACCATCTCTCCTGAAAGTGATTCCAAGATTTTCTTTTGACAAAAACCTCCACAAGGTTATCATTCTGGTTCTATGGTTTGGCTCTGAAAACAAAATGACTAGTACAGAACAAGACAATACATTTAGCTGTAAGAATTTTGTGAAAAGAACTGATTACCTTAAAACTTGTGCAGAGGGCAAAATATATATATATGTATTCAGGACAAAAAGAGTTTCTTTTTCCTTCAAATGTTTTTAGACTGTACTAACGCCGTATGCAATTTACTCCTTACCTGCAGCTTGCGGACCATTTTGATGCTCACATCTGTTCAGCTGCATTTGATCTTTTATCACAACCAGCCACCAGCCTGCTGCACCTGTTCCTCCTTGACCTTTCCCTTGAAAGATATTCTTTCAAAGCCTATTAGACTCTATTGTGCTAGGCTGCACTTCCTCCAGGATGAAGCACAATCCTAGTGAGGAATTAGATGCTCAGAAGGGGGCTTATTATTGATTCAAAGCACCAGGGTGCCCGCATGGGAGGAACACAATTACACAAAGCAGAGCAGAGTTTTGTAAGTTGTTTCAGTCCAGCAAATAAAATAGTAATGCTGAAGAGAATTAGCAGCAGATATGTGCAATGTTGTGCTGCACAAAAGAAGAAAAATAACTCTCATTTCACCTCCTGTTTTGAACAAACTCACCTTGTCAAGCATCCAGGGCTTGGAGATGACAACCAGAGAAGCTGTTCAAAGAGGGACCTCTGGCTTCAGCTATGCTACCGCTCTAAGGGTTAAGTCCTTCACTATGAGTAAATAGAGTTTTGCCTCTCCCTTCTTCAACAGCTGGCTTCAGGGCATAGCTTCATAGATTATAAATCCAGGAGGGACCATGGTGATCATCTACTCTGCCCACCTGCATAATGTGGGCCATAAGACTTCTGTTCATTAATTCCTGTTGCAACAAGAGCATATATTTTAGAAAAATATTCAGTCTTGATATAATAGTTGCCAGGGATACTGCAGGAGGTGCCGTATGACATGGAGGACCAGATCCCTTGAGCTCCAAAGCCATCCATTAATATCCTTTTCCATCCAAAGTCCCGGCCCCCCTGCTCCCCTACACAAAGGAAGCACTGGAATGTCAGCAGGCAAAAATTCGTCTACAAGTAGTCAAAAACCAAGGAGAATGCAGGCCCTCCTCCTGCCACCCACTGAACAAGATGGCTGCTGCTTAGGGCACTGTGGCTATGATGGCCCTGCTGGAGAAAGTTGCTGCAGAGCCTGTAGATATCAAGGTCACAATACAACTGACTGTTACCTTAATTAACTCCTCTCTGCAAGCACTGATAGGATGGGTGAATGAAGCAGAATGGAGAGGCTTAACAGTAGAAGATCAGGTGGAAAGATTCTCTGCCCATGTACAGAAAAGCCTCACAGACTTACCCTCTCTTCAGTCTAATGTGGCAGCCCTTGAGGGAAGGTGTCCCTGAAATATTTTGAGAATTAAAGAAGTACCTGAAGGAGCAGCAAAAGTCAACCACCTAGAATTTGTTCCCTGGCTCCTTTCAGAACTGCTCAGCATGCTGGATACTTTTACATTTGATTTAGAGAGAGCATGTTGGTCCCTGTCTCATAGCCAACCTCAAATCCCCAACCTCGTGCATCGATTGTCAAATTTCTCAGATTTATTGTAAAACAACAACAACAACAGAGCCAGCTTTTCGCAGGAGGTGGGGGAGAAAGGAGAGCTTTGGGGAATGCACAAAATAAAGTTATGATTTCTTTCAAGCTTTTGCAAAAGCTGTGGTTGAACACAGCTCAGCCTTTAGAAGAGTAAAGGAACTTGCCAAGCAGCAAGGGCTCAAATATTGGATAAGGTTTCGAGCTCAGTTTCATGTCAAGGTTGGTGCGGAAGTGCCTCTGTTCCAAAAGCCACAAGTAGCAGAATGTTTTTTTTAAATAGCCTGCACTGAACTGAGTAGCTGTTCTATTTTTTCATACCAAGTTTACTTCCCAGTTGTTGCGTCTACCCTACCTGCACTTATGAACACATCCAGTTACTGTGACTGACTTACTTGCTGACTTGGGTTATCTCTTCTGCTCCAAGCTTATATGTTATTAACTTGTGGGCTAAGCAGATTAATTCTCAACATTCTCAATGGGGAACACCCTAGCAGGGTAGTTAAGGGAACAGCTTGTCCCAAATGGAGCTCATGGGAGTGCAGTGACTGTGCAAAGGATTTATTTAAGTGGTGTACAAACACTATTAAATGCCTTTTCTCCTGCCTTTGTGATGGGGAAAGAGATCACGAGGGACAGTGCAGCCCCCTGTTGCTCTACAGAAATTTGAGGACTCAGACACCACTTTTTAAAATTGGTGCCATGGGATACCCAGGTATGTTACACTCCTTATTACTGACCATGGCCTCACTATTTTATGGGCAGGCAAGAGGTGTCTCAGAGAGCGGCAGAGGAGCTGAGCAACATAGTTGCAGCCCCTGTGGCAATGGAGCAGAGACGACCAACCCAAGTTGCTACGCTAAATGGACAGTGATTTCTGCCATCCCTATCACTCCTACTTCCTTCCTATCCCTCTGCCCCGGCCTACCCCTTTCCCCACATTCCCCAGCTTAAATTGCAGTAAGGGCGTTTAGGTTGGACATTAGGAAAAAGTTCCTAACTGTCAAGTGTGATGGGGCAAGGCCAGATGGCTACAGTAAAATACTGAGAAACAGGTATGTGAGTCCCAGGCTAAACAAATCCCTAGTACCCTCGTAACCAAATGGCAGTTGCTCCAGGTTAATCAAGGCACCTGGAGCCAATTAAGATCTTTCTAGAAGGCAGTAGAGATAGCAACTTTAATTAGAACACCTGCAGCTCATCAAGGCTGGCTAATCAGGCACCTGGGTTTAAAAAGGAGTCCGTCCAAGTCAGGCAGAGAGGACCAGGGGAGAAGAGAGAGAGAGAGAGTGAGTGGTGTGGTGTGTGTGTGTGTGTTATATTATATAGAGAGAGAGAGAGAGAGAGAGAGAGCTGGGAGCAAGAAGGCAAGGAGCTGAGAGAGTGTACTGTGGAGGATTGAGGAGGACAAGTGTTATCAGACACCAGGAGGAAGGTCCTGTGGTGAGGATAAAGAAGGTGTTTGGAGGAGGCCATAGGGAAGTAGCCCAGAGAGTTGTAGCTGTCATGCAGCTGTACAGGAGGCACTATATGACAGCTGCGATCCACAGGGGCCCTGGGCTGGAACCCGGAGTAGAGGGCGGGCCCGGGTTCCCCCCAAACCTCCCGACTCCTGATCAGACACAGGAGGAGTTGACTCAGACTGTGGGTTCCACAAGAGGGGAAGATCACTGAGGTGAACAAATCTGCCAATAAGCGCAGGACCCACCAAGGTAGAGGAGGAACTTTGTCACACAGGGTATTTAAGCACTAGAATAAATTGCCTAGGGAGGTTGTGGAATTTTCATCACTGGAGATTTTTTAGAGCAGGTTAGAGAAACACCTGTCAGGGATGTTGTAGATAATACTTAGCCCTGCCATGAATGCAGGGGACTGGTCTAGATGACCTCTCGAGGTCCCTTCCAGTCCTACACTTCTGTGAAGATTGAAGTTAATATAGAAGAGTCACTTTCTCAACTGGATTGTTTGTTGAGTCCTTTGGTGCAGTGATTTATAATTTGTGAGAACAGTCAGATTTCTCCCCACGTTAGCTATGTGTGTATTAATGTGGGGAAAGGAAAGTGAATGTTCGGTTGTAAACTAAAAGGGGTATGTGGCCCTGGGCAAATAATCCTCACACCATGCAATGTATCACACATTGCACCAAACTGTGTTACCGGTACTCTGGTGCTTGGGTTGGCAAACAAAAAAGATTACAACTCAGAGGATAATAACCTTATCATACTAAGTTAAGAAATATTACCTTTAGCTTAGTGCAAGGTGTACTACCCCTTAATCCCGAAAGCCATGAGTTCTAGTGCAAGCTCTTACATTGACTGCTGTTTGCACAGTGTCTTTTGCAACCTTTATTGTGAACCAGGGATTCATATATTTTGGGTAACTCATTCACCTATTTAACAAATAAGATCATTTCAGCTACAGCTGGGATTAAAACTCAACTCTCTACTATAACAGAGCAATCTCCCATTGACTTTGTCTCCCAGCCTTTCAAGAGGACCATGTCTTTAGGTACTTGTATAACCCCCACTAATGCAATGTGGCTGTGCATCACCCTTTAGCTATACAGAGACTTGCACCTGTAGGTCACCAGTTTGAATCCTACCACGCTCAGTAGGCATCAAAAGGATGTTTGGTGGTCCATATAGGAGACAAGTTTGACAGTTCCATATCACAAATTTACCCTCAGGCTCTGCACTAGAATGTAAAGTTTTTAGGTGAGAGATTATCTCCTACTTTGTGTTTGAATTGCATCTAGCACAAAGGGGCCCTGACTTCAGTTGAGTCCTCTAGCATTAGCTCCTGCTGCAGTGCCAAGAAGGCCTTACTTGCTAAACATGTAAAGAGTGGATAACATTATCACACACACATTAGAATCAAAGACGGTACAGGAGAAGTTCAAAAGTCTCAAAAATAGACCAAAAACAAGTGGGGTTTTTTAAAATCTCATTTTGAGGAGTGGGGAGAGGTTTGCCTTATGATTTTTGAAGTGTTGGGGTTGCCATACTGGGCTGGGGGAAGGAAGATAAGGAAAGTAACTGGAGAATAAACAGATAAGAGATTGTGGAACAGGAAAGAAGGAAAAGAACTGGTTCCAAAAAAAGGAAGATAATGGGCAAGGACAGAAAGAACAACATGGCAGGGGAAGAAAGTGGAGACAGAACAGAAAAAGGGAGGAAGAGGAGGTGCAAGCAAATAAATTGGAGAACTAGTCTAGACAACAAAATGAAATTCAACAAAGATAAATGCAAGGGGCTACACTTAAGGAAGAAAAAACAAATACACAAGTACAGAATGGGGGGGAAACTGGCTTGCTAGCAGCACTGCTGAAAAGGATCTGGGAGTTGCACTGTACCACAACATGAGTCAGCAATGTGATGCTGTTGCAAAAAAAGCAAATACAATTTTGGGTTGCATTATGTGACTTTATCTGATTAAAATATGACTATATAGATCATTGTTGAAACCACTGTTATATATTTGCAACAAATATTGTACTGAATATGATTGTGCTATTTGTGTGCATGTATCATTTTTATGTTTGAAGTTATGAGTATTAGCTCTATACTTGGATTTCAAATGTTTGCTCCTGGGGTAATGCCCACAAGGTAGTTAGCCTGCACATCTTGAAGGAACTATTCAAGTAGAATGGCCTATTAAAGGACTCTTAACTTACAATGGAAGACACCTATCTACTCTTAATGCACTTTCCTGCTATGACTATGAGAAATTATGCAGGGACATGTGACTTGCCCATGTAACTCCAAACTCCATCGTTTACTTGTAATTTTCTACTAGCTGTGCTGAGGGCTTTGTTTGAAACAGTGGGATTTCCTCCACCTGGCAGAAGCTCATTTTGCCTCTTTCCTGCTCAAACCTCTGGATTATGGATTTATACTCATGGGAGCATCTAACCAAAGGACTGAGGTCCTTCCAATGATTTGGAAGCAGCCAGAAACTTATTAAACCAGCAGTTTATTCCATCACTGCTACAAGTCTGAACCAAGAACTTTGCATTTATTGTATGTATTTGAATCCTTTAGCTAATTTTAACTTACGCCTTTTCTTTCTTTCTTTTTATAAATAAACCTTTAGATTTTAGATACTAAAGGATTGGCAACAGTATGATTTTTGGGTAAGATCTGAGTTGTATATTGACCTGGGTATGTGGCAGGTCCTTTGGGATGAGAAGAACCTTTTATTTGAGGAGATTGGTTTTAAAGAACCACTCGTGTAAGTTTAGTGTTTTGGGTGGTGATACAAGGACTAGGATGCCTAAGGAAATGGTTTTACGATTTCTTGTTAGCTAGTGTGGTCAGGGCTGGTGCAAGGATTTTTCGCACCCTAGGCAAAACTTCCACCTTGCGCCTTCCCCCCCTCCGTGCCCCAGCCATGAGGCATCCCCTCCCACCCTGAGGAGTCCCCCCGTGGCAGCTCCCCTCCTCCACCCTGAGGCACCCCCTTGTGGTAGCTCCCCATCCCCCACCTTCCACCCTTAGGCACCCCCTCCGCCCCAGCTCACCCCTGCTCCGCACACGAGCACCCCGAGCATGCCGTCACTGCTTCACTTCTCCCATCTCCCAGGCTTGGTGCCAATCAGCTTAGGCACTGCAAGCCTGGGAGGCAGGAGAAGTGAAGCAGCCACAACGTCTTCACAGAGGAGGCAGGGCAGGGGTGAGCTAGGGCGGGGAGTTCCCCTGTGTGTTGCCCCCCCTTACTTCCTGCAGACGGCCCTCCCCACACTCCCCTGCCCGAGCTCCCTCTGCCTAAATGCCGGCAGTGACCAGGGCAGCCAAAGATCCGGCTGCCCTGGTCACTGCCGAAGAAAATGGCACTCCCCAAATTCTAGCACCCTTGGCGACTGCCTAGGTTGCCTAAATGGTTGCACCGGCCCTGAATGTGGTAAAGCAGATGTTTACTTTTGTTGCGGGTTTGGTATATCTCATGGGAGAATAACCTCCAGTTTTGGGGTGTGTCCGCCCTATTCCTCAGCAGTGTGTCCTGAATTTGGTATTCTCAGTTGTGATCCACAAAGGCACTGTTACACAGCATGCAAGTCACAGGAGGTGACAGTGCCACTCTACTCAGCACTGTTTAGGTCTCAGCTGGAGTATTGTGTCCAATTTTGGTCACCAATGTATAGAAAAGATGTAGAGAATCCGGAAAGGATCCAGAGACAAGCAACAAAAATGATCAATGGGATGGAATGCAAGCCATAGGAACAAAGGTTGAAGGAATCGGGTGTCTTTTGTTCGGAAAAGTGGAGATTAAGGGGGGACATGATAGTGGTCTTCAACTACTTGAAAGGCTGTCATAAGAAAGATTGAGAAAAATTGTTCGCTTGTCACAGAGGGCAGGACAAGAGGCAAGGGTTCAAACTACTGCATAGCAGATTTAATTTTATTGCAGGGCACAGGCACCAGCTTCCAACTTTCCCCAGGGTGTTCAATCCCTGCTCATCCCTAGGCCCCACCCCACTCCACCTCTTCCTCTAAGCCCCCACCTGCCCCTTCCTGCCTTCACTCAGCCCCACCCACTTCTGTCCCCTTCCCTTCTCCTGAGCGCACTCTGTCCCCCACTCCTCCCCCTCCCTCCCAGTACCTCCTGTACACCGCAGAACAGCTGACCCCAGTGGGAGGGAAACACTGGGAAGGAGGGGGAAGAGTTGATCAACGGGGCCACTGACGGGTGGGAGGTGCTGGGGGGCTGCGGGACGGAGAGAGAAAGAGCAGCTTGGCTGCTGGTGGGTGGTAAGCACTATTTTTTTCTGTGGGTGCTCCAGAGTTGGTGCCTATGTCTCAGGGAAAACTTCCTAACTGTAAGAACCACAGGACAATGGAACCTTCACTGGAGGTTTTCGAAAAGAGGCTGGATAACCAGTTGTCTTGGAAGGTTTAGACACAACAAATCCTGCATTTTGGCAGGGGGGTAGACTAGTTGGCCCTTGTGGTCCCTCCTAATCCTGTGGTTCTATGATTCTAAGTGGGGACTGAGTGATCAAACCAGGGAGGTAGCTAGTAGGGAGAGACTTGGAAGCAGGGATGACACAAACCAAGGGCTTGTAGCAGCTCAGTTTTTCCCATACCATGATTAATTAGCAGCAGCGTGGCAGGAGGAGGGAGAGGAGCCAACCACAATGCTGCCGGAAGTGTCTCCTCCATTCCTTCTCAGAGTGCTGGCTGTCTCATCTCAGCCTGACTGCCAAGAATGCTCTTCCCTCTTCAGAAACTGCAGGGCTGCTCACAGCTGACTCCTTTTGGAAATATAACTTTTTCTTGTGAAGGTAGAATTGTATCTGCTTCTGTATCTTCGTTCTGTGTGGAATGTCTCTGATGCCACAGTACAACCAGAAAGAATGCTGCTATTTCTCTCGGGGGCGGGGGGGGGAGGGGGTGCTGCTTTTTGAAAAAGGTGCCTGGTAATAATGCATGTGATGCTTATTTAGAGTCTCAGCCAATATCAAAAAGATATTGGTATATAGACAATGTTGCAACATTTCCCCTTTTGAAAATCGAGGGGAATTAGAATAATGAATTGTAGTCAGTTCCCTTAGTTTAATGGACTTTCAAGTAATACAATGTTTATAAACACACAACATTTTAATTAAAAACCTAGAAAGACAAAATCAACATGACACATTAAATGGATTATAAAATCTTGTTGGTAGATCTCGAAATGTAATTGTAAATGGAGAATCAATATCAAATGGATGCGTTTCCAGTGGGGTCCACAAATGATCAGTTTTTGACCCTACACTTAACATTTTTATTACTGACCTGGAAGAAAACATAAAATCATCACTGATAAAGATTGCAGATGACACAAAAATTTGAAGAGTGGTAAATAATTAAGAGGACAGGTCGTTTATTCAGAGTTATCAGGATCAGTTGGTTAGCTGAGCGCCAGTGAACAATTTGTGTTTTAATATGGCTAAATGTAAATGTACGCATCTAGAAACAAAGAATGTAACCATACTTACAGAATGGGGGACTCTATCCTGGGAAACAACATGTCAAAAAATATTTGGGGAGTCATGGTGGATAATCACTTGAACATGTCCAAAAATGCTAATACAATCCTTGGATGCATAAACCAGGGAATCTCAAGTAGCAGAGGAATTATTTTACCTCTGTATTTGGCACTGCTATGACACTACTGGAACACCATGTCCAGTTATGATGACTACAATTCAAGAAGAATGTTGATAAATTGGAGAGGGTTCAGAGAAGAGCCACAAGAATGATTAAAGCATTAGAAAACCTGCCTTAAAGTGATAGACTCAAAGAACTCAATCTATTTTGCCTAAAAAGGAGAAGGTTAAAGGGTGACTTGATCAAGGTCTGTAAGAACCTACACAAGGAACAAAATATTTAATAATGGGCTCTTCAGTCTAGCAGAGAAAGGTATAACATGATCCTATGGCTGGAAGCTGAATTTAGACAGCTTCAGACTAGAAACTAGGTGTAATTTTTAACAGTAGAGTAATTAACCTTTAGAATAACTTGCCATGGGTTGCGGTGAATTGGCAATTTTTAAATCAAGACTAGATGTTTTTCTAAAAGCTATTCTCTAGAAACTATTTTGGGGAAGTTCTATGGCTTCTGCTGTACAGATTGGACTAGGTGATCCCAATGGTCTCATATGGCCTTGGAATCTATGAATCAATAAACTAAGACACTGTAGATTGGGAAGCATTATCATCCAGATTCTGCACAAAAAGTTTCAGTAATTTACCCAAGATCACACAAAACATCTATGATAGAGGCAGAAACTGAACTGGTTCCTTAACTACAGGGCCATGCTAGACGTCTCAGCTGTATGGCAGGATGTATGTTTCGAAAAGGGAGGGACATTGGAAAAAGATTCATAAAGCCTATTTCTGGGCACTGTGACCCTAATTCAGAAAAGTACTTAAGCAAGTTTGAGCATTTTAGTAGTTCTACTGATTTCACAGGCTCAACGTTAGAAACCTGCTTAAGTATATTGCTGAACTGGGGCCTATATAGCCACACCCAAGAGTGTTATAATTAGAATAGCAGGAATAAATGTATTTTACTGTCTATCGCCAATATTGTCTCACTGTTTCCTTGTACTCCCCCCTTATGTCTGTATCCATATGTTGTCTCTGTTTTATACTTGCATTATAAACTCTTTGAGGTGAGGATTGTCTTTTTATTCTGTTTGTGCAGTGCCTAGGTTCTGGTCCATGACTGCGGCTCCTAGAGGCTACAGTAATGCAAATAATAATCAATCAAATAAGAATTTTCTGATTCAGCTTTTACCTGGGGCATCCCAACAGCAAGAGGGAATTGTAGAGAATTTCAGGAAAGAATCACGGCAGTGCAGGAGCAGCATTCAGAATGACTATATTTTAGAAGACCAGACTAACTTTGCTACTTCAGCTATTCAAGAAAAAAATTCATTCCAATGTAGTGCTGTAAACATCTCTCTGGTTATCCAATTTAAGTGTACTGTTCTGAAATTTATTAATCAGACAATAGGTAGCCAATCTTGGGGCC
The DNA here is from genome assembly GCF_003597395.2 of Chelonoidis abingdonii. Lineage (NCBI taxonomy): Eukaryota > Metazoa > Chordata > Testudines > Testudinidae > Chelonoidis > Chelonoidis abingdonii. Next base: position 66,489,363 of record NC_133771.1, read on the forward strand.
ACATGCTGCCACTGATTATTAAGGTGAACGCTTTATCAGTGGTTTCAATGGGAGCTCTGTGCATAGAACCATGACAGAATACAGTCCATTGGGATTAACACCATGTTACCAGATTGATATTAAACTCTGTGAGACGGAAACGGAATCACGTCTCTAGAGGAAGAAAAAAGATGAAGAGATACTGCCCTTGCAACTACATCTCTACCCCAATATAATGGGACCCGATATAACACAAATTTGAATATAATGCAGTAAAGCTGTGTTAGGCAGGGGGGTGGGACTGCGCACTCTGGCGGACCAAAGCAAGTTTGATATAATGCGGTTTCACCTATCACGCAGTAAGATATTTTGGCTCCCGAGGACAGCGTTATATCGGGGTAGAGGTGTGTGACGTTATGAGTGTAATGTAATATCTCATTGAAAGATAACAGGGCCAGAAAGAGTTAATTAACTGACCTAACCCATGGGTGAACCTTAAGGACTGGTTAGAAAGATATGTAAATGAATAGAGCTTTGAAATGCAAGTCTGCATTGTTAGAGGTAGAAGGGGAGGTGTTTGCTCAGGTCTTGTGATGTAAGCAAACAAGTCTAGTCTATTGGTAGTTTTAATTCAAAAGATCAAAAAAGGAATATTAGCATTTAAGATGATACTGAGTGAAATAGTATATTGTCTCTGTGTCTCTTTGAAGGTTGTGGTAACCTGTATCTAAACCTGTTTAAATGGATAATTACTATCTGTGGCTAGATTTCCACAGGACTGTTTAGGCAGATGAAGGATGTATAAAGGTCCTATTTGCTTTTGCTCAGGGCGCAACAGGCTGGCTTGTGAAAGAGTAGTTAAGCAGCTGGGAGCTCGATCCTTTCTTCATCTCAGAGTCTGCTTGGGTTTCAGAGGGGGGAACTGAGCCAAAGGATTGCGATCCCAGTCTGTTGATGGAGTCAGCTGAATATGACTTGGACTAATACCTATGGATATTTTTCTAAAGAGATGTTTGGCAACTATTAGCTCACCTCTACTATGGGTATGCTGAACCTCAGAATGAATTCAGTGTCTGTATGTATTTGATTCTTTTAACAACATCTATTTTCTGTCTAATATTTTAGCTATTTAATAAGAATTGGCTTGTAGCGTGTATTGTGGGTAAGATTAAGTTATAACTGAACTGGTATGTGCTGATCCTTTGTGGATGGAAGAAACCTTTTCTTTTATATGAATGAAGTAAGATTTATCGGGGATCATCATAATTGAAGGTGTGTCTGGAAACGGAGGCCTGAGGCTGGGCACTTTAAGGGAACTGCGTGGTTTAAACTTCTAAGTAACCAGTGAGGTACTATAGAAGCTGTTTTGTGCTGGTTGGTAAATCTAAGTAGTGGAATAACCACCAGCGTTTGGGGTTTGTCTGCCCTGTTTTGTTTACAGTTCACCCTGATTGAGTGACCTCAGCTGGCTCCCACAGGCAGCACCGTCACAAGGTGTACTCGCCTTTTCTGCCATTTGTCATCATACATAAGCTGATTGAATGCTCTTATGTTTCACTTCATTGAACTGGAAAGAATAATTAGGTCTGTCATTAGAAACACAAAAGGATTTTATTTTGCCTTTACCATCTGTTTAATCTATCTGAAGGAATCCATCCCCTTACACAAAGAAGTCATAAACTTTTACACCATAAAAATGCATGTTACTTTTTCTGAAAAGATCTTCTAAAGGAAATTCAAAAGAAATTGGTCTGCTTCCTCAAATGGTATGGTTTTACTGGGTTCGGCTTGGCAAGTGCTAATAGACAAATTTACAAATGCTGTTGTTGCAAGAGCATTTTGAGAGATTTAACGTGACCCAGTTCCCCAAGACAACAAAACACTGTTTATCAAGTGTAATGGATAATGATTCGTTCCCTTTGCTTGTCCAGCTGGGTTATGTATCCTTGCCCAAGTGGGCTAGAAGTCTCAAGTGATCAGTTTGTTCCGACTCCATACTCTATAAAGTTCCAGGAATCCTCTCTTCAGAAACAGACCATTTCAGCAGAAAATAAAGGATCAATAGGAATTACCTTTGCCAACACAATTACAAAGGCTCTTTATTCTGTTGCTATCTTAGCCTGCTTTCCTATTGGCTGTGTGAAAGGAGGGTGAGAAAACATGGATTACAGATACGCTTTAGTTTTCTCTTTGATTAAACAATACTTGACATTCTTTTTTTATCTGAAGCCAAACAAATTGTAGCTGGGATCTACTGAACCAATGTTGGCAGAGCTCGCTCATTTACTCCCATTATCTCTTTCAAAAATAAGGCACTGGTGGCATAAATTAATGGCATCATTGACATTCTCAGAAATGAACTGGAAACCAACTCCAACTTCCCCCTTATTAAGTGGACAATATTCAGTTCTGCCCTCTTTAATCTTGTTAAGGATTAATCATTTCTCTGTATTTTTCCCTGCTGCAATTTTCCTAGTATAATTTAGACTTACATAAGTCATTATTATTGCTTTATTGGGATGCTAAGACTGTCCTCTACCCAAACAAGATGCAGGTAAACATCATCCTGTGTTGAGACCAGCTCAGTAACAGGAAAGACGTCTTCTCTGAATGCTCCATTAGTCTATCCTGACGTATAGATCAAGCAGATACTTCTAACTACATGATAATTGTGGTTGTGTCAGGATCTAGTCTACCAGATGACTGGGCATCAGCAGTGCTCAGAGAAGGAAGAAATAAGTGAGGAGATCTGCTGTAAAGCTCAGTGTAGACGTAGGTCAGGGATCCTTAGCACATGAGTAAGCACTATAGAGCAGGTCCAATAAGATCTTGTTAACGATTCACTTCTCTCAAGTTTTATTTCCTTTTAACATACTGGCTTTGTCCACATGACAAAACTGCACCGATTTGACTGTCTGTTTCATGTACTTATATGGCCCCTGTTACCACAGTACCTGACCACCTCACAATCAGGCTAGCAGGAGAAAGAGGAACAACTCATGTTAGCAAATGAATGAAATAAGAACCCTGAACAATACAGATCTGAACAATACAACTTAATGGCCACTTACTTACAAAAGGCTCAATCCTGAAGTCTTTATCCAGGCAAAATTCCATTTGAATTTAGGATCAGCTGCATATCATGACATTTTGTCCTAATCTATGCTCCAGGCACTAATTAAATGTCCAAGAACAATCTAGCTGTATAGTGCTGATATTGATTGTCATACAATTCATTCTAAAAACATGCAGAATTATTATTAACAAATCGCAGCTGTTTACTAGTTCCTTAACAGTTAAGCATGAAGACAGGGTCCCTACTCTGGAGAATTTATTGAGCTTAATGCATCAGGTTTAAAGTATAAACCACATCCTTCAGTTTATGTTCACTGAAACCATCTTTTCGCATGTGCTACAAATTAATTCTAAATTGTATTCCCAGAAGATTACAGCAGATGGAAACAGGCACACAACAGACTACTATGTAAATAATATTTTGTTTTGTTTCAGCATTTTCCAACATGAAATTAACAATTATTCCACAATCAAACTTAGTTATTAACCTTAAAAAAACAATCCTCAAACTGGAGCAGGAATAACAATCTTAATTAAGGTTGCAAAACAGTTTCCATTCTAAACTCCCATTTTCAGACACTCAGAACTTTCTAAAACTTCCACCTTCTGGGCTAAAATTGCCTAGACTTTGGTCTCTGCCTTGGCCTCAATCACTTTTTCAAGATGGATATGGTCTGAGGGAAGATTTGTACAGGGCTGGCCCAGACTCGGCCCTAGATGTATTTTCACCAAACTCATTGTATCCCTAAATATTTCAGTGATAAGAATTCTGCTTCTAAACTACTTTATAGTTCTTTTCACAGAGAAAGTACAGAACTGTTGGCAGCACAAACCATCTGTACTTGAATAACGCATATAAAGTCCATGCAATAACAACTACAGGGTGTACCAGCAGTGATAACCACAATAAGACAGCTGGATCCCATCAGTTAGGTGTTGATGCTGCAAGGGACTGAATGCTCTCAACTCCCACATGTCTTCAATGGGAATTGAGGGTATTCAGCACCTCAACAGTTCTAAAGCCAGCATCTTCCAGGATCAAACCATTGTATTTCTTATTCACACGCCGCTCCACGGATATTTTCCTCTTATTTTAGTCTAAAGTTTTCTAAACAGGCACTGAGCAATAACACTTATCATTTCAAGTCTGATCTCAGTGCAACACTCAAACATGTCGTAACATGGTATATCATCAATATAATTCATCTGGAACTACCTAATAGCTGCTAATAGCATCAGCTGGCAGCCAAGAGACACAGATAATTCAAGCAATCCACACATAAACAAAAAGCAATTTTTTTCCAGTTAGCTGGTTTCCCCAGAGATGCAATTGGGTTTCACAAAACATTTTAGATCCTTTATGAAAAGCATTGTTTTTCCAAATGGGAATTACTCAGAATGCAATAAAACATGTTTTTCTAATGGAACTGGGGCCAAATCCTGCTCACATTATGTGAATTTTCCCATTGAGGTCAATAGGGCTGGTCACGTGAACAAGAAGAATAGTGTTCAAACCTTTGCTTAAATCATGTGACATGAGTAAATAAATGCCCTGAAAACAAATCTTATCTTTACTTATCCCTGGATTTATGGATGGCTCAGAAGTGGAATCCCTGGTGACATTTGTTTTCCACATTGAGAAGTCTGGGTACAGGTATTTAAAGACTGTCCTCTCTCAGCCAGCTGTCTTCAGCTGCCAGCCTTTTACCTCCACCATCCAGCTGGCAGTCTCTTTCCCATCTTCACCAATGCCTGCATGGCATCAGCTGTATTTGGTACACTTTTTTAAGCAGCTTGCAAGGAAGTTTGGGATTTTTTTTTTTTTTTTAAAAAAAGGGGTAGCTGTCATCTTTTCTACTTTTCTTCATGATGTATAAAAGTAACCCTGAAATGTTTATTTGTTTACTTCTTTGCTTTTAAAGCAGAGTGGGGGTGGGGGGAGTGGTTGCTTGTTTTTTACCTTAAAAGGGCTCATCTACACTGATATAGTTAAAGTGGTACAACCCTCAGCTGTGGATGTAATTATACTGGGATGCTTATTCCCATAAGTGACCTAAGAACGTTTATACTAGTATATCTGTGTCCATGGTAAGGGGCTACATTACTTTAATAGTTTCTAAACCCATATCATTATAGAGGTACAAACACTGTGTAGACCAGCCTTCAGTAATATCCTGAATGTCAGTTTTGGAGCATCATCTCCTGGGTATCTTAGAGATCTTTTGTGTATTTTCACATCTTACTTGAAAGAGCCAGGCTGTTGAATCTTCAACAAAGCCATCCTCTCTTCAGAGAGTTAATTAGTCCTTGGCAGTAAACAGGTGCTGTTAACAAAATCAAATAGCACCCAAAAAGTTTTAAACGATCCCATTGCATACCCTCGCCACTTTCAATTGCTGAGGTCTGCTCTACACTGCAGAGTTAGGTCGACACAAGACAGCTTACATTGCCCTAACTCTGTAAGTCTCTTATACTAAAAAGTCACTCCCACCGACGTAATTCACCTGCTACGCCGACTTAATAACTCCACCTCCACAGGAAGCGTAGAGTTTAGGTTGACACAATGTCAGTGTAGACACTGCATTACTTATATCGACTTCAATGGCCTCCAGGAGTGTCCCACAAAGCCATACCTTGACCCTTCACAAGTTCTTTTCCTTTTATTTATTTTTGTTCAGTTATAAATGTGTCGGTTTGCCCCCCTGAACGTTCCTCCATGCCCCTCCAGGGCAGCACGCCCCTTTTTTCAGCAAAACTGATCATTTGTCCCATTTGCCCTTGCCAAAGACTATGTGGCAATAACAAGGATCTGGCAAGGCTCTGGTCCACACTGCCCTTTATATCCTCAGTTCAGAGCACAAGGAGAACAACTGCACATGTGTGGACCAAAACAAACAGCTCACTCTCCAGACTCAGGTGCGTGGTGCACATGCATACCCATGTGTGAAATACATACAGGGACCATCACTTGAAGAACTTCTTGATTCCTAGCCTATGCACCATTTGCCTGGCATCTTTTAAAAACATATCTTGTGTGAGGGACTCAGAGCAGAAGGATATAAGAGAATAGTGGAAGGCAGGTATATCAGCCTCAGAATGAGCAGCTCCCTGTTCCATGGATAGCCAAGGCTACTCCAGGCCAATCAAGACACCTGATGCCAATTTAACCAGTTACGGTCATTAGTCTAATGCTGGCACCTGACCTCAATTAACTGGCAAAGGGTCAGTTAAGGCCATTAGGCTAATGGAGACAGCTGGAACCAATTAAGATTCCACTCATACTGCTTACAAGCTCTCCTTTCCAGTTCTCTTGAGAGAGCCCAGGTGAAAGGAGCTGGAAGAGAGGAAGTGTTGCTGAATCCTGAAGTAAGGTGAAGCTAGGAAAAGGGGACCACAGGGAAGTGGCCCAGGGAATCAAAGCGGTGTCAGGGGTGGAGGGAAAGCCACCAACAGCTGCTACCATTAGGGAACCTGGAGTAGAGGGCAGGCCTGGGTTCCCCACTATGCTCTACAGCGACCCCCTTGAGAGGGAAAGCAGACTTTGGTCCAGGCAGGAGGCCAAACTGCGCCTACTGACCTCTAAGGAGCAAAAGAGACTTGATGAAAGTAGCTCAATAAGCTGTGACCTTTGCAGCTGTACTGAGAAAGAGAGGTCATAATGAGGGCCTTAGCAAGCTTCTGAGGCCTCTGAATCCGCCTGCAAGCATGGGACCCACCTATACAGGCTCAGAGCTTTGTCACAATTGCTGCCCACACATTGATGCAGCACCAGTAACAAGAAGAATTTCTACCTTCTCCTAAGGCTACGTCTACACTACGGGATAATTTCAAATTAGCATAAACTGGTTTTATAAAACAGATATTGTAAAGTCGATTGCACATGGCCACACTAGGCACGTTAATTCGGCGGTGTGCGTCCATAGTCCAAGGATAGCATCGATTTCTGGAGCGTTGCACTGTGGGTAGCTATTCCGTAGCTATCCCATAGTTCCTGCAGTCTCCCCCGCTCCTTGGAATTCTGGGTTGAGAGCCCAGTGCCTGATGGGGCCCAAAAATTCATTGTCGCGGTGGTCTGGGTAAATTGTCAATCACTCATTCCTTTCCTCGGGAAAGCAACAGCAGACAATCATTTTGCGCCCTTTTCCCTGGAATTGCCCTGGCAGACGCCATAGCACGGTAACCATGGAGCCGTTCAGATTTTTTTTTTTTTTTTTTTTTTTTTTTTTACAGTCACCATGTGTGTACTGGATGCTGCGGATAGAGGCGATACTCCAGCGTTACACAGCACCGTTCATTTGCTTTTGCATGATAGCAGAGACGGTTTACCAGTCGTTCCATACCGTCTGCTGCCTGGGTAAATTGCCAATGAGATGACGGTTATCTGTGCCTCTGTACTGTCTGCTGCTATCATGGGTGCCCCTGGCTGAGAGTGGCTGGGCGCAAAAGCAAAACTGGTATGACTCCCCGAGTCAATCCCTCCTTTATGGTTTCTAAAAATAGGTCAATCCTGCCTAGAATATGGGGCAAGTGTACTAGAGAACCAGTGTATCAGAAAGCACAGGTGCTCCGTGTCAGATCCTGCAGAAATGATGAGCTACAATGCTATTCACGGGGGGTGGCCTCTGCAACAACCCCACCTGTTGCTTCCCTCCTCCCCAACCTTCCTGGGCTACCGTTGCCGTGTCCCCCCCCATTTGTGTCATGAAGTTATAAAGAATGCAGGAATAAGAAACAGTGACTTGTTAGTGAGATAAAATGAGGCGGGGCAGCCTCCCGCCGCTATGACAGTCCAGGCACGACATTAAGCGGTGTGGGGGAGAGAAGCCAGCATCCCGCTGCTATGTAAGTCAGGCAGTACAGAATCTTTCTTTACACATGAAAGGGAGGGCTGATTGAAGCTCAGTCTCCAGTTGCTATGATGAAGATAGTTACAAGCCATTCTGCCATCTACTGGGAGTGACCAGGAATCATTCCTATTTTTACCCAGCACCCCCGCAGCCGGCCTCACCTCAGGCCAGCCTGAGATATTGAGCAGTTTACAAGCATTGAAGCACTCACGGGCTGATAAGGACCATTAACATCCTACTGCACCATCTGCCACCTGGGAAGGGAAAGAAGCGAATACTACGCTTCACTTGCTGCAGCATCGCGTCTTACCAAGCAGCATTCATCAGCCATAGGGGGACATTGAGAGTCAAGACTATTCTTTCCCTTTCTTTAACGTGGTGGTGGAGGGAGTAAATTTAGAAGCTATCCCAACCATGCCGGACAATGTGTTTGCATACACGCATGGAGCCCAGCGAGAATGCAAATTCTTTGGAGACTGCTGTGACTGTGGATAAGCTGGAGTCCTCAGTACCCCTCCTTCATGAGTGTCCATTGAGTCTCTGGCTTCCCGTTACGTTGTCATGCAGCACTGGTAGCTGAAGAATTTTTTTCAAACGTCTGGCATTTCTGCTTCTGTAACGGAGTTGTTTGATAGAACAGATTTGTTTCCCCATACAGCAATCAGATCCAGTAATCTCCTGTATGGCCCATGCTGGAGCTCTTTTTGGATTTGGGACTGCATGCCACCCGTGCTGATCAGAGCTTCCACGCTGCAAACAGGAAATGAAAACTAATTTCGCAGGCTTTCTTTTCCTGTTTACCTGGCTACAGCATCCGAGTTCAGATTGCTGTCCAGAACGGTCACAGTGGTGCACTGTGGATACCGCCCGAGAGGCCGATACGTCGATTTGCGGCCACACTAACCTGAATCTGGATATGGTATACAGGATGTGAGTGCTAGCGCTCTCGTTGGGGAGGAGTACAGAAACTGATTTAAAGACCCCTTTATATCGATATAAAGGGCGTTGTAGTGTGGACGGGTACAGTGTTAAATCGGTTTAACGCTGCTAAAATCGGTTTAAACACGTAGTGTAGACCAGGCCTAAGTATGGCAAACTCATCTGATATTATAAACTTTTGAGCATCCAGAAAACCCTGGTTGTCTGAAATATACATCTTTATATCTGTATGAACCATAGATCACTTATGGTTTGCTGTCTACTGAGCTCTTGTTATCCCATTTTTCTATCTACTACTGTCTACAATTCAACTATTAACATAGGCCCCAATCCAGCAAAATCTGTGGTAAAAATTCACCATGTAGGCATAGCTGTAGACCCCTGTTCAGTGAGCTACATTATTGGAGCCCAGGTGAATGATTAGTGAGACAATTGGCTCTGAATGTGATTGCACACAGCATGGCTAATATTCAGTTAATAATCATGACAGCTAACAGTGTTCTACTCCGCCAGGAGCCAATGTAGGATTGTCTTCCTGTTTATTTGCTAAGTAGACAAGACACTCCCTCCCCTACAACTCTGCTGCATAAGCAAGCTTGGCTAATCCTCCTTCCTCTCTACTTTCTGTGAATTAAACAAAGACTGGTTACTTACACTACAGTAACTGAAAAGGGATGGGTAAGGAAGTGGGCAAGGGATCTGAAGGGACTGGAACATGGCATCTAATCCCTCACTAGCCTCTATAATTTCTCTGCACAAAACCTGACATGGAGATAAGATGACTCTTGGACCACATAACACTAGGCCTGACACAGATGTTTAAAGTAACCCAAGAGCCATGGGTAGTGTAGAGAAATTATAGAAGCAGATAACACAATGATGATTATCCTAAAATGCTCTTATTTGGACGGGCATTTAACTGAGATAATATTTGTTTGTTTGTGTTCTGATCTGTGATGCTAAAACAAGGCTGGAATCCCAAATGAGGAAGTTCTGAGCTCGCATAATGAGCACACTTATTACACTAATCAGACTGTTTTTCATGCAGGCGCATAATAAAATCCATCTATCATTAAGCCCTCTTTATGGCTTTTCTCTTTAAGAAGTCAAAACCCTCCGCTAGCCCCATATAGAGTGTTTGATAGTTTGGTAGTGTGTGCTATAACTGCAATGAGATTAATATAACCTCAAATAGAAAATTGTACCAGGGACACAGAGTATTGCTTGTTAGTTTGCCTGAACATCAGCCTGTAATTCTACATTGTGTCAAAAATAGTATTGATAAAACTTTCAAAATAAACTTCAGTGATTAAGACCAACTAAAATGCGGCATATGAATGTTACCTTCGTAATTGGATAGGACTCATTGTTTTGATGTTTTCAGAAGTGTAGAGCTGTAGTAAAGCTCACATAGATGACTGGTAGCATAACATCCTGCTAGTGTAACTAGCAGAGCTGGATTAGCAACTCAAGCATGGAAAATCAGAGGTAAGTCTGAGTCAAAACCTTGGTTCTGATCACCCCAGTCCCTGGGAAGATTGGATCCAGATCTGAACTTCAGTAGCTCTGTTCTGTGGGATGTATCCTGAGATCTTTACTCTGTTAAATTCCCATTGGCTTCAGTTGGATTTGGTCTGGTGAACTTTGCTGCTCCTTCCCAAGTCTAGAAAGGTGATGCACTCATCCCGTAGGACATGACAGTCACACTAAATACAAACCCAGCCATTCTTAAAAACCTTCGCTTTTTATTCTATGTATCTGAGGCAAGGTTCATGTCGGCTTTGGACAAGAAGCTGTTTGCCATCATTTCTCAGCTGCAGAAGAATGGACGCAAAGATAAACAAAAAATGTTATTGAGCCAAATTGTCAATAAGAACTAAAATGGAAAAGCTCATCACTCTGAAATTCTGACTCTCTTCCTGCATGACTGTATGGTAAGCCAAGCAGTTTCAAGTTCTAACTGATCAGATAGATGGAAAATGGGTGAGACAAAAGGTGGTTTCACAATGCAACATAAACCTTAGCTGCCAGCATATTCTGCATCCAGACTTGCAAGTCCTGTTGGACAGATTTCCACCAATCACATATTTTTGTAAAATAAAACCTTTTTACAACCATCTGAGGTGGCTTGCAGAAGACAAAGCACATTTTCCCACTACTACTACTACCACCACTAAATCCCTACACATGCAATAAAAATTGCTAGAATCCCAGGCATTCCAACTGCCTTCTTGTAGTGGGGCGGACTGCCCCACTCCCTGGGAGGATGGGCTGTGGCAGGCCAGGGAGCCTGCGCAGCCCGGGAGCCAATCAGAAAAGGGCTTATAGGGAGCCAATCAGGGCCCAGATTGGAGGGAACCAATCAGGGCCAGGGCTCACCCATATATAAAGGCTGCCCAGAGCAGGAGCGGTCAGTCTGTCCCAGGCCTTTGACAGGGGAAGATCAATCTCCAAGGGGCAGGCAGTGCTGGGCAGGCTCAGGGAGGCTAGAAGGCTCTAGCCCATAGCCGCCAGGCTGCAGGCCCTGAAGGGAAGGGCCTAGCGGGTGCAAGGGGCCATAGGGGAAGCGGCCCAGGGGAACAGACAGAGGAGGGGAAAGAAAGAGGAGAGTGAGGCTGACATCAGAGGGTCCCTGGGCCGGGCCCCAGAGTAGAGGGTGGGCCTGGGTCCCCCCCTTCCTCCTTGCAGTACATCCAGCCATTGGCCGTAGGGAGCGGCCATTATAGACTACGCCCGATCCCTGACAAGAGGGATCACACATTGGGGTGTGTGGTTGCACGTGGTGGCTGGAGTGGAGGACTGCTGATCACCGATCCCCGGAAGGGGGTCCAGATGGACTAAGGGACACTGCCGGAGGGCAGTGGCCTCAAAGAGGACACCGCCGAGCAGGGAGCAACGCAGGTCCAGCAACAGTAGCAGAGGGCAGAACAACGGACGGGACACCACCAGGAAATGGCGCTCCACTGGAATCGAGCTAATTCCCAGAGTCACTAGCAGGAGGCGCCAGCTGGTGAGTCCCAACCTGTTTACACTGCTCCAGCCTTACTAAAGATGCTTTTGTTTTGCCAGATAAGCTTGATAGTTGTAAATGTGCTTGCACAGAGACTGGGGCTGCGGGGAGGCGGTAAGGGTAAGCAGCAGAGAGAAACGAGAAGAGGCATTTGAAACTGATAGTGTGCTCACTGAAAAGCAAACGTTTTTCAAAGTTGCAAGCTGTTTTTTATATCTCCAGATAAGTATTTAAAGCGTTTTATGAAAGACAAAACAGGGAGCAAAGGCAGTTTGGTCTGAAAGCTGAGATAAGAAATGCAGATTAGGATAAAGACATAGAACGGGAAAGAGATGGGAAGAAAAGAAGTAATGAAGACAGGAGGATAGGGCAGAGCAGGAGCCCAGCTTGCAAAAGATTATGAACTGTTTATATTTCTGGGGTTATATTCATGTTCAGGGAAAAATGAAAAGACAGACTCAGGATATTTATTTGTTGTCTGTTTCTCATTACAACAGCCAAATCTACACTAGCTTATTTTCTGGCTGTTGCTAACGCCAATGGACCTTCACCAAGGATAACTGCATTTGGAGCACTAGGGTATACAAGGCACCATGCCTGATTGTGTTTTAATCACTCTGTTGTCTAGACTGGCCATGAGCAAGGTTAGAAAATATCGATATGAAACTGCCAGTGAATAGCTGCACTATGTCTGCACTAGTACTCCCACCATTGCACTGATGTTAAAGGTAGGAAATAGTAGGGAGAAATGGCCAGCGTAAAACACAGCGAGCCAAATCCCGAAGCCCTTATTCAGAGCCAGACTGAGGCTAAAATGACCCTTTATTTCAATTGTTGCCAAACCGTGGACCACTGATGCTCCACAGAGTGCTTGCTCGTAACTGAAGGTAGCCAGCTGATCACAGAATGCTGGCTCTCTCCTTTCCATGACAATCACATTAAGGATAGGACTTTCCATGCCAGTAGCTGATGCAGTTGCCACAGGAATATTGTTTGATCGTGAATGGTAGACAGCCTGCACCACTGTGAATCAGAGGGCCAGAGGTCAAGAAGGATCCTTAATTAAGGTTCTGATCCACCCTATGGAACTATTTGAGAACTTCTGCTTTATTTTATCCCTCCAAGTCAGCATGCAGGCCAACTGAGAAGGAATTGTGGGGAAAGTTGCACCCTCACTGCCTATACTGCACAGTTTCCTTAGAGAAATCGAGGACTTCAGTTTCCAGGGCTGTGGTACACTTCTCACAAGAGAAGAAAACAGCAGCACTGAGGGCTCCAAAACAAGTCTCCCTGAGTCCTTTTCAATGGGAAGCGTGGTGGCTTTGTTTAAACTAAAGGTGAAGAAGGTGACTAAAGCGAAAAAATGGCCGAGTAGTCATAAGTGCTTCTCAGGAATATGGCTGATGTCCTACCCCTCAGAAAGAGAGAGAACCTTTCATACAAAATGATATTTCTAAATCTAATCTGCTTTATTTTGCAGGTGCTATTTAGCCAATGTTGTAATTAGAGTCAAAACTTGTATTCTCCCATGTTATTTCAGTATTTTCTCTTAACCTCTCTTTTGCTCTTGAAATTCACCTGTATCAGCTTCATGCAATATTGCTAAATGTCCTTTTCTTACTGTGCAGGAATTATTCCTTCCCCTTCTAACTTTCCTCTTTGAAATTAAGTACTAACTGGTCAAATAATTTTGGATTAAAACATATATTGTACAGTGGAATAGCCAAACCCATGCCACTAACTGCAAGTGCTGCTGGTTGGTTCTGGACTGAAATAGTGTCTTGGCATTGTTCTTACTTTTCTCATCACATGGAAATGTAATCCTTTACTTAGGGTCCACTCAATGTCTGGAATGACATCCAAAAGATCATACTACTATAGGTCTGTCTGTACTAACAGTTAAAGTCAGAAAAAGCTTTGGGTAACCATCACCACAAGCACTATGGTTAAACTAAAAAAATCACAATACAATTGGATGGGTGTTGATCACTGTGGTTTAGACAAGGTTTTTTCCTTTCTTGCTGGGTTTTATGCAAAGGTCACTACAAAGTCAACGATTATTATGCCAAATGAAGTCTAAACTCTACAAGACTCCATGCTTTCTTACAAAAAAAAAAAAGTTCTAATTACCTTCATTCTAATTACCTGGGGAAAGTTTATTCAATCCTAAATCAAATAAATTAATAATGGTTTTTATTATTAACTATTATGACAACATATATGAATTAATTATTACTACTATTAAAACATTAGGGCACTACAGGGCATATTTCATGCTGTAGTCTTAATGTCTCCGGAATATTATTCAGTTTCTTAGATAAGAAGGTATCTGTTGACTGAGCAATAACAGATGTGATGTGGGAGAATTGGCTGGCAGTTTCCAAGCATCTGGAGGAGTTCAGGGCCAGAGAGCTCATGTACATATTATAATCCACGTGAAACAGAGAAAAGCATATATAAAGTAATTGTTTTATCCTGTGTTTCTTCTTCCTGCGTGTGTTGCATCTGGGTGACACTGCTGCGTATTTTCATTAATTAGGACCAACTTTTTGTTAGAATCTAAAATTTTGAAACTTGAATGCCTGAAGATGGGCACCTAAAATCCATATTTATGCTGCAGATGTGCCAACCACCTGCTTCTGCTAAACTTGAGGCACCAAAGTTTCAGAATCTTGGTCATTGCTTTTAAGAACTCAAAGTTTTTAAATGTATATATTTTACATATACATACACACAGAGTATAGAATCTGTAGTGTCACTCAATTCAAGGCTCTTGATGCTCTAAAGAGCATTTAAAGTGGAGATGCATATGAAAAACCACTTGTTTATAAAATAAAAAGCTCAATCATTTCTGGTCATGCTTTAAGCAAAGGTAACTTTAGAGCAGTGAAAATTGATAGTCTGGTCAAATCTTACTAGTCAACTATGATGCACTAGATTTATGTTTTGGTATCTATTAGTTCTTTAATTATTTTCACTTCAAGAATTGATGTGTGGAGATTTGATAGCTCTCTTGGGTTTTATAAATCACTCTAAAAGAATTTCTCCTCACAAATTTGTCAGTGTTCTTAATAAGTCGCAAGCCTGAGTGCTTAGCTACATGATTCATGAATATTAACTGTTATTAAGAACGTACCACAACAAATATTAAAAATTCAGTGTAGTAATCACAGCCTTTTATGCAGAAGCTTTGTTCATAATAACTGCCTTTGAAAAGGTCCCTGCTTCAGGTTAATGTCAGTGTTGGCAGTGGGCGTTTCAAGGGAGGCTGCTGCTAACTTCTGACTAACCTTTGAGCAGAGAGTATCTGTCTGAGGCACATCACAGTTAAGGTTACAAGAATTGTCAAATCCACCATCTTTTACTGAAACACAGTTAAGTCCAGGGAGGAAGTTATTAGAATTTTCAAAAGAACCTAAGTGATCTAAGATCACAAATCATCTGGGTGCAAGCAAACAATGTGTATTTTGATATGGCCAAATGTAAGGTCATATCTAGGAACAAAGAATGTAGACAATGTACAGGATGGGAAGCAGGATGATCAACTGAACATGAGCTCCCAGTGACATGCTCTGGCCAAAAGGGCTAATGCAATATTTGGATGCATAAACAGGAGAGTATAGAATAGCACCAGGGAGGTTGTTACCTTTGTATTTGGTAGTGTTGCAACTGCTGCTGAAGTACTGTCTCCAGGTCTGGTCTCCACAATTCAAGAAGGATGTTGATAAATAGGAGAGGGATCAGAGAAGATCCATGGGAATGATTAAAGGATTGTAAAACATGCTTTAGAGTGCTTGAGCTCTATTTAGCTTATTAATGAGAAGAATAAAGGTCAATTAGATCACAGCCCCCAAGAATTTACATGGGGAACAGTAATGTTATATTGGAGGCCTCTTCAATCTAGCAGAGAAAGGTGTAACCACATCCAATGGCTGGAAGTTGAAGCTAGACAAATTCAGACTAGAAATAAGGGGCGAATTTTTAACAATGAGGGTAGTTTTCCATTGGAGCAATTTACCAGGGCTTGTGGTGGACTCTCCATCACTGGAAATTAAAAAAGGAAAAAATGGAATTTTTTTTCTAAAGGATATGTTCTAGTGAAAGCACAGCTATTGTAGGACCTCAAACTAAATGATCATCCTGGCCTTAATCTAAGAATCTATTAAAAAGTTTGGGTGGAAGGGTGATCGTGTGAGGAAAAAGTCATGCGGCCTCTCTGGTTCAGAAACTTCATGATGCTTATCTGAAGCAATGCTGAGCTGCTTTGGGTTAGGAGTAATCCACTAGTCACTGCTCTGTTCTTCTTCCAGAATGTTTTTGATGGAGCGTTTTGCTGAGTTGTTCATTCAGCATATCAGAGGGAAGGAAAAGTCTGAAGTTGCACCCTGCACTGAAAGTACCATGTATGTTTTTACAATAAGGAGCTCTACTGAATTCTTGCTTACCACAAGTGATGGGGGAGGGGGGAATGTCTGAGATGCTTGCTGTCCA
The DNA here is from genome assembly GCF_003597395.2 of Chelonoidis abingdonii. NCBI lineage: Eukaryota > Metazoa > Chordata > Testudines > Testudinidae > Chelonoidis > Chelonoidis abingdonii. The sequence continues at coordinate 66,505,704 of NC_133771.1, forward strand.
TCTTAATTGTAATTATGTCTCGGCAGCAGAAAGGGGGGCACAAGCTGGGATGGGAAAGGCACATCACAGAGTAAGAGTTCACCCCAGCCTTTACCCAAAGCATGAAGAGAGCTCAAATAGGAGTTTTTCTGAAATGGAAACAAGTTAGGTTGATGCTTGGCTACTCTGTGTTCTGGGACCACTGTGATTCTTGCTTCCTTCTGGGGCCAAGAGTGCCGAAATACCACAAAAAATGCTGCATTCCTCAACCAATTAGAGAGCAGAAGAATCACAGTAATCTTGTGAGGAAGTCTCTTCTACTGCACAGTCTCACAGGCCCCAAAGGAAAAGACAGTTCAAATAAGAACTGAAGAATTTAGGAGTCCTCCCTGCTCAGTCATTTCTAACGCCCACTACTGTTCCTCCACTATAGCAAGAGACTATTCTGAGATGGGCGGAAATCCGGGCTACCATTGCTTCAGTGTTGTTACTACTTTTCTCTCCACGTAATACTTCCACGTGGCCCCTTAAAAGCTTAGATTCCCTCTGCACTAGTTTTGTTATCTCCTGCAGGGGGAATCAGTGAGGTAGTGGGAAATAACAGGAGATGCAAATGCCAGGGACCAGGGCTCAGATTCTATGCTGATACTCTACTTTTGGAAGGAGATGAAACATTGTTTTATGTTCCATATCTGATAGTTCTAGTTTATTGATCTATCTTTGCTCTTACTGAGCACTCCTTGGTTTCTCTTTAGGAAATATCTTAATTTAATTAACAGACAAACGCTCCTGAAAAATGAAAAGCACCAGCACAAACTGCTGGAAACGTATTTGTGTTATAGAACAAAAGTGCTTTAGGAAAGGAAGCTACCAGTGGGGTATTTTCCTTGGGCATCTTTGCACACACCAAGATGCAAGGCAACATAATTAGCAAAGATTGCAGTGATTTAAAATTGTTTCCAGAGGACTGTCTAAATGCAGTTTTACATTAAGGCATTTAAAACAGTAGGTATATACTGAGCTTGAAGCCTTTGCTCCAGTTTCTAAATTAATCTCTAAAGAATTAGAGATGGGTTAAGCAAGAGATGGTTTTATCTAGGCCTAATAAAACTAGGGCCCGGGATTCTGGTTTCAGGCGGAGCCATTGCTATGATTCAGATCCGGATTCAGTGGCCCTGAAATGAGACATGAAATCAGAAACCAAGTAAGTAGGTAAAAAAAAAAAAATCCCCATACAGAGAAAACAATAATCCTGGTGGCATAGCAGATTCCTGTCCCTGAGCACATGGCTATGAAAGGGAATGTGTTTAGCAAATGGACATTCTTTAGCTCTGGATAAAAAGGAAAATAAATAAGGGAAGCCCCACTATTAACTGTAGTGGGCAAAAGTTGCTACATGCTCTTACAATAGCTAGATATGTAACCAGCAATGTTCTCTAACTTTTTACATCCATATGCGGAATGAATTTTATGTGCACCAACATGGAGGTGATGTGTGGCAGGGGTGAGGCCGCGGGGTTCAGCATGTGGGAGGGGGCTCAGAGCTGGGGCAGAGGGTTGGAGTGTGAGGCAGTGAGGGCTCCAGTAGGGGGTGTGGGCTCCAGGGTGGGCCCAGGGATGAGGGATTTGGTGTGCTGGAGGGGGCTCAGGGCTAGGGCTAGCCCTAGGGGGGAGAAGATTCTGGCTAGGGGTACAGGATCTGGGGTGGGGCCAGGGATGAGGGATTTGGGGTGCAGGCTGCTCCGGGGCTGCGACAGGCAGAGATGACTCCTCCGAGCCCTCTCTCGCCACTGCAGTCTGGGGCTGGGGGACGCTTCGCCACAGCAGCTCCAGGACTGAGGGAGAGGGGCCTCTCCACACCTGTGTGGCCCTTGATAGCCTGCTGCACGGCCATGCAATTTAGAGGGAACTTAGGTTACCAGTAGACTCAGAAGACCCATGTAAAATCCTGGAAGCACTACAAACGCATTTCCAATCCACAAAAATGTTCTATACAAAAGCTACCTTTTGAGTAAGTGTAATCAAGAAAATGCTGCTAATGTACAAAATGTCTGACCCATGACTATCAAATCTTAAAAGATTGACTAATGTATGATAGATTAGTAAAAGAGACAAAAGATGTAGGAATTCAAATAAGAATGCTCAGAGAACCCATACTCGACCAAGACCTATAGAGGCGCAAATCTGGTGAGCAAGCTCACAACCAAATGCAGAACGTAAGTGGGGCAGGCAGAGATAATTCATTAAGTAGCACAGGCAAAGAACGAAAATACAAGGAAAAAAGCCACACCAATATTTATGCAAAGGCATGAACACAAAGCAGAGGAAAATGCAAAAGGAAGACCTGTGGAGGGGAAAATATTCTGCATATAGGGCCTTATGTAATGATTATAGCAAGAAAAGTTGTTATGCCAAACTTTCTAGACAAGAAAAGGAAGAGAAAAGTAGCACCATATCGAGGAAGCAAGCTATAACTCAGCAGATAAGATTCTGCACAGACATGACAATGCATGGCACAACAACAAAAATAAATTGTTTGCAAAGCTCAGATTAGCACCAGATGCAAAGAGAAGGCCATAGCACACAAGCACAAAGGAGAAATTGAATACCTAATAGAGAAGAAGTATCAGTGAACATGCTGGGCTCCAAAGATTCCTTCAGCATTATGCAAGAGAAGACAGTAAAATTTGCAACCCAACAAAGCCAAATTAAAATATGATGGCTGGATCATACCACCACTAGGACACTGTAAAATGATAAATACCTCTCAAAAATATACAGGTTGTAATTTCAGGTAGTGCAAACAGCGAAGCCACTGCTTTCTGCTTTACAAGTGAATGGATGAGAACCTACTGATGCTAAACGTGGGGAAAAAAGATTCATACAAGAGATGCACAAGCAAAAGAAAGAGACATTCAAGAACAGACACTATATTATGGCATCCCTACAGCAAAGCTGCTAAAAGGTTATCAAGATGTTTTCCGATGAAGTGGGTATTCACCCATGAAAGCTCATGCTCCAATACATCTGTTAGTCTACAAGGTGCCACAGGATTCTTTGCTGCTTTTACAGATCCAGACTAACACGGCTACCCCTCTGATACTTGCCAAGATGTTTTTGAAGGGCTAGGATGTCTCCCAGGTATGTTACAACTGGAAATTATAAATGATGCTGCCAAACCAGCAGCTGCCTTGCAGAGTACCCATTGCACTAAAAGAAAAAATAATGGGAACAGTAAAGCATATGGTCAAATAAGGCATCATTGCTAAAGTCACAGAAGCCCATGAGTGCGATAAGTAGCAGGGTGGATATTGAGAAACCAGGCAAGCTGCATCTTTGCATAGATTCAAGTAATTTAAACACACTAACAGTAGCTCACTACCAAGTGCCCACGATTGAAGAAAAATTGCCTGACTTGGCAAAAGCAAAAATATTCTGAGTCAGTACTTGGTGACATAGTGCACATGGAAGTTCATGTGGATAGTCTATCACTCACATTGATGTTCAGCTGTCACTGGTGACCATGATTGTCTTGCTCAGTGGCACAACTGTGTGCTACTCAAGTATGACAAGGATGGGTTCGGTCTGACATGGTTATCTTACCAGCAGATTCCAAAATAGAGAAGAAGTTCATTTTGGTGGAGAATGAGAAGGTCACACATTGGGAAGAACGTAACAACAGAACCTTAATGATGGAACAGGAAGATAGAATGGCCCATCATGGTGGGGATATCATTGAACAGGCTCTCGGTGGAAGCTACTGACCTAGCAAAGAAAATGCTGAGACTAAGCACGGTACCTCTAAACGAGGTTTTAAGGCCTGGCTTGACAAAGCCCTGGCTGGGATAATTTAGTTGGAGTTGGTCCTGCTTTGAGCAGGGAGTTGGACTAGATGACCTCCTGAGGTCTCCTCCAACCCTGATATTCTATGATTCTGCGACAGGGTTACCTCAACACAATACAGCCATCACATGGAACAAGGAGCAGGTGACCAACTATCCCTTTCTGAATTACTACAATGAGAATGAAGAGGCAGGCCATGCAGTGGGATAGGGATTGAGGCACTATACCTGCAAAAGGGACAGCTGATTGAGACTATGACATGAAAGCTATTATCAAGGGAAAAGAGATGCACCTAAATTGGGAAAAAAAAAAAAATGTCTTGTACTAGTGTTTGCATGTGAAACATTTCACTAGTACGTTCAAAGATGAGCAACCATTGGAGTAGAAAGTGAGCATAAACTATCAGAGCATTTTTTAAAACCCCTTGCTTGCAGTTCCAAAACACTTCCAATGCATGCTACTGACACTGCAATGCTACAACTTAGATGTTTGCTACATGAAACGGACTGAGTTGTGCACAGCTGACTTCTTATCCAGAGCAGCCTTGCAGCATGAAAATCTGGCAATCGAACAAGAATGAATTCCTTAACCTAAGAGAAAGCAACAACCAAGCCAGTACTGGGCAGTTTCAAGGCAGGGGCTAGAAAGAATCCAAGAACTATACAAGACAAAGATTTATAAGTGCCCCAGTTGGTCTGTCAGAATGTCCAGATGCCAGGAGAGAGGCCCCATCTGCCTCTCAAGAATACTGGAACTATTGATGTGAGCTGAGTGTAAAAGATAGCATCATATATAAAGGCAATCAAATAATAATACCCAGATCACTGAGAAGAGAAACTCTCTCAAGAATACGTCAGAACCATTGTGAAACTAGAATGACAGAGATGCCAAAAATGACCAGATATCAGAGACCTGGTGAGCAGTTGTGATACATGTGGAGAAATGCAGACCAAGCAGCAAAAAGAGACAGTGAAAATACACAGCATTCCCAATACACTTCAGAGTAAAGTAGGGATGGACTTTTTACTGCAAACCACACAAACTATCTCACTTCCTGCAGATTACTATTCAGACTTGTGGGAACTAAACTGTAAGATGCTACCTCAGAACCATCATGGACACAGCAGTATAGTATTTCAGCAGATGTGTCGTCCCACACTGTGATTTCAGACAATGGACCGAAATTGGAAAAATTTGCACAATAAGTTGTGCAATTTATCCAGAAATGGGAATTCAGTCATATCACCTGATCACCATATCACAGCAAGTCAAATGGGAAAGCCAAATTGGCAGTTAAAATTGCTGGATCCTATAAAATAAAGCTACCAAAAGCAAATACAATATATGTCAAGCCATTCTTGAATGGAGAAACACTCCAACAAAAGTTCTGGTAAAACGCATGACGTTAAGACGCACATGAACCTTGGCACCTGTAACCCCAGACTTTCTACAGCCAGCAGTGGTTGAAACAGACAAAAGGAAGGAGACCCACATCGCTTAATATGATTCATAAAGCTGTGGATTCATTTGTAATCTCTGTTTTGTGTTTCAAATACTTTCAGAAGACCAGACTCACCAGGGCAAGTAGCAGTCCCGATAGCTTTCCGTTAGCCAGCATGGCTAAAAGGAATTTGACATCCAAAGAATGAAACTAATTCCTGGCTGGCAGCATCAGCACGAGAATCTGAAAAGGATTTTAATAAATGTGCTAGAAATATTTAGACTGGTGTGAAAACCAACAGCTAATTCCTTAGCCCTTTGAGGATCAAAGTTTATTTGCAAACTCAAAATAAGCATTAATTAAACACTTCACAGATCTATATTTGTGAAGTTATTTTATTAAATACCTCTCAGGATCAGACCCTCCTTCTCCCAGTATAGAAAGTAAGTAATTACCTGCCAACATTTAGAAGATAATCTGCTTTGTTTACATGATAAGCCTGTCAGTGATAAAAGTGTATGCTGCATTATCTGCTTTACCATGCACCACCCCCGTGCTCGCTGCTTTGAATGATAGTTAATGTCTATAGCAGAAAACACAGCAAACACTTCTTGCATCTTCCCAAAATGTCAGCAGCACCAACTATGAAATACAGTGACACTGAAAAAGCTTTGATCCTATTTGGCTTTATTTTCCTAATTGAAGGGAGTTAAAGAGACAACAGCTGGTATGAAGGGGAATATTCTTATTGGGGTACATCTACAATGGAATAAAGGACCCAGAATGGCCATGGCTGGGCTGAGTCGCCTGATTTGGGCTGTAGGGCTAAAGATTGCAGGGTAGACATTCAGGCTTGGGTTGGATTTGGAACTCAGGGACCCTCCTCCCTCACGAGGTCACAGAGCCTGGGCTCCAACCTGAGCCCAAATGGTTACACCACAATGTTACACTCCCGCAGCCTAAGCCCCACAGGCCCAAGTCAGCTGCAGGTGTTTAACTGAGGTGTTGACATACCCTTGAAGTCCAAAAAGTTTTGCATTTGGCTTCTTGAGGAGCTAGCCCTGTATTGGCAAAGGTAGCCTAGAATGAAAACTTTAGTGTGTAATTCCTATGGTCAGAAGCAACTGGGGGAGAATTAAGGTGGAGGAGGCAAGCTCTGCTCCCTCTACTGGTGAAAAAGGACATGCGGGAAAGGTACCGCCACAGAGCACTTCATTTGCATTGACTACCTACCCACAACTTGTCCAGCGCCACCTAGGGTTGCCAATTTTGGTTGGACATATTCCTGGAGGCTTCATCACATGACAATCTTTTATTTAAGATTAATCTTTAATTCCTGGAGACTCCAGGGCAATCCTGGAGGGTTGGCAACCCTAGTGACACCTGAAGAGTCCCCATAACTACAAATGATGGGAGGAAGCGTGGATGGGTGAGGTGGTGCAGCCAAGGGATGGTTCACCATTCTCACAGCTGGGTGGATGGGAAGGGAGTTAGACAACTGTCAAAGTTACTAAAAGGGAGAGGAGGGTATTTTACTTTCTTTGCATACATAATCTCTTGCACCCCCACCCCAAGTTTGACTGTTCCTTTTCCCCGAATATTCTTTATTTTGTACAGTTTTGGAATGATTCCAAGTGGGGAATTTCTGCCTATTAAGGGCACTTAGGGCGGGTGTCTTTCATTTCCCCGGGGTTTCTAAGTGAGGACTTGAGTCAGTTGAATTATTTGGCATGAATTACCCTAAATCTTGTGAACTTGACCCTTGTTTCTGCCACCACCTCCGGACAAAAGGGTCACAGGTGAAAGACTTATAACTCCCACACATGGATCCCAAGCAGAAAGCAGGAGGAGGATGTTTGAATTTCTGCTTTAAGGAGAGCAGTAGTCTCTCATCAGCCAGTATTGCCTGGGATAATGGAAACAGAGGTCTAGATCAGTGCTCAGTGCACCTGAGGAGACAGGTGATGGACTAGATGGCTTTCCAACAGCATTCTGCCTTCCTGTAGAAGAGGTGATATACAGGTATGTGTTTGGATTGCCAATTTCTGATTGCAGAAAACCAAACACCCTTGCCCTGCTCCCTACTCTGCCGCTTCTGAGTCACCCCCACCCCCCCGCTTGCTCCACCCCCCTTCCTTTCATCACTCGCTGTTCCCCACCCGCTCATTTTCACAAGGCTCGGGTGGGAGGTTGGGCTGTGAGCTCTGATTGCGGGGAGGGGGTGGTGTTTGCACAAGATGAAAGGCATTTTTTTGTTAAAGCATTATTGAAAATATATGTATGAAAAAACATCATTTTATTTGCTCTCTTATTTCCATGTAAACAGAGGAAGCTAAAAAGAGAAACAAATATAAATATTTTGCCAACAGTACTGCACTTTTTTTAAACTATATGAACACACAGACACAGTGGTTAGTAAAGTTACACATAAAACTCAGGGTTACCAATGTTGTGATCAGCACCCTTTGTTGTGTTTATAGTCTTATAAAAGACGATTATTCACCTTTAACTGTTGTTCTTCGAGATGTGTTGCTCATATACATTCCAGTTAGGTGTGCGCGCACCGCGTGCACATTCGTCAGAAGACTTTTTACCCTAGCAACACTCGATGGGTCGGCTGGGTACCCCCTGGAGTGGCACCGCTATGGCACCGGATATATACCCCAGCCGACTCGGCCACCCTTCAGTTCCTTCTTGCCGGCTACTCCGACAGTGGGGAAGGAGGGTAGGCAACACATCTCGAAGAACAACAGTTACAAAGGTGAGTAACCGTCTTTTCTTCTTCAAGTGATTGCTCATATCCATTCCAGTTAGGTGATTCCCAAGCCTCACCTACGCAGAGGAGTCGGAGTGAGATGTGGCAGCGTGCAGAACCACTGCGCCAAAGGCTGCATCATCTCTAGACTGCTGGACTAGAGCATAGTGCGAAGCAAAAGTGTGGACCAATGACCAGGTCGCTGCGCAGCATATTCCCTGGATAGGCACGTGGGCCAGGAAAGCGGCTGATGAAGCCTGTGCTCTGGTAGAATGCGCAGTGAGATGGCCCGAAGGGACATGGGCGAGGTCATAGCATGTGTGTATGCACGCCGTTACCCAAGAGGAGATCCTCTGGGAGGAGACCGGTAGACTTCTCATCCATTCGGCGACTGCCACGAATAGCTGGGGGGATTTCCGGAAGGGCTCTGTCCGCTCGATATAAAAAGCGAGCACCCTACGGACATCTAAAGAATGTAACTGCTGCTCCCGTTGAGAAGAGTGAGGCTTCGGAAAGAAGACCAGGAGGAAGATGTCCTGGTTGGTATGGAAGGCCGACACTACCTTAGGGAGGAATGCCGGATGAGGTCGCAACTGTACCTTGTCCTTGTGAAAGACAGTATACGGTGGGTCCACCGTAAGTATTCGAAGTTCAGAGACCCTTCTGGCCGATGTAATGGCCACTAGGAAGACTGTCTTCCACAACAGGTACAGGAGCAAGCAAGTCGCCAATGGCTCAAACGGCGGATGCATGAAAGTCTGCTTAGGACTAAGTTGAGGTCCCATGTGGGGGGCAGGGCGGCGTACTGGGGGGGTAGAGGCGCTCCAGGCCCTTAAGGAATCTAGTAACTAAGGGGTGGGAAAACACGGAGTGGCCACTTTCTCCAGGATGGAATGTGGAGATAGCCGCCAAGTGCACCCTCAGAGAAGATATCGCCAGCCCTGTTGCTTAAGAGACCAGAGGTAGTCCAGAACAGTGGGGATCGAGACCTCAGAAGGAGTAACATTCTGCGTTGTACACCAGCAGGAGAAACGTTTCCACTTGGCCAGGTACGTGGACCGAGTGGAAGGCTTTCTGCTACTTAGGAGAATATGCTGTACCGGAGCGGAACAGCGTAACTCCGATGTGTTCAGCCATGCAGGAGCCATGCCGTGAGGTGAAGGGCCTGCAGGTCTGGGTGGCGAAGACTGCCGTGGTCCTGCGTTATGAGGTCTGGAAGGAGTGGCAGGTAACTGGGCTGGCCATGGACAGGTTGAGCAGGGTGGTGTACCAGTGCTGTCTGGGCCACGCTGGCGCAATCAGGATTAGATGCGCTCTGTCCCTGCGGAGTTTTATTAGGACCTTGTGAACCAGAGGGAATGGGGGAAGGCATAGAGCAGGTGGTGCCTCCACGACATGAGGAATGCGTCCTGATCGATCCCCTGGAAGGAAAAGACCCTGGAAGGAGCAGAACGCTTGGCACTTCTGTTCATGCGAGAGGTGAACAGGTCTATGAGGGGAAACCCCCCACTCTGGAAGATCGAATGAATAACGTCTGGTCTTATCGACCATTCGTGACAGAGGAAGGATCTGCTCAGCTGATCCGCCAGAGTGTTCCGAACCCCTGGGAGAAAGGACGCTACAGGTCTATCGAGTGGGCTATGCAGAAGTCCCAGAGTCGAATGGTCTCTTGACACAGGGGAGAAGAGCGAGTCCCTCCCTGTTTGTTGATATAATACATGGCGTTGTGTTGTCTGTAAACACTGAGACACAACGGCTGTGAAGATGTTGCTGGAACGCCTGGCACGCGAGGCGGACTGCTCTCAGCTCTCGGACGTTTATGTGGAGCGTCAGCTCCTGCGATGACCAAAGGCCCTGGTACGAAGGTGACCTAGGTGAGTACCCCCAACCGAGAGATGACGCATCTGTCGTTAGGGACAGCGAGGGCTGTGGTGGATGGAACGGTAGCCCTGCACACACCAGGGAGGGAGTTAGCCACCAGTCGAGGGAGCGTAAGGTGCTCGGGGGAACTGTCACCAGAACGTCTATTGGGTCCCTGCCCGGACGGTAGACCGAATTGAGCCACGTTTGAAGGGGCGGAGGCGGAGCCTGGCATATTTGGTCACATAAGTACATGCGGCCATGTGGCCTAGTAGGCCGAGACACGTGCGACCGAGGTGGTTGGGGAGGTCTGCAGACCTCGAATGATCGTCGTGATCGCTCTGGAAAATGTGGCTGAGGGAGGTAGGCCCTGGCTCGAGTGGAGTCCAGGGTTGCCCCTATGAAGTCCAGCCTTTGTGTGGGAACCAGTGTGGACTTTTCCGCATTGAGGAGCAGCCCAACCGGGAGAATAGGTCCGTGATTATGCCCACGTGCTGTCGGACCTGAGTCTGGGAGGTCCCTTTGATGAGCCAGTCGTCCAGATACGGAATACATGTATCTGCTGCGCGGAGGTAGGCGGCGATGACGGCCATGCACTTCGTAAACACCCTTGGGGCCGTGGAGAGGCCAAAGGGGAGGACAGTAAATTGGAAGTGCTGGTGATTGGCTACAAAAGCGGAGATACCTCCTGTGCGGAGGGAAAATGGCGATGTGGAAGTATGCGTCCTTCATGTCGAGGGCGGCATACCAGTCTCCAGGATCCAAGGACGGGATAATAGTCCCCAGGGAGACCATACGGAACTTCAACTTGACCATAAACTTGTTGAGGCCTCGCAGGTCTAGGATAGGCCTGAGGCCTCCCTTCAACTTGGGAATCAGGAAGTAGCAGGAGTAAAACCCTTTTCCCTTCTCGTCTGATGGTACCTCCTCTATTGCTCCTGCAGCGAGGAGAGACTGCGCCTCTTGTAAGAGGACTTGCTCGTGAGAGAGGTCCCTGAAGAGGGACTGGGTTGGGGGGGTGAGAAGGCGGGGATGAAACAAATTGGAGGTGATATCCTTGTTTCGCCGTACATAGAACCCAGAGATCTGAGGTCAGTTGGGACCACGCCGGGAGGAAGTAGGAGAGACGGTTGGAGAAGGGAGGAGAAGGATCTTCTCCTGAAACTGGTATGCCGTCCTCGTGCGCACCTTCAAAAGGTAGACTTAGGCCCCGGAGGTGCTTTTGGGGGCCCGTGGTTTTGACCCCCTTGGGGCCCGGACTGGCATCTACGGCCACCCCGCCCGCGCCTTCTGCTGAAGTCTTGCCTGTGCCAGGGCACAAAGTATGGGCGGTGGGGTTGAGGCCGGAAGGGTCTGCGTTGGATCACAGGGGTATGCATGCCCAACGAGCGCATGATGACCCTGTTGTCTTTTAAACTCTGCAACCTGGGGTCAGTCTTCTTAAAGAACAGACCCTTGCCATCAAAGGGTAAGTCTTGGATGGTGTATTGGAGCTCGGGTGGCAGGTCGGAGACCTGGAGCCAGGAGATATGCCTCATGGTGATACTTGAGGCTAGAGTTCTGACTACCAAGTCAGCTGCATCGAGAGAAGCTTGGAGGGAGGTTCTGGCCACCTTCTTCAAGGAATGCGGCAAATTCTTGGCGCGAGTGCAGGGGTAGTAGTTCTGTGAACCTACCCACCTCCGCCCAGGTGTTGTAGCTATAACGGCCCAGGAGAGCTGGCTGATTGGCCACCCGGAGCTGCAGGGCACCTGCCGAATACACCTTGCGGCCCAGTAGGTCCATCCGCCTAGCCTCCTTAGATTTGAGGGCTGGTGCCTGTTGGTCATGGCGTTCCCTTTCATTGACTGACTGGACAACTAATGAGGAAGGAGGAGGGTGGATATATAGGTACTCGTATCCCCAAGAGGGTACCATGTATTTCCTCTCGACTCCCTTTGCCGTAGGGGGAATGGAGGCTGGGGACTGCCATAAGGTATCGGCAATAGCCTGGATGGTCTTAATGAAAGGCAGAGCCACCCTAGTGGGGGCATCCACCGACAGGATGCTCATGACGGGGTCCTCGACCTCCAGGACTTCCTCTATTGGGAGACTGATGTTGAGCGCCACCCTCCTCAGGAGGTCCTGATCGACTCTGAGGTCTATTGGCGGGGGCCCTGATGATGAGGTCCCTGCTACCACCTCATCTGGAGAAGAAGAGGATGACACTCCAGGGATGAGAGGGTCCTGAATGGTCTCTTGCTCATGGGTCGGTTCCTGCTCTAGCGGTACCGGGGAGCCTGGAGGATGGATCATCTGCTCCTCTGTCCCACCTGGAGGGGCATGGCTAATGGTGGCTTCTGGCGCCCGATGCTCTGAGGGAGCGGAGCGGGTCTGGGCCAAAGGAGCACCTTGGGCCTGGTGGTACGCCCAGGGTGGCCAAAAGGACCACTGTTTAGGTCCCGTGTCCTGAGACCGGACGTCCTGGAAGACCCCGGTAGGCACCTCCGTATCACGGTCCTGGTCGTAGTAACTCTCCGCGTGGGAGGACACCGACATCTGCCTGGATGGCCATGGAGGAGCAGAGAAACCTTGAGCTGAAGTTCCGACGGACCTCGCTCCCCTCTTTAGCGGGGACCGGTGTCGGTATTCAGAACGGTACCGTAACCTGCGACCAGACCGGTGCCGGGAGGTTGACCAGGATCTCGAGTCCCTGCAGCGTGAGCGGCTCCGAAAGGTACGGTGCCTGGGTCGGTGCCAGGAACTAGAGCAGTGCCGCGAATAGTGAGGTGGAGAGCGTGAGTCCGACCGGTGCCGCGAGTCTGATCAGTGCCGTGGAGAGGAACGGTGCCAGGACTGCGAGTGGTGTTGAGAGTGGGAGCGTCGTCTCGACTGGGAGCGCCTGCGGGACCGCGATCTTGAGCAGTGCCGGTCCGCTGAGCCGACAGACGGTGGTCTGGTCAGGGTTGGCTTGCCCAGAGATTGGATTACCCACACCAGCGGTGCTGGGGGTAGGGACAGTGCCATATCCGTGAGGGCATCAAGTCTCTCGCCACCAAAAACACCTCTGGTGTGGATGGCATGGTGAGCTCTACTGTGGTACGTGCCGGGGAGCTATCAGGCGCTGGACTCGACGGCCCTCGCGGGACCGGAATCGACTGTGCTGATTTCGTCGGTGCCACGGCGGGTATCGGCGCCGGGCGGTCCGATCTAGGCGCACTCTCTGGCTGCGGTGTGGGCATTGCCAAAGCAGCAGGAGTCTTAGCCTTCTTCGACCTCGGGGAGAGGGAGTGACGTGGAGTCAACTTCGGTGCCAGTGGTGGCCGGTGCCGAGAGTCTTTAGGAGTACCGGGGCGATCAGGTGCCGTGGGGGTGCCTCTGCTCACCAACTGACNTGACAGGGAAGAGAATGTTTAGTCAGTCTCTGGTGAGGGATAAACTGTCTTGAATAAGGCTTGGAAGCAACACAGGTGTAGATAAATGTAGCATGATCCAAGTGCATGCTGCCATGAGTCTGAGGAATGCACAATCTGGCAGTGACCTGAGCTCTATTTAGTGTCACAGAGTGAGGAATCTGTCCTATAGTAGAGAAGCTCTAGATGTGGTACCATCCAAAAAGAGGCCTCTATGAACTCTCGTCTTTCTACAGACGAGGGGAAGGATTTTCAGTATTGACCTGAAGACAGCTGATTAAATAAAACCATGAGCATGTTTAGAGCAATTCTGACTTCAGTATAGGTGTGTCCCAGGAGAAGCCAATCATCGAAGTAAGCAACTACACAATAACTTTTGTGAACACTTTGGGGGCGGTAGACAATCTAAAGGGAAGGACTCGATATGGGTAAGGATCGAAGATGGAGGTCAACTAAGCCGCACTCCACTGTTCCAATGACTGACATGGGCGGTAAGAAGGAACTGAAGGGTGGCCTGGTCGGCTGGGGTATATATCCGGTGTCATAGCAGCGCCACTCCAGGGGGTGCCCAGCCAACCCGCCAAGTGTTGCTAGGGTAAAAAGTCTTCCGATGAACATGCACGCGGCGCGCGCACACCTAACTGGAATGGATATGAGCAATCACTCGAAGAACTCAATTTTACCTCCTCTGCATGTGCATGAGCGGGTGAGCATGTCTGGAAAATATCTTAAAATATAGACAACAGGAAAAGGAGAAGGATTTATGTAATTTTTTCCCTTGCAATAAAGGTTTATACAAAATACAGTGTAGGATCAAAGCTGTGTGTGTGTGAAATAAACACTTCTCTAGCTGAAATTTTTTTTAAGTGCCATTTTCTCCATTTATTGTTTCAACCACTATCATTGGGTGAGGAGGAAGAGCTGGGTTGTGATCAAGGATGTTTAGCAGATGGGGCACAGTGCTCTCCAGATCAAAGCTACTGCTATGAAGTTAAGACAAAAATAGCCCTAAAAATGAGTCCTAATGCAAGATAGTACAGCTGATTCACCATGACTGCAGGAAAACAAAGAGGGGCAAATAGCTTGGGTTCCCACTAGAATGTAGGTGATCCTAACAAGTAAAACTGCTCTAATGCTGGTAGACAGTGACCTATAAATCAGATGTAGCTGCGATGAGGCAGGAAGACTAAAGGCATATGACACAATATTAGGGGGTTTCTCAACAGTGAGAGTTTCCTATGGAAAATGCAGTAGTTTTCTTTCAGCCCTATCTGAAAGACCAAAAGATGCACTGGACACATTCCTCTAGAAGTAGGATGGAAGAGAGATTTTAACTAAAGGAAGGCAGGCCCCCTGGTATCATAAAACTTACACTTAACTGAGTCTATGGATTAGGTCTTCAGCTGTTATAAAACAGGTGTAGCTCCACTGAAGTCAATTGATTTACACCAGTTGAGGAGTCAGCCTCAAATGTTTTACCTTTATGGTTCAATAGTCTCCTCTCCCATCTTTAACATTCTTAAAGAAATGAGAAAAAGATGGGAGGAAATCATAGGACTGAACACCAGAAGTAAACTTTTAGGTTCATTTCCCTTACGTTCTCATTTCTTTGAGCACTTTTCAACGCAGAGAGAAACTATTGTTTCCTGCTGAGTAAGAGGAGAGGCGGTTGTTACTTGGTTTTCTCCCAGATGTATATTCTCCATTTCAGAGAGGTTGTAATAGAGCTGTTCCAGTCAGTTCTTAAATAGAGTATTCCAACAGATTATGTTTCAACATGTGTAAAGTATTTTACACAAACAAAATAAAAAGACAGTGTGCTTGGAAATCTGTATTCCATGTTACTGGAAAAGGAGTTTTTTTACCTTGTACGGTGACAGGAATTCTTCAAGATGTGTCCCCCTAAGGGTGCTCCACTTGAGGAACACATGAGCTTCATGCACCTTTGACTGGAGATTTTTTGGCAGCAGTGCTCATTTAGTCCTCACATGCACCTTAGCCATCCTTATGGCCCATACTGAGGATATATAGAGCTACAAGAGACAGACTGCCCTCCATTCCTGCCAGGGCCGGCTCCAGGCACCAGTTAAGGAAGCAGGTGCTTGGGACGGCCAATACAAAGGGACGGCACTCCGTCCGGTATCAGGGCGGCACATCCTGGTCTTCGGTGGGAATTTGGTGGCAGGTCCCTCATTCCCTCTCTTTCTCTTTGAGCTGCCACTGAAGTGCCACCGAAGAGGAAGAGAGGGAGTGAAGGACTCGCCACCGAATTGCCGCCGAAGTGCCAAAGCTCTTTTTTTTTGTTGTGGTTTTTTGGCCGCTTGGGATGGCAGAAAAGCTGGAGCTGGCCCTGGTTCCTGCTCCACCACAAAACCTCAAAGAGAAAATGTGCTCAAACAGAGAGGAAGGAGGGTGGGTATTGGAGCATGGTTGAGGACAGACATCTTGGAGAATTCCAGTTATGGTACAATGTAAAAGAACTTCTCCTTCCTTCTTTGAGTCATGTGTCTATGGGTGCGCCACATGAGTTGACTCCCAAGCAGCATCCGGCTGCAGGATTTGGAAGAACTAGCTCCCCCAGGCCAATTTATATAGTACATACTGCCCCTGTAGTCTATTATTATATGGATGGCTTGGTCTTGTATCCCAGGGTGAAGGTGCTGGCAGGCGATTTTACTGTTCTGATTTCCAGAATGTCTGATGTGTAAGGTTCCACCTGTCCTGGATAGTGTAATCCTGCAGATGAGCTCCCCCATCCAAGGATGGACATGTTAGAAACAATTGCAATAGTGGGAGGAAGTAGTTGACTGGAACCCCTGAACACACCTTGTCGAGATTCTTCCACCAGTCAGAGGAGACTAGTATGTGACAGGGAAGAGAATGTTTAGTCAGTCTCTGGTGAGGGATAAACTGTCTTGAATAAGGCTTGGAAGCAACACAGGTGTAGATAAATGTAGCATGATCCAAGTGCATGCTGCCATGAGTCTGAGGAATGCACAATCTGGCAGTGACCTGAGCTCTATTTAGTGTCACAGAGTGAGGAATCTGTCCTATAGTAGAGAAGCTCTAGATGTGGTACCATCCAAAAAGAGGCCTCTATGAACTCTCGTCTTTCTACAGACGAGGGGAAGGATTTTCAGTATTGACCTGAAGACAGCTGATTAAATAAAACCATGAGCATGTTTAGAGCAATTCTGACTTCAGTATAGGTGTGTCCCAGGAGAAGCCAATCATCGAAGTAAGCAACTACACAATAACTTTTGTGAACACTTTGGGGGCGGTAGACAATCTAAAGGGAAGGACTCGATATGGGTAAGGATCCTGATCTACCACAAATTGTAGGAACCTCTTGTGAGAAGGCTGTATCATGATATGAAAGTATATGTCCTGAACGTCCAGGGTCATGAAGTAGTCCTCTGGACACAGGGATAGAATGATAACTGTGTCACCACCTTAAATTTCTAAGCCTTGACAAAGGTATTCATCATCCTTAAATCTAGAATCGGTCTTCATCTGCTTTTCTTTTTGGGAACCAAAAAGTACTTGGAATAAAATTGTCTCTCCTGTACCGAGTAGGTACTGGCCACCATGGCTCCTACCTAAAAGGATAAAAACCTCGTTTCAGAAGAGGTTAATGAGATGGGTCCCTGAAAAGGGACAAGAAAGGGATGTGTGAAAGAGGTATGGAGTGGAAGTGGATGGAGTACCTCAAAATTAAAACCTCCAAAAAACTCATCTCTCAGAGGTAATCTGCTCCCACGAGCTGTGTAAATGTAATAGCAATCCTCAAAATGTGGGAGAACAGAAAGAGCAAGATGGTGTAACAAAAGATCTGGATTATAAGAGTGTTCCTGGCCATCATCCATGACATCAAAACAAATGTTTGGTAGATTACAACTGCTGCATCAAGGTAGCAGTAACAGTTAAGAACCTTCCATTCCGTATTCTGGGTTTTTTCTTAGATAGCTCTGCTATTCTTCAGGAGGTGGGATGGTCACAATCTCTGTGCTGTCTGAGATCCACCACATCTCTTTTTATCTACACACATACATATTTCCAAAGAATGAAAAGTCATTCTGAAGTCATAAGAACGGCCATACTGGGTCAGACCAAAGGGTCCATCTAGCCTAGTATTCTGTCTTCTGACAGTGGCTAATGGCAGGTGCCCCAGAGGGAATGAACAGGTAATAATCAAGTGATCCATTCCCTGTTGCTCATTCCCAGCTTCTGGCAAGCAGAGACTAGAGACACCATCCCTTCCCATCCTGGCTAATAACCATTGATGGACCAATCCACCATAAATTTCAAAGAATTTGTCCTTCAAAGAATGAAGGGAGTCGTCCATAGAGTCACTAAACAATTTCAAACCATCAAAGATAAGGTCCTCTACTGTGCTTTGGACTTTCTGTGAAAATTCCAAGGACTGGAGCAAGGAGGATTTACACATAACTATGGCAGTGGAGATGGAGCTAGCTACCATACCAGCTGTGCTAAGAGAAGCCTGCAAGATGGTTCTCATCAAAATCTGCCCCTCCGCAAAACTATCCTGAAATTGCTCCCCTTGGTAAATGCTCACTGAAAGGGCTAAACTTTGCATAATTGGTGTGGTTATATTTTGCCAGAATTGCCTGATATTTAGCAATCTTGAATTACAGGGCTGCAGATGAAATACTTTTACAACCAAAAAACTTTAAGTGCTTCTAGTCCTTACTATGTGGGGTTACCATTGAATGGTGTTACCTATTATGCTAATTCACTGCCTCCACAATCACAGAATGAGGAGGAGGATGAGAAAATAAAAATTATAATGCCCTAGCCAGGGCATAATATTTTTAATCTGCCCTCTTAGCTGTCAGATAAGGGAGTAGCAGGAGTCTGCCCAATCATTCTGGCAGGTTTTAATAGCACCTTATTTGTAGAAAAGGCTTACAACGGTGCATGTACACCAAGCAATTTATGCTGGGTATCTTGGACTTCTTCTAATGGAATTTGTAGAGTGACTGCCACTCTTTTCATCAAGTACTGAAATATGGAAATGGAGGAGGCTGCCAGGACTGCTCATACCAGAGAGGACACTTGGCAAATCATGGTGGTAAAAGCCTGGAAGTATCCTTTGATTATGCAGGTTCTTGGTAAACAAAGGTGGACAGTCAGCCAACAGAGCCCTGTACTGAGAACTCAGTCTTAAGAACTCTCTTCCTCATGTTCCAAGGAAGAGGAATTGTCCATCTGTCAGTTCATATTGATACACCAGGGAAGTAGGCAGTACTAGTGAAAAGTGAGGTCCAGGGATAAGTCAGGCTGCAGTACTGGGAGTCCTGAGCTCAACGAAGGAGAGACTAGTTCCTCAGAAACAAATAGATCTCTGGAGCATATGAACTCCTGCGATGTCAAGTGAATTTGTGCAGATATTTGATGAGTCCCAGATATTAAAGCTTGTAGTACCGAAGAGCATTTGGGATTTTCTGACTCTTGCTGTACCAACACTTTCAGTTCTGAAGAGGCAACAGCAGATGAGGGCAGTATCAACTTCTTCAGTGCTGAGTGTTTAGAGTCAGAAGCACTTGATGAAATTCTATGGCTATGTTATGCAGGAAGTAAAACTGCATGATCATAACAATCTCTACTGGCCTTAAAATCTATTAATACTACTATGCTGAAAAAGACGGTTACTCACCTTTGTAACTGTTGTTCTTCAAGATGTGTTGCTCATATCCATTCCAGTTAGGTGTGTGCGTCGCGCGTGCATGTTCGTCGGAAGATTTTTACCCTAGCAACTCCGGTGCGTCGGCAGGTCACCCCCTGGAGTGGCGCTGTTATGGCGCTGGATATATACCCCTGCCGACCCGAACGCTCCTCAGTTCCTTCTTGCTGGCTACTCCGACGGTGGGGAAGGAGGGCGGGTTTGGAATGGATATGAGCAACACATCTCGAAGAACAAAAGTTACAAAGGTGAGTAACCATCTTTTCTTCTTCGAGTGATTGCTCATATCCATTCTAGTTAGGTGATTCCCAAGCCTTACCTAGGCGGTGGGGTCGGAGTGAGATGTCGCAGAGTGTAACACTGCTGAGCCAAAGGTTGCGTCATCCCTAGACTGCTGAACCAGGCCATAGTGGGAGGCAAAGGGGTGGACCGAGGACCAGGTAGCTGCGCAACAAATTTCATGAATGGGCACGGGCGTGAGGAAAGCAGGCGATGAGGCCAGAGCCCTGGTAGAGTGCGCAGTCATGCGGCTCGATGGAACATGAGCCAAGTCGTAACAGGTGCGGATGCATGACGTCACCCAGGAGGAAATCCTCTGCTAGGAGACGGGTAGGCCCTTGACACGCTCAGCCATCGCGACAAAGAGTTGGGGGTGTCATAAGTAGATAGGTAAGGTACGGGTTAATTTTCTTTTACTGTAAAGGGTTTACAAAGGGAACCAAACACCTGACCAGAGGACCAATCAGGAAACCGGATTTTTCAAAAGTAAGGGGGGGAACCTCTGGAGGTTTTTGGCTTTGTTCTGGGTCTTTTTGTTTTCCTCGGCTGTGAGTAAACAAGCTTTTCTTCTAACTCCATCTTCTTTCAAATATTCTACTAAACATCTGTGAGTACAAAAGGAAACAAAGTAATCGGCTGTGATGTGCTTTGATTTGTATTTACATGGGTGTTGATTTGCTGGACTGGTTTAATTGGGCTATCTTTTAAATCAGACTGTTTATTCCTATTTTCTTATAAGCCATATTCCTGTATTGAGTTTCTTAATGCAGTATTATTGTTCTGTATTTTCTTTCTTTTTATATAAAGTTTCTTTTTAAAACTTGTGGGAGTTTCTTTTCCTAGTGAGGCAGAGGGGAGAGGAATTTCTGTGCCCGGAGCTCTGTTATATCTGTGACAGGCTAGGCGGGGGGAGGGAAAAGCCCAAGCTCTGTGTCTTACTTTCCTATTGTCCCAGGGCGGGAAAAGGCTACGGGACAAAGGGAGGGGTGAATCTCTTGTGTGAGCTGACTAGGTTTGAATGCATAGCCTCGGGGAAGCTAGATTGCCTCTCTGGTTGTATTCAAAGGGAATAGGACAGCATCGCACCGGCTAACCCAGGAAAGGGGGGGAAGCTGGGGGATGAGATAGAGGAGACCCAGGGGCTCTGGGTCTTGGAGGGGTCCCCCAAGGAAAAGTTTGGGGAACCTGAGGGGGCCGAAACCCTGGAAAACTTCGGCTGGTGGCAGCGAGATAAAATCCAAGCTGGGTATAAGCTTGGGGGAGGTTTACAGTAAACACTCAGATTTTGAACGCTAAGTCCAGATTTGAGACAGACGTTTACCACAGGGGGGATCTGCGAAATGGCTTTGTTCGTTCGATATAAAAAGCGAGCACTCTACGGACGTCTAGGGAGTGTAGCTGTTGCTCCTTGGGAGATGAATGTGGCTTTGGAAAGGAAACAGGTAGGAAGATTTCCTGGTTAACATGGAAGGCTGATACCACTTTAGGGAGAAAGGCCGGATGCGGTCACAGCTGCACCTTGTCCCTGTGGAACACAGTATATGGAGGATCTACCGTGAGAGCCCAAAGCTCCGAGACTCGTCTCGCTGATGGCCACCAGAAAAGCAGTTTTCCATGAGAGGTAGAGAAGGGAGCAAGTTGCTAACAGCTCGAAAGGGGCGGACATCAGTCTGGCCAGCACCAGGTTAAGGTCCCATGTAAGGGTAGGGCGGCGTATCTGGGGGTAAAGGCGCTCTAGGCCCTTAAGGAATCTAGACACCATCGGGTGTGAGAATACCGAGCGGCCATTCCCCCCTGGGTGAAAGGTAGAAATGGCTGCCAAATGGACCCTCAGAGAAGATACTGCTGTTTGAGGGACCAGAGGTAATCCAAGATGTTGGGAATGGAGACCTCGGTGGGAAGGAAGTTCCGCTCCACACACCAGCACACAAAACGCTTCCACTTGGCCAAATATGTGGCTCTAGTGGAAGGCTTCCTGCTACCCAGGAGCACCTGTTGCACCGGGGCAGAGCAACGCAGCTCAGACTGGGTCAGCCACTCAGGAGCCATGCCGTGAGGTGGAGGGACTGAAGGTCCGGGTGATGCAGTTTGCCGTGGTCCTGAGTGATCAGGTCCAGGTGAAGAGGCAGGGGGACAGGGTCGGCTATGGATAGGTCTAGCAACATGGTGTACCAGTGCTGCCAAGGCCACGCTGGAGCTATCATGATTAAGCGGGCTTTGTCCCTGCGTACTTTCAGTAGGATCCTGTGGACGAGCGGAAATGGTGGGAAGGCGTAAGAGCAGGTGCGTCATCCACGGTATAAGGAAGGTGTCCGCCACTGAACCCGTGAGAGGCCTTGAAAGGAGCAGAACGTGTGGCATTTCCTGTTCCCGCAGGACGCAAAGAGATCTATCAGGGGAAACCCCCACCTCCGGAGCAATGTCCGGGCGAAGTGACCATTCGTGGGAAAGGAAGGATCTGCTGAGGCGATCTGCCAGCGTGTTCCGAACTCCCGGGAGAAAGGACGCGATGAGGTGTATAGCGTGGGCTATGCAGAAGACCCAAAGTCGTAACGTTTCTTGACACGAGTGAAGATCTCGTGCCGCCCTGCTTGTTTATATAGTGCATGGCCATTGTGTTGTCGGTGAATACTGACACACAACGGCCCTGTAAGTGCTGTCAGAACGTCTGGCAAGCCAGGAGGACTGCTCTCAGCTCCCGGATGTTCATGTGGAGGGTCAGCTCTTGAGATGACCAAAGGCCCTGGTGTGTAGGTGTCCGAGGTGAGCCCCCCAACCCAGGGATGATGCGTCCGTTGTCAGGGACGCCGAGGGCTGAGGTGGATGGAACAGGAGCCCTGCACACACCATGGCAGGATCCAGCCACCACTGTAAGGAATCTAGGACGGTCAGGGGAATGGTGATGACCATGTCCATAGGATCCCTGGCCGGATGGTATTATGAGTTGAGCCACGACTGGAGGGGCAGGAGGCGCAGTTTGGCGTAGTTCGTTACAAACGTACAGGCCACCATGTGGCCCAGGAGAGCGAGGCAAGTGCGCACCGAAGTCAACGGCGCCGCTCGCAGTCTCTGGATGATGGCTGCCATAGTCTGGAATCATGACAGTGGTAGACAGGCTTTGGCAAGAGTGGAGTCCAGGGTGGCGCCAATAAATTCTATCCTCTGAGTGGGGATCAGAGTCGATTTTTCCGCATTGATCATTAGACCGAGATGTAGGAAAAGGTCCTTGACAATGCAGACGTGACTGAGGACACGTGCCTCGGAGGTCCCACGGATGAGCCAGTCATCTAGATACGGAAATACATGTATCCGACTGCGGCGGAGGTGGGCGGCAACTACAGCCATACATTTGGTGAATACTCTTGGGGCTGTAGAGAGTCCAAACGAGAGGGCCGCGAACTGAAAATGTCGGTGGTTGGCCACGAACTGGAGGAACCTCCTGTGAGGTGGGAAGATGGCTATGTGGAAGTAGGCATCTTTCATGTCGAGGGCGGCATACCAGTCTCCAGCATCCAGGGATGGAATAATGGTCCCCAGGGATACCATACGGAACTTCAACTTTATCATGTATCTGTTGAGTTCCCGCAGATTGAGGATGGGTCTGAGACCTCCCTTTGCCTTGAGGATTAGGAAGTGGCGGGAGTAAAACCCCTTGCCCCGCTCGTGCTCCGGTACCTCCTCTATGGCTCCTTTGACGAGGAGCGAGTGCACCTCCTGCAGGAGGAGTTGCTCGTGAGAGGGGTCCCTGAAGAGGGACGAGGGAGGTAGAAGTGGGGGGTTGAAATAAATTAGAGGTGGTATCCAAATTCCAGAGTGCGTAAGACCCAACAGTCTGATGTTAGCTGGGACCACGCAGGGAGGAAAAAGGAAAGACGGCTGGAAAAAGGAGGAGACGGATCCTTTAAAGAAACTTCCTTCAAAAAGAAGGCTTTGGCCCTGAGGAAGGCTTTGAGGAGCTTTGGTTCTGGCCTCCTTGGTTGCCTGATTGCCTTCGGCGACCGGTTCTGCATCGCCATCTGGCGAAGTCTTGCCTCTGCCGGGGCTGAGGGTAAGGGCAGTGTGGTTGGGGCCGGAAGGGCCTGCGCTGGGTCACCGGCGTGTGCATTCCTAACAAGCGCATAATGACCCTGTTGTCTTTTAGGCTCTGCAGCCTAGGGTCAGTTTTATCCGAAAATACCCCTTGGCCCTCAAATGGGAGATCCTGGATCGTGTGTTGGAGCTCTGGGGGGAGGCCGGAAACCTGCAGCCACGAGATACGGCGCACAGTCATGCCAGAGGCCAGAGTCCTGGCAGCTGAATCCGCAGCATCCAGAGAAGCCTGGAGGGAAGTTCTTGCCACCTTCTTTCCTTCGTCGAGGATGGCCGAGAACTCCTGCCGGGCGTCTTGTGGAAGCAACTCCTTGAATTTATCCGTTGCCGCCCAGGTGTTATAACTATAGCAGCTAAGGAGAGCTTGCTGGTTGGACACGCGGAGTTGGAGAGCCCCTGCCGAATAGACTTTGCGCCCTAGCAAGTCCATGCATCTCGCCTCCTTTGATTTAGGGGTTGGCGCCTGCTGACCATGGCGTTCCCTCTCGTTGACCGACTGGACAATGAGGGAGCAGGGAGGAGGATGGACATAGAGATATTCATAGCCCTTGGAGGGCACCATATATTTATGCTCAACTCCTCGCGCCACCGGTGGGACAGAGGCCGGAGACTGCTAGATGGTAGAGGCGTTGGCCTGTATGGTCCTAATGAAGCGAAGAGCCACTCTAGTGGGGGCATCTGATGACAAAATGTCCACCACTGGGTCCTGTACCTCTGGAACCTCCTCGGTTTGCAAGTTCATATTTTGTGCAACTCGCCTGAGGAGGTCCTGGTGGGCCCTGAGGTCAATTGGTGGAGGGTCAATAGAAGAGGTTCCAGCTACAGCCTCGTCAGGGGAGGATGAAGAGGAGAGACCTGGAACCAGTGGGTCTGATGAGGATTCTGCCTGGTGGATGGTCTGCGTCTCCCCAGGGATGTGGGAATCCTGAGGCTGGGTCAACCCTCCCTCCATAGGGGGAGGAGAGGGGCGGGTGATCGTGGCTTCCGGCGCCCGGTGTTCTGAGGTGGCCGAACGCGATTGACCTGGTTGAGAGCCTTGGGCCTGATGGTACGCCCAGGGTGTCCAGAAACCCCATTGCTGTGGCCCATCATCTTGAGGTTGGGGCTCCTGAAACAATGCAGCAGGCACATCAGTGTCCAGGGCGTATGCACTGTCCGCCTGAGAGGACACGGAAAGGTGCCAGGACGGCCAAGGAGCCGAGTGAAGCTTGTATAAGTCCTTCGCTCTCGTTGCTGGAGATCTCCTCGGTGCCGGGGATCGGTACCGGGAGCCATAGCGGTGCCGAGAATGAGATCGGGACATGCAACCAGCGCAGTGCCGGGAGGTCGACCTGGATCTCAATGGTCTGCGGCGGAACTGGCTGCGAGAGTCTCGGTGCCGGGAGCGGTGCCTAGAGCCTGAGCTGTACCAAGAGTACCGGGCAGGACGAGAGGTGGATCGGTGTCGTGAGTACAACCGGTACCGCCTAGGTGAGCAGTGCCGGGACTGCGAGCGGCATCTTGACCGGGACCATCCGTGGAACCTCGAGCAGTGCTGGGACCTGGATTGAGATTGGTGCCGGCTTGTCGAGTCCATCGAAGGAGGTCTCATAGCAGCTGGCTTGCCTCTGGAATGCAGTACCCGCACCGGCGGTGCCGGGGGTTGAGGCAGGGCAGACTCAGTCATCGCAATAAGGTCCCTGGCTGAGGCGAACGTCTCCGGTGTGGAGGGGACCGCAAGTTCAACCACAGGCCTCTGAGGGGAGCTCTCAAGGACCGGACTCGACGGTACCACAGTCGTCGGTGCCACAGCAGGAGTAGGTGCCAGGTGATCCAAACGAGTCTGCGTCGCAGGCGTGGTGGGAGCTGAAAGTCTTCGATCAGGTCCCTGCATCGGAGAAGGCCGGTGCCGAGGTGTTTTGGCGGAGCCGGCGCAGTCCGGTGCCGGAGAAGCGCTTTCAGCGCTCAGTGCCGAGGACAGAGGGTTCAAGGCTGCCTCCATAAGGAGAGTCTTTAAGCAAAAGTCCCTCTCCTTTTTTGTCCGCGGCTTAAAGGCCTTACAAATGCGGCACTTATCGGAGATGTGCGATTCCCCCAGGCACTTTAGGCAAGAGTCACTGGGATCGCTCGTGGGCATCGGCTTCTTACAGGCCGAGCATGGTTTAAATCCCGGTGAACCGGGCATGGGCCCCGGCACTGGGTGCGGGGAAGGGCTAATGCCAAACCCCGCTAAACTATGTACACTAAGAACTATAAAACTAATAGGACAGCTAAGCCGCGCTCTCCTGTTCCAACGATCAACACAGGCGGTAAGAAGGAACTGAGGAGTGGTCGGGTCGGCAGGGGTATATATCCAGCGCCATAGCGGCGCCACTCCAGGGGGGGACCTGCCGACCCACCGGAGTTGCTAGAGTAAAAATCTTCCGACGAACGTGCACGCACAGCGCGCACACCTAACTGGAATGGATATGAGCAATCACTCGAAGAAGAACAATTGGTAACATTTTTTTTTTTTAAATGGAATCCACTGTAGTCATTGGAGTCAGAAATAAAATCATTTGATATTTGTTGCAATATCAGCAGCAACATCCAAATGCATTGTGAAGACATTGCACCACATTTACCTTGTGGCTTCCCCTAAGACATTTAAGAACAATAGAATAGCTTAAGTGGTCAAGCATGGTTTTAACTGAGTCCCAGTTCAGTATTATTGGATTGCTTAACATACAAGACTCATTGCTATATAGGGAAATTTTAATACATCTATAAACTAAGGTTTTTAATTGTAAAAAGATGCTATATCAAACAGGGGTTATGGTAACAAACTTACCTAGGTAAGTGGAATTCCTTCCATTAATTTTCCTACGGCAATTCGATGAACAACATAAAATAGGAAAAAGTAAACTATTCATTAAGAACGGGGGGGGGGGGGGGGGGGGGGGAGAGAGACAGCCAGTGCCCTGCTTTTGTCTCTAGAGAGCTATTTCCCAACCTCACCACTACCTCCACTTTAGAGTCTAAGGAACTACTAACAGCTATGCTTACGTTATTCAATATGCATTGTTACTGAGGCCTCCACCTCCAGAAAAGGAAAAGACAATAGATTTTCTTAATCTGTAAGCACATCTCAGGAGACAAAATAAGATTTATTGGTGAAATCCAGGCCATACTGAAATCAGTTGGAGTCTTACCATTGACTTCAGTGGAGCCAGGACTTTACCCGTTGTGTTTTGAACTTGCCATAAGGCTTAGTCATCATGTTTTTGTAATGATGCAACTATTTTGATTAGGGGGGTGATTCTTCACTGAAATAGTTATACTGGTACCAACTCTAATGTGGATGCAGTTATACCAGTGTATATGTTTACCCCCATATATCTTATTGCCCTTCCCCTATGGGAATGAACTATACCAGTATAAGAATTTTATTCCAGTATAAGTACATCTACAGTGAAGGGGTTATACTGCTTGAACTACAGATGTATAGTTAAAGTAGTACAACAGGGGTTAGTGCCATCAAGAGGTTCCTACAACAAGTTAAATGAGCGTAAGTGGTCAGTAGTCTCCCTCCTGTGAAATGAAAGCAACGGTATGTATATTAAGATTTTTTCCTGCATGTTCCACATGTAGTCTGTTCATGAACAACAAAAGTTACTTGTAGACTACAGCAATTACACGTAATTGACTGAAGTCTCTCATTTGGTCTCCTCTCTCTTTAACTAATCTATCCTGTGTTGCAAAGTAACAGATTAGTCATATTCCTGAAAGGCCTTAGAGCAGGTGACTTACAGTACAATGCTGTATGGTATCAAGTGCTGGAAACTTCAATAGCCTGGAGTTACCACAGCAGTATAAAAAGAGACAAATTAAAATTGTTTAAACATAATATTGTTTCCATGAGAAGTGAAAGTATTGCTTTTAAATCAGCCGCTCTCTCCCTCCTTTTGGAGTGGGGGAAGGAAGTGGCTTTGAAGTTTGAGATAATGAAGGAGAAGACAAAGCAATAAAATACTTCAGCTAATCCTTCTCAAAACACTCATCCAACGCAGCAACTAGATATTGGTGTATATTGAATACAAAGCCTTTTGTTAACTTCCCAATTGTTATGCCAACAAGCCATAATGAGGAGTTTTGAAATTACACACCAAAATGCCATATGTTCATTTCACTGTAAACAATGAGGCGACTTTTGTAGATACCAATTTACATTAAGATCTGGAAATTTAACCCTGGAACTTGACAAATTTTTGATAAATAGCCATTATGTTTTGGTAAAATAGTTTAAAAAGATAATTGCAAAGTTCCTGGCTGTACTAAGTCAGGTTATTATGAAAAGTTACTAGACCTGATTATAAGAATTAGATTTTGCATTTCATCTCTTCATAAAGTTAGGATTTTTATGCTTATCTTTACAGGAAACACACCACAAATTCAAACCAGGCATTGTTTTTGAACAGGTGCAGTGGCTCCCTTAACAGTTCAGAGTTCAGGCATTTTTAGCAGAGTGTTGTGCTACTGCAAATGACAGAACTGCTGCAGCTTTGCTTGGAACAGTTTAATCTAAATCAGCTGTTCTCAAACTGTGGGTTGGGATCTCAAAGTGGGTTGTGACTCTGTTTTAATGGGGTCACCAAAGCTGGAGTTTGGGGCTGAGGGTTGACCCCACTGCCCGGGGCCCAGGTTTGAGCCCAAGGGCTTCAGCCCTGGGTGCAGGGTTCAAGTTACAACCTCCCCCCTACAACCTCGAGCCTGGGGCTGAAGTCTTTGGGCTTTGCGCTGGGGCAGTGGGGCTCAGGCTTCAGTCCCCCCTCCTGGAGTCCTGTAGTAATTTTTGTTGTCAGAAGAGGGTTGCGGTGCAGTGAAGTCTGAGAACCCCTGATCTAAATCTATTCCTTCCTGCTATAGCTAGATAAAAATTGGAATTAAGTGCTAGTATACTGTATAGACAATACATATAGAGGATTTGTATTTACTATAGAGTTTTGGGAATTAATTTTCAAGTTATTAAAATTAGCTACATGGGAATCTGACACGGAGTGCTAAAATTAAAACTCTTGCCTTGAAATTTCTCATTGTTTTGAATAGGTGCCATGTGTTTAAAGAATGCTTTGGTTGGGGTTTTTGTTGTGGTGATTTTAAATAACTTGCAGAAGAGATTTACGAGTCAATAAGTCTGGGTTCTACACACAACTCGATTTTTGATCTTCTGCATGTCACAACTTCTCTTGCAATATGAGGCATCTGAAAGTTAGCAAAAGCCAGAGTTTCAGTTGCTTATGAACCAACATTTACCTCCCTTGTGCCTGTGCATTATGATCTTTAATTACATGGTCACGTGTTATTTTTTCCAGAAGACCCTGGCCTCATTAAGTTCCAAGGTTGGATGCACAAAGGGGCCAAACTCAGGTTACACAGGAAATTGTAATTCTGACATTTTCTAACTTTCAAGGGCTTAACTTTGCAACCTAAATAATGTCCTTTTCATGAAGGTTTTTGTATGTAATATGTTAATTACATTCTCAAGTTGTGTTCTCCCAGTTTAGAGTAACTCTAATTTTAATAGCAACTGGTAATTACTATCAGTTTTGGTAACCATTAGTTAACAAGTTCCTAACATCCAGATAAACTATCCTAATGGGAAACTAATTGTTTCCTAATTATTTCTGGAAGAATGAAAATAGGTATATGTATTTAGTTAACGTACATTTTAATATGGTTTGGGATTTGTCATTCTAAATAAGTTTTATACATGTATGCTACCAATTTGTTTGTCATTAATATAATTATTTCTTAGTACTTCTTTGGTTGGTAATATATTATTCATTACAACCAAAGAAAGTATTTTTAAAGAGAAGGTGCTAATTTTTAAGATTATTTAGGTAAAATTCCCTCAAGAGAAAAATTAGCGCATGTATTTCCTAGGAGATGCTTTTTTAAAAAAGGATTGAATTGATAATCTCAAATTTATTTCACTGGGTTGATACTGATGTATTGTTTAGTTCAAGAAATTAAAACATTCATATATAAAATTGTTTTACAAAATAGGACTGGTCTATTAAAATACCTTTCTTAAATATTTAAATACAAACTTTTGGTGACATGAACCTCAATCAGGAAAACAGAATAAAGTCCCATATTAGCACATGAGAATTAATATATTGCAGACTAATGGCATTATACTTGTATCAGGACAACTTGGCATTTTAGCTTTTGTCACTTGTCTATTCTATCAGTCACAACTCTTTAATCACGTACCTATAAATAAAGGATCTCACCTGTTTTTGAAGAATTTCTGTCTTCAGATTATGCTTTTAAAATTACATTTAAAATTTCACAGAGTGTGTAAGTACAGTTAATTACCTCCAGAATGTATCAAATATGAATGACTTGATCTTACCCACTATACTTTGAAATACTGACATCAATGACATTTCAAAGTTTTTCAAGCCATCTGCTAACTTTTAATTTTATTTATTGTACTTTTAAATCTAAGACACATATATTGTCCAAGTAGACACTCATTCAAAGCTTTTTCCTCAGATTTTGGCTGTAAAATTTAAACTATGTTAATGTAATTGTTCCAAAGATGTGTTTTCAATTTCACGACAGCAATCAATGACACATTGCATAAAGAACGTTGAGTGTAAAAGACATCAGAAGTTCCCCAGAGATTTGATATCATCCATCTCTCTTAAGATATACCAATTAGACTTTCACACTGTCTGAAATGGCTCATGACTGAGTGCCAACCTCAGGGCAGACTGTCAAAAGCAGGGAAGACACCTCAAACAAACAGGTAGTATGTTCTATAATTAGACTGGTTTCCAGCTATGCATTTGTAAGTGTTCAGTGAGGTGAGGCCTGGGCCTTGTCATGAGCTGGAACCTGGTCTGCCAGCATCAAATAGATCTCAAAGTCAGTCAGGGTTGGAATAATTATAACGGTTTGTTAAAAAGGAATTATGAAACATTTTTTCCAGGATGTCCAAAACAGTGAATATTTTTTAAAAACCTATCATTTTACATTTGAGAATGGAATAAGATAATGGCTAGAAAAAACCTAACAGCTTTTGAATCAGTTTCTTACTGTACGTAGTAATTGCTTTTTAAAAAAAAATCTTTATACAGTTTTACAAAACTTTAAACAGCGAGAGGAACTGAAGCACTAGAAAAATCTTCAAATATTCAGCATTAGTATTTAAATACATTGAGATCTTCCACAGCAATCCACTCCCGCTTACAGGCGTTTACTTGAAATTTTATCTTGTATTAAGCACACTGTTCATGCTCCATATGAAATGAAAATACTTTTAGAAATACTCTAATTGCCACAAAAGTCAATTTTTATACAATGGCATACAAAAATTAAGTACACAAATTTGTCTGAATCAAGATTTTAATGTTTATTGCATTTGTTTGATTTTTTATTTTTTTATGTAGCTCACTTGAAGCCATTAGATGCGGCTACATTGTTTTCCAAGACTCAATTTATCACACAGTGATTGCTTTGTACATCCATCTGGGTATACCTTCTCTAAGCTTGATCCTCTCCAGTTTGCCCAGGATCGGTAAACGCTGAGATTACTGAAACAGGTAAATCCACATTTAAACTACCCAAACACAAACCAACAAGACAGCATATTGTACATAAGGCTATTAAACAACTTTTATAAATCTGTTCAGAGAAACCAGGCACAAAGAACTTTTTGAACCCACAATACTGAAAAGCCAGCCATGAAATCTTTGCAGGTTAGGCATTCTCAAAATCCACAGTTAAGCATTCATCCTTGTAGCTCTAATATTTAACATACAGGTTTTGCATTTCCTCAGCACTTTAAATATATTGTACTTTAACACGGTGGTTCTAAAATTGTACCAATTTACCAGAATACATCATGGATAATGCAACTAGTGATATCACATCCAACTGAACTGTGTTTGTTTTAAGCCATAACAGAGCTTGGGCTGCTCAAAAGGCCAACCTAACAACAGTGTAAGAACACACACAACTGAACTCGAAGCAGGTAGTAGAAGTACATTAAGTCCAGCACAGAGGCTCACCACGAAGAGCAACAGTCAAAAGTACTAGTCACAATAGATGAGAGAACCAGTACTCATACATACATATCAGAAGTTAGGAAAAACTGCATTGCCAAATTGTATTTTTAGATGAAATTTAAGATAAGATAAATTTGGGATATTTCTAATCTGTCATTCCCAATCCTGATTAAATGCTCACATTTTAAAGATGCACAATTTTAAATTGTCAGTTTTACAATAATCACAAAATTAGCGTCTACTTTTTTCCACCACCTGTGAATTTAACAAAAACTTTGTCCTAATATGGGCTAAACCTTACTATAAGCAAATGTATTTTCAATCTACAATTGTATATAGAATGTTATTAACAGAGTGTATGGCAAACAGTTTGTTGTCAAAACATACATACATAATATGGTGTGAATAATGGAAACTAACAAATTATAGTTTGCATTCTCTCTCTAGTATAATCAGATGCATGCTGATTATGTGCAGCATTTTAACACTGATACTAAATTTACAAGGCTGCTCCCCCCATTCCAATTCTACATGTAATAAAAGTCAAAAACTCTGAAGTACACATATCTTCATGAAATTCATGATGGATTAACTTCAGTGCTTGTTCCACAAAGGTGTTGCAATAGGTCCCTGTGGAGCCCTTTCAATTACAACAAATTCATCAGGGTTGTCAAAAGCTTCGTAGTGGATTAGCAAATCCTGAATAGCACGTTCCTCAATCTGAAGGACGAAAGAAAGAGAGGAGGGAGAGGGAAGGGGAAGTCAGCATTTTATAATCAGGTCTAGAACAAAAATCATCTCATGGGGGATGGAAACTATTCACTGTATAACATAATGTTACTTTTTAAAACAAATTACTGTTACCAATAAGGTTTAATAGCCCTGAATAATTATACATCCTGCACATCAGTAATCAATGAATATTCTTAATTTCATACAAATACAGATTTTTTTTGCATGGTAGGTCTTTTAAAAAACCTGCTAGCTGGACAGGCTTTAAAAATAGACAAGTCCTGAGGCCATATGTCCTAACAGATTCTAAAACACTCATGGACTGGCTGGATGTCATCCTCTAGCAAAATGGGAGAAGATAACACACTCCAAACCATGACGGCAAGCAAAGAAAATTGGGGAACACGGAATTTATCCCCAGCAGCTAAGGGCCCCAAATACTGCCAGGCTAGCCCAGGAGTGGGCAACGTATGGCCTGCGGGCTGGATCCATCCCACCAGCCATTTTAATCCAGCCCTTGAGCTCCCGCTGGTAAGCAGGGTCTGGGGCTTGCCATGTTCTGGCACTCCAGCCAGGGAGCAGGGTCAGGGGCCACTCTGCCTGGCTCCTGGAAGCAGAAGCATGTCTTCCCTCCAGCTCCTACGTGCAGGAGCAGCCAAGGGGCTCTGCTCGACACACTGTGGACGGGGCAGCGTGCAGCAGACCCGCCTGGCCACGCCTCCGCTTAGGAGCCGGACAGAGGACACACTGCTACTTCCGAGAGACGCTTGAGGCAAGCACCGCCCAGAGCCTGAACCCGATCCACTCCCCCACACCTTGCCCCAGCGCTCATCCCTCTCCTGCCCTCCGAAGCCCTCAGTCCCAGCCTGGAGCACCCTCCTATACTGCAAACCCCTCATCCCCAGTCCCATCCCAGAGCCTGCAGCCCCAGCCAGAGTCTCCTGCATTCCCCTGCACTTTGAACTTCTCACTTCTGGCCCCACCCTGGAGCCCACACCCCCAGCCAGAGCTCACACCCCAACCCCAATTTCATGAGCATTCATGGCCCGCAATACAATGTCCATACCCCAATGTGGCCCTCAGGCCAAAAAGTCTGCCCACCCCTGGGCTAGCCGTACCCTCCCAAAATGAGCCTGAAGTTATGCTTTAACAGCTGGCAGACACTATGCAGCATATAAGAACATAAGAACGGCTGTACCGGGTAAGAGCAAAAGCCCATCTAGCCCAGTATCCTGTCCACCAACAGTGGCCAACACCAGGTGCCCCAGAAGGAGTGAACCTAACAGGCAATGATTAAGTAATCTCTTTCCTGCCATCCATCTCCATCCTCTGACAAACAGAGGCTAGGGACACCATTCCTTACCCATCCTAGCTAATAGCCATTTATGGACTTAATCACCATGAATTTATTCAGTTCCCTTTTAAACGCTGTTAAAGTCCTAGCCTTCACAACCTCCTCAGGTAAGGAGTTCCACAAGTTGACTGTGCATGTGTGAAGAACTTCCTTTTATTTGTTTTAAATCTGCTGCCTATTAATTTCATTTGGTGACCCCGAGTTCTTGTAATATGAATAACTGATTCTAAAATGTCATCTCTAAAAGAGGTAGTGAAAAAAATACAGCTTTCTTTACCTGGATCAAAGCCAAAGGTTTCTCTCTGCTCCTGATAAGAGCAGCTTCTTGCTGGAGCTCTTCCTCTACAATTGCTGCAAACGTGATAGGTGCTATCGCAGCAGAGCTAGTTAAGGATGTCACTAACCACGGACTGCAAGGTAATACATTACACAGTGAAGTATATCACTGACATTCTGAAACAAAAGCAGTATAAAGAACTAACAGAAAACATGCTTCAAAAATCTGTCATGTCAGAAATCAAACTTACTTATGACTCTCCAGTTGTAGTAAATCAGAAACACAATCTTCTTCTTTGATTGTGCATCTGGGAGGAAAAAAAACATTAAAGTTGCTGATTCAATACTCTCTTGGAATGTAACAGGATTGTTGGCAACCCTCAGACTTATTCTACTGCACTAAGCATGCTACTGTGAGGAGAGGAACAGCTTGGAGAGGGGAATCTTAAGACACTGGAGAAAAAAAAAAAAATCAGTGAATCGAGTGTCCTTCGCAAACTGCAGTGTGATGGCCCACAGTGAGCAGTTACTAAAACATATTCCTATATTGTTACTATTCAAATAACTACTTTAGTGAGAATCACATGGGTGCCCCAGCAGAAAATGAATTCAGACAAAAGTTCTCTTTGCACATTCGCTGTATTGTAATATAGTAGCAAATCCAAAATTAAATCCAAGACTTCTAGACAGGAGGTTTTTGAGTGTGATGTAGTGGTAGAGTACCTGCTCCCAAGTTAGCTTCTTAATTACTAGAACTGTAATGGACTTACAGCACAGGCAACCTTAATTATTGCATTTCCTAATTTCTGAGTGCCTGACTTTGCAGCCTAAATAATATGTTTATGTAATGTTTTGTATTTAAAAATCTGAGCAATGTAATTGCAATATAAGCACACTATATAAGCCTGTTCACAATAAATCTGGGAATATGATCTCCAAGCCTAAAATCGTTGTCTTGAAAGAGGTGGCGGTAGCATTAAGTTAACTGCAATAACACTAGTGTATTATTTCTCTGTCAGTATAGTATTGATTATTCAATGCCAGAGATGGCGAATCTTCAGTACACATACCCAAGTACCTTCCCTCACAAATATATGATCTGGATTCTGATGAATATACATAAAAAGGGCATAAAAATAGGATTCATGGAATGAAACTAAACAGAAAAAAACACACTTAATATCAAGAAAAAATAAATTCTGACAGTAAGATGTGTTACTCTGTATAATCTGTCAAGAGAACTAATCATTTGCTACATTTATGTCTGCACCAGACAGAAACACACTAATATGTGCTGACCAGACTAATCCTGCACTCACAGGTACTCGAGAATTCTAAAATCATTAGCGTTTTTGAGAACCACACAAAATCATGTGGTAACTTCCCGTAAGTCCTGACTGACAATGCAGAAGTAGGCTTTTTGTCAGCATCATCTTTGCCAAGCTAGGGAGATGTTCAAGTATTCCCAATTCTCAGAGGCTCATTTTTAAAAACTAACTTCTATACACCTACGTAAACAGAAACCCCCTAGCCCTCTCAGAAGACAAAACATTCTGAGAAACGTGTAGCAGGTTGACACTTTGAATGAAAGTCAGATGCATGCACCCTCCTACCCCTGCCCAAAGTATTCACAGGACCACTATGAAGTAGTAAAGCAAAATCAACTTGGTTATAGCAAGTATGTGTCAAGTTTTTTTCCCCACTTTGAACTTTAGAGTACAATGTGGGGGACCTGCATGGACCCTTCTAAGCTTAATTCCTAGCTTAGCTCTGGTACACTGCCACCAGCCAGAAGTCTGTGTCTGGCACACTTTGTTCCCCCAAAACCTTCCC
This sequence comes from Chelonoidis abingdonii, assembly GCF_003597395.2. Lineage (NCBI taxonomy): Eukaryota > Metazoa > Chordata > Testudines > Testudinidae > Chelonoidis > Chelonoidis abingdonii. The sequence goes on from NC_133771.1 coordinate 66,541,277, forward strand.
TGGGGAACCCAAGACCCAAACCCCTTGGGTCTTAAAACAAGGAGAAATTAACCATCCCCTTCCTTTTCCCCCCAGACTCTCCCCTCCCTGGGCTGCCTTGAGAGGCTTCACACCGATCCAAACTCCTTGGATCTTAAACCAAAGAGGAACTAACCATCCCCCTTTCTTTCCCCCCACCAATCCCTGGGGAGTTCAAACTCAATCCCTTGGATTTTAAAACAAGGAAAAATCAATCAGGTTCTTAAAAAGAAAGCTTTTAATTAAAGAAAGAAAAGGTAAAAATTATCTCTGTAAAATCAGGATGGAAAATGCTTTACAGGGTACTCAATTCATATAGACTAGAGGACCCCCCCCCACTAAATTCAAAGTTACAGCAATAGAGCTAAAAATCTTCAACAAAAACACATTACAGTTAAGAAAACAAACATAAGAGTAGTCGCCTTGCCTGGCTATTACTTACTATTTGAAACAAGAAAGACTGATTCAGAAGATGGGAAGCTGGGTGTACGTCTTGTCCTTCTCATTGAAGCGAACAACAAACAAGCAAAACAAAGACTTCCCTCCACCAAGATTTGAAAGTATCTTGTCCCCCTATTGGTCCTCTGGTCAGGTGTCAGCCAGGTTTACTGAGCTTCTTAACCCTTTACAGGTAAGAGACATTTAACCCTTAACCATTGTTTATGACAGTATGACTCAGTCTAGATAACAAAAGTTCTTTCCAGAGCAAGACTATTTTATCACAATTAGCAGTTGTAATGTCACAGTACACTCTAGTGATCAATTAAAAGATAAGCAGAGGATAATTATACAGGTATTTAATGCACAACAATCATCTATTCCACTGCTACTGTGATCTTTACAAGTAATTAACGAGGTGGTCAGAGATTTCACATTTTAAGCATTTTGGATCTAGGTGGTTTTAAAGATAAGAAATCTGAAATTAAATAAGTGCATACAATAGATTAACTGTGCGTCTAACGGTTTAACATGTTAATACTGCGTCTTAAGTGGAATCAAATAACAAGGGGTTAGAAGCAGTAGTTCTCAACCTGCGGCCCATGGGCCACTTGTGGCCCAATCCGCACACAGCTGTGGCCCATGTGACATCCTCAGGCCTATACAGGTAGAATTGGATGCAGCCCACATAACACATTGTGGACCACATGTGTGGCCCACAATGGTAAATAGGTTGAGAACCAACGGGTTAGAGGATAGTGAAAAAGGAGTGTATGGCAGTGTCCAATCTACATGTTTCAGAAGGATGTGTGTGTGGGAAGGTCTCTAGGTAAGTTCCAGGCCAACTGTTGTCTAAAATGTGTTTTAAGATTTTTAGAAGGTGTTGATTTATAGTCCTCAAGATGTATCGTCTCAGTGTATTCAAAGTACCGGAACAGTCAGAGTAGCAGCAATGCAAACTTCCTCACACTGCCCCCTCAGTGTGACTGACCTTGAAAGAGGATAGCTCACTCTCCTTTTTAAAAAAAGTCAGCTCTGCTGAATCAGGTAACAGAAGTGCTAGTTGTGATTCTGGTGATGTGACTAGCTGTCCATTAAAACTGGGTAAGACTATGACCAACTCATTTAATAAGGACAACTCAAAAGGCATCAGATCGGACCATAATGACTTTTGTTCAAAACTAACCTAGACAGGATATAGGACTAGGAATTGTAACTGAAAGGATCCTACCTTCTTCTGAACCAAATAGTTCCCATTCAAATATTTTTTTTAAGATAATAATTGGAGATATACCGATCTCCTAGAACTGGAAGGGACCTTGAAAGGTCATTGAGTCCAGCCCCCTGCCTTCACTAGCACAACCAAGTACTGATTTTTGCCACAGATCCCCAAGTGGCCCCCTCAAGGATTGAATTTACAACCCTGGGTTTAGCAGGCCAATGCTCAAACCACTGAGTTATTCCCCCTTCCCCCCCCGCAAGGTTTCAGGGGGGCCGCCAAGCAAGGCCAGCAATAGACTCGCTGGGGCCCAGGGCAGAAAGCTCAAGTCCCAGCGCATGTGGCTGAAGTCTGGGGCCTCATATTGACACTGTATATAAAATTCCAGATTCTTTAAAATAGCATTTCTGTTTAGAAAGAACAGAATCAACTCAGGCCACTTGAATTTCACAGTTAACAAGATGTGCAGTTATGCAATCATTAAAAAAAAAAAAACCACTTAAATCTGTATTATTTCTAAGCTTTGCAATATCTCACCTTTGCAGAGTTTCACTGATTGCTTTTATTTTTATTTTTAAAGCTAATCTCTTAAAACTTGATCATTTAACTTACCACAAATTGGTAGGATTCACTTCTGAATGATTAAAGTTAAAATTTAGTTTAAAAAAAGCTATGTCAAATAGATGTCATAGTTTAAAAGCAATTAAAGATGGCAAAACAGCTATAACATTTTAAAAAATTAAGTTCACTAAGGTAGGACTTATTTTGAAGAAAATTGTTATACTTAAGTCATACTACTTTCATAGCATTATAATTGCTAAACATCTTTATGTTAAGAAAAAATGGAAACAGACTATGAAAAAAAAAGTCACAGTGCCATGAAAATTACATCTAGGACAATCAGTTTTAATCATTACTGCTTATGCTCCTTGTATGGCTGATGTAGGAATTTAATCCTGAGTTATATTATAAGTTACTAACTTTAGGCCCAGACAAACAACTTTGCCATTGCCTTCAATAGAGATTTATCAGGCCATTTAATTTTTGTATAATACTCGTGCCCTAAAGAAACCAAACATAGGAGATTAATGGGATGCAGATTCTTTAACTTGTCATTCACCAGTTCACACTAAGGATTTGAGCTAGATGACTGTATACAGATACTACACTTCAGAGGCAGTGAACAAGAGAGTTTGGTCATCTCAGTCCAGTTGCTAACTCACAAACCTCATAATTAAGGCTACGATTTAGTCACAGTTATTTCTAGTAAAAAAAGTCACGGACAGGTCACAGGCCATAAACAAAAATTAATGATGGGTGACCTGTCCATGACTTGTACGATAAATACCTCTGACTAAATCTTAGCTGGGGGGCCGCTGCTCTGGGGGTAGGGGACGTGGAAAGAGGCACCGCCTGCTGGGGGCTGCTGAGCAGCAGCTGCTCTGGCTGTTCCCAGGGCTGCCGCTCAGGAGGTCCCCAAGGCCAGTCACACAGGCCGCTGCTGTGGACGGTCCCCAGGGCCATCTACCCAGGGCCACTCCAGCAGGGCCGGTATGGCTGGCCTCAGGGCTGCTCCAGCAACAACCGATGTGGCTATCCCTGGAGCCACCTGAGCAGCTGGTTCTAGAGCCAGCTGCTTGGGCAGCCCTGGAGTCAAGCACGCTGGCTGCTGCAGAAGTCACAGAGGTCATGGAAAGTCATGGAATCCGAGACTTCCTCCATCTCCATGACAGAGACAGAGCCCTAATCATAATCACAAAACCCACTACCATAATTCCAGCAAGTCGCCAAGAAAACTGGTTCCAACCTATAAGCGAAATCAAGCAAGAAAATCCACAGACAGTTTTAAAATGGGAATAGTAATTAATAAAAACTGGAGCTATCAAAACCACTACCTCCCCCCTTTCTCCATGCATATTGTAATTCATCTCTCGTTTGAATACAAGTATTAGCAGATGGTCTTGCCCACATGATGATAAATATTTGAACAGCTTTAATTTTAATATAAATACTACATGTGCTGTTCATATGCTTGCATGGCAGGTAAGAAAATCTGACGCATACAAATAAAAAGAACATTTGGTTTGTATTCATAACTAATAACTGCTAGCAGCTTTTTCTAAAAAAATGGATGCAGTGATTTTTAACAATGAAGATCAATGTTAATGCACTATTCTAAGATGACTACCTAATCGCTAAGAAAGCAAAACTCTTATGCTATACATTTAAGATTAGAAATAGAGAATTATCAGGTAAGAAATATCAGTTAGCAGCTTCTCTCTGAATTCATTACTCATGGGCTAACTATGGAATGCACAACTTGTGGAATTCAGAGTTGGCCCAGAGTTGCTGCTGGAGGCTCCAGGACTAAGCTCTGCCTTTCAGCTCAGACCACCAGAAGAGTTCTTCCACAGTTGTAGAAATGCTCTTGTAACCAATTAGTAGCATGTAAGGTAACCCGACATAATTATCACACTAAATTAACTTTAAGATAATATACTTTAAGATAATAGATGCCTAGAACTTCTTTTAGTGAAAATTTTCAAATTTATATTCTGGTCATTTATACGATTATTCTAGTGGGTTGAATTCAGAGAGAAGCTGCTGAGAGAGAGAAAATTATCAGGTAAGAACTGTTGCATTCTGTTGCACAGTTTCTCTCCTAATTCATTATTCATTGGCAGTACGGAGCAGTGAATTCCAGAAGTAGGGAAGGAAAGGAAAGGATAAGCAGAGTTTAATTATTCTAGTAGAATAATAGGCAGCAACAGGAGTTCCCCCCATATAAAGCAAGAGCTTTATAAACTATGGAGATGTGTGAGAAGTAATCCAGTAGCACCCTCTACCAAAGGACACTTTTTTAGAGGAAAGGAAATTTACTTGAAGATCTTCCTTGGATGAGTCTCAAACACTTTTCCCTCAATGCCTCCAGAGACTTCTGTGAATAGTTTCTCAGATGCCTAGTATACCAACTGGTAGGATTTTTACATCTTGCCTGAAGCAACCTTGAGCTGCAAGGCCTTGGCATTTTGGACAGAATGGGATGAACAGGGTACAACAAGCATACATCTCAAGCATATGGAGTATGTATCTTTATAGATCTAAGAATGCTTATTTATATCACAACCTTCGAAGCATTAGAACAAAACCACGGGATAATTATTTTCCAGCAATTGTGGAAAGAGGAACTTACTTTGGACAGAAATGTTCTGGAGCTATAAGAATAATCTTTTTCCCCGTGACAAAGGCAGTGTGATTCTTGTCATGGATATAAGAACTAATTTGCTTTTCCAAGGTAATGGCGACTGGAAAGGTCTGCCACAGGCTTGTCTAACTTGTCATTGTAATTAAACTTGGCACCTGATACTTACGTGGAGGATCCAAAGTGCCTATTTTCAAAATGCCAGTATGGCTGGTACCCACCTTTCTAAGGTGCTTTCTTGTAGACAGCAACCAAGTTTCCCAGAGAAACTTTAGTGTAGCTGAGATCACTAGAACTTTGTGTTATTATTCTAATTGTATTATAATACTGTCTAGAGGTCAGGATCCCATTGTGTTGGGCTTTCTGTTTCCCCTCACATCAGAAATGTAAATTTGATCAGATCAATGAATCCTGAGTGTTGTGTGGATACCAAACTATATCCGCGTTTAAAGAGAATCCATGCTGAATTACACTTCGCTTCTGATGCCCAAGTTGTTAACTGTTCCTGGTTTGAATGAAAGAGTCTCTGCTTCAAGAGGTCTGTTGTTTACAATGTGGCACTACTGGCTACCTAGCAAGTCCAAAGTGCCCTCTGGGCCAGTAGAGGACAAGGACACCACAATTCTACTTTTTCTTCTTTCCTGTATTCTTTATGTGAACTGTCTTGAAAGGTAGCAGATTCTTCTCAAACCAGGACATTAATTTCATTGCCACAGAGAAGCTTTGACCTCTAGTTACTCCCTGGTTGGAAGAGATGTCAACACTCGTGTCTCAATCCCAGGCCAACCATAATGGGAAGTAAGGGGAGGCTCTCTCTGCAGTAACTGTAATTGCCTAAGGTTTCTTGCACCTTCTACTGAAACAGCCGTTTCTGGTCATTGTCATAGACAGGATACTGGACCTGAAAGGTCCAATCCTCTGTAGCTATGTTTGTGGGTTCTGCTTCTTTTATTTTTAATAAATTTATTTTAAATAAAATAAAAAAATGACACACATCCTGATAGGCGTCAATATTAACTAAAACCTATATGAGATGAGATTTTTGGAAATTTATCTTCCAAGTATGTTTGCATCCATAGTGAGTATTCAAGGGTCTACAGCAATGATACTCAGACCTCAGTGGTTCAGGAGCTAAACTAGTGATCAACATTACCCAAAAGAGCCACAGTAGTGTGAATTCAGTTTCATTTACTATAGTACTATATATTCATATTTAAACAGTATGACAGGTTAATTACATAGTGCAAGTTAATAACGTAACTGATTAATAACAATAGTAAAAGCATCCTGATTGGTTAATAACTGAAGCACACAGTCTCTTAATATCATGTGCTGCAAAGAGCTGCAGCAGACATATTAAAGAGCCACTTGCAGCTCACGAGCCTCTGTCTGAGTATCACTGGTCAAGAGTGAAAGTTGGGTATGACCTGTGCCTTGCTGTGATTACCACCAGCCACTTAAGACTCTGGATACAGAGGGTAGATCAAAAGGAAGACTCTTGTACAAGGCACTGTGGCTCACACACAAACATCATTTTTGTCTTCATCATTATGAGGATTTTGTTGACTCCTTGCATGCTTCTACTCCAGATTTTTCCCTCTGCCAGGGTAACGGCCCCTTCTTGGATACACTTGGTATTGGTAGTAACTAATCGACTTCTATGCTGGCTTTGATAGTAAGGGTTGATGCCTCTCTGCAAAGTCAGTTAATAATTTCTCTAATGTGTCCTCCAATAGCTACTCACATGTTTGCATGCACAAGATATCAGTTTTGAATGAGCAACAGTTACTCTTGGGTATAACACGGCTTCCGTGTAGCCACCAAGTTATCACCACAAATCACATCAAGGGTTTGACCAGAACAAAACCCAAGACATCTCAGTCCAATCAAAAACTATACCTCTAGACAATGAGTCACTTGTTTACCACAAAGTAGGCTTTCCTTACTAAATATGTGAAAAACCTTCAATCTGAAAGGGTATGGCTCAGGCTTTGAAACTGCAGTGCAGTGTCTGAGGCAGGTTTTGGAAGGCAGTCCCCTTCTGAAGGTGTGGCTTGTCTTTCCCTGGTGGAGCTACTGCTACACCAACGTTAGGCTCCCAAAATGTATAAAAAGTCTTTATTTTTATACAAACACTTTAGCTGAACATTTGGTTTAATCAGATGTCCTCGTCTGGATTTTACGATGCACTCACAGGAAGCATTAATGGGAAAATATATATAAGAATACTTGAAAGGGAAGATTATTAATATTAATCAGTTTCTTGCAAGCTACTGTTTTTTTTTTCCTCTAAAGCATGTGTGGTACTTCTTCCCCTTTCCTACCTTTCAGAGTCTGAGGCCATTTCCCTGGCAAAGCAAGGGTTTAGGACTGATGATCAGAAGGCACAATTCCCACTCCGCTGCTTCCTGAAATCTGAATCCCTTTCCCTGGCAGAGCGAGGGTCTTTAAGCTTAAAGCCAGACTGATACAATTTCCATTAGACTACAGCCTGAGGCAGGGCTGCACAGGAAGAACAGCCTTCTCTGCAGGCCCAGACATGCTGAAGAGTGGGAGAGGGTGGTGAGCCTGGTACAGGGCACTGTGAGAGACTATGTAGGAGAAAAACACCAGCGAACACTACCACAGGGTGAGAAAGCAAAAGAAGGGTTTAACCACGATTTTCATCCCAATTGCTAATTAACAATATTAATTACTACGATGGGAAGGACACATTTCCTTTTGCCTTTTAGGGACTCTCGGGGGTTTGCAGGACTTACCCCTGAGTATCATGAGAATTCCTCGACTCCTAGTGGGAAGAAGGGAAGCTGTTTTGGAGCCCTGCTCTCCACTGGGACCTAAGGGCCCTTTAGTTTCTGGGGATGGGGGAGAGGACAACCGTTGATCCTTTCAGAGGGTTTTCTCCCTCCAGCCCAGGTTTGTTGTGGGATTTACCCCTTAAGCTGGCTTGGTAGTTTCTTCCTCATCCTTAGACTCTCTCACTGAAAGCTCATCAGCACTGGATTGGTCTTTTCTGCATTAGAGTCGCGATTTCCCAGGGCAGAATGGGGACATAACATGCCAGTCTGACTGAGCCCCATACCCTGGCAGTACAAAGGTTGGGTGATTGGCAACAGGTGAGGCATAATTCACCCTCTGCAGAGCTTGTAAGTGCTGTTTCACAAAGGCTTCATAAGCCGGCGGCTGTCTGCAGCACAGCTCATGTAAGTCCTGAGTGGGTGCACAGAAGTCTGTCAGGAAGGAGCTGCAGCGGCAGATCCATGTGGTTGAAACCAACATGCTGCTATTTACTAGGGGATGGGAGGAGAAGGATTATAATAAAGTTGCAACTGCATAAAAATGAATAAAAACAAAGGTTTTTAAAAAGAAAATGGTCAGGAGAAACTGAACCACCAATTTGTTCCACAGCAGGAGACAGAAAATCTGATGGCCTAAGCTGAAGAGTGGAGCCTAGTCCTGGATCCTTTAGAATCACCACTGGACTGCCTCCATATTCCACAGGTGGGGGCATTAGCCCATGAGTAATGACTGGGGAGACACCCTGTGCAACAGAAATATCACTTACCTTACGGCCTTTTGAGCTTGTGGATCCTCAATTCCTTTAAAACAAACTTTTTTGACAATGATGCCCGGAGAATGACCTGCACTGATAGATTTTTCTTCTTCCAGTACAAGATCACGGAATGACTTTGGAAAAGCTGAATGTATTGAAGATGCCCTTTAAAAACAACAACAAAAGCTTCAACATTTTAGACTTACATTTTTCAAGACTGTATTTGTGAGTTGTGTTAAACATGGGCTAGAGATCCACATGATTTTATGTCACCAAATATCATAATTTTGCACATCAATGTATCTGTCAGATCTTTTCCTGTGAATATAGCTCAAGGAATTCACTTGGGATATGTCTACACATGAATATTTAGTAATTTTTAATTGCTAAAATCTAGGGTTAATACAACAAACATTGGTGTTATGTCTATAATAGAAATAATTAAGGTGTTCACTAACATGATTAACAGTTGTTAAAACAATACTAAAATGTCAAGTGTAGCTATATGCCTGTAGTGTCAATTTTACTAGACCACATATGGCAGAATCCTTTGAAGATAAAAGGCCTCATTTTGCAAAACCCTATAGCAAATATAGGCAAACCCTACTTCATAAGTTTCAGTAGAATCCTTACTCTATTACATTACATTATACATGCTATGCTGGGTACTCTCCCTAAAATAAATATTTCGTTGAGGAAAAAAGAATAGATGTGTAGTATGGGAAAGTAACTGGGATGAGGAAAATTAATTCTTACCATGAATCCTACCACCCGTTTTCCCTCTGCTCACCCCAATGTGCCCATTGCCCCTTCATTACAGCTCTCCAGAACTAATACAAGATAAAGAATCAACCTTCTAGATAAGTTAGGGCAGAAATAGTCCATTTTATGTTGAGGTCCAAATTTCTTGGTCCAAGATATAGTCAAAGACCAGACTCCAGAGAAAATAAAAAAATAATAAGTAAATACAAAGATTTCAGGATCTGTTCAAAAGTGTCTGGCGGTCCAAATTTGGCCCATGGTCCACCTACTGACTATCCTTGAGTTAGGAGAAGAAAGAAGAATGACTAACATGCTACTCAAAAGCTATTTCTATTTACAGGAGAAAAGAGAGTTATCACAACTTTACTATATGATTCCCTCCTATCAGGATCTCAGGCATGAATCTTGCATGCATTTAAACACATGCTTAACTCTATCACCACGAGTAGTCCCATTCATTTAAAATGGGACTACTCACAGCAGTCGTGTTAAGCATGTGAATAAAAAAAAAAGCCACAATTTTTTACTTTTTAAATATTATTTCTTTAATGCAGAATACTACCTACACCAAGGCAATGCTGGGTGAAATATAAACCTGTATCATGACCAAAGCAAGAAAAATTAAACATCTAAGAAACCAAATAGCAAGCACTGTTCGGGGAAATCTCAAACACGTCAGGAACTGAACAGTTTAATACTACACCTCTACCCCAATATAACGCGACCCGCTATAACATGAATTCGGATATAACGTGGTACAGCAGTGCTGTGGGGGGAGGGGGGGTGAAGCTGCACACTCCGGTGGATCAAAGCAAGTTCGATATAACGTGGTTTCACTTATAACAGGGTAAGATTTTTTGGCTCCCAAGGACAGCGTTATATCGAGGTAGAGGTGTACTTCATCAACCTGATGTACGCTTAACCTCAGGATTCAGCCAAATTCAATTTTACTCTGCAAGTGCTTTAATCTATTACTCACATATTCTCTGATGCACTCTTCTTCCTTTGCTTGATTCAAGCAGTGCAAAGGGAGCAAAGCAAGTCCCCAGCTTGGAATTCCCCTGACATAATGTGTGCAGAGTCAGCATGCACCTATTCCACTCCCACTAGTCTTGGCATATGAGAGTTAGGGAGATATGCTAACCCCAGACAGTCCCTTGTGGTCCATTATTAGCTAGCAGAGATTACAGAAGCCTCTTCTGGGACCAGTGCAAAACCCGCTAGAGAATTAGAGAACTTAACTAACTAGCTCCATGTCACCTCCTTGCCACAACTACATCCAATGGCAACCGGGCACATCAGAGAACCTGCATTACTATTTTTTTTGTCATTTTAGGTAAAAACAAAATGAAACTTATGAAAGAGTTATGGCCTAGCCAACAAAAAACTAATGGCTTAAATGCAATATCTTTACTAAACTCATCTTGCGCTGTGCACTGTCCCTGCCACCTAATTTGTAACACACTAATTTAATTTGACCAGACTGTCTTTAAAAAAAAAAAGTTTTAATTGCATGGAAGAAACTTAAAAAATCTTATTCCTGGAATTTTGGCTGTACACAAACAAGTGTGAAGTTTCTTTATAGAACAGCTATTGAAATGTTGGTGTGTTACAGAAGGCACTTTTAACAGATGGCACACCAGTATGGTCTTCAAAGTACTAAAATACATTATGATGCACAAAGCATATTTTTGCAACTAAAATATCAAGTTTTAATTGTTGATGGACTCTAGGTATCTGAACCATATACACCTATACATACATACATATATACACACACACACTCACCCTCACACATGTATCTGAACTATATTATATATAAAATCCAAATAAGGCCAATATTTTGTTTAATTTCTTGTGGGACATGAGAGTCTTTCAAAATAAAAGTGTTCCTTACAAAATTTATTATTCTCTACCAGTCTTCAGAGCACTTGATTTTAGCTTCAATCCCCCAAACTGTGAAATTGGAGGTTTCTTTTGACATAAAAGAAAAGAATGGTATAAGTTAGACTGTGTCTTTTAATCAACCAAAGAAAGTGCCAGAAGGTCCCACACCCTTCTGGCAAATGTTCTTGCCAGTAAAACTGCTGAATTTCCAAGACAAGTATCTCCTTTCACTGGAACACAAAAGCTCTATAGCTCTCAATGTACTGCACGCATGGAAAGCTGAGTTTGCCACCAGATGTACTCTACATTTTGGATCAAATGATTCATAATTCCACATGGTTAAGTGATGCACCCAACCTTACTGTTCTGTACTTTAATAGAAAAATAGACAACGTGGATGATAATTGTTAATACATTTAAAAAAAAAAAAAAAAACCTAGCAAAAGCAACCAGTAGTAATCTACAGTTTGCCTGCTGAAGTTTAAACTTTACTTAACCAAGTTAATTCCCATTTCCAGCAGCTAGGTGTTTATTTGAAACATTTATAGATTTCTCACTGATTCTCTACTTTAACTCCTGGTTTACTGACATTTTCTGTCTGAACAGGCACAGAGGAATATTGTAGATGAACATTTATAGGCATATGTAGCCACATGAAAATTAAACCAGAAAGTTATCCTTCAGTAGAAGATGCACTGGCCTTTTCACTTAAGATACCTGGGCCTGCATCACACACTATATAAAATATTTCAAAAGACTGAAATATTAAAAATGTGCCTAGCAATCTCTGGGTGCTTGTACATTTAACATAAGAGACACCAATTAACCAAAAGAATTGACTAAAAGTCAGCTCCCGCCAGCCACTATATTAAACTTTTAAACTTCAGCCACTAAAACTTCTGGGGAAAATTAGATGAACATCCTACAAAGCTTAATTTATCCTTTGTTGGACCACGAGGAAAGTAAGTTTTGAAAAAAAACCTCTCAGTTTGTCAAAATGTACATTATGTACCAGATTAAATCTCACTAATGTAGGTACTGTATTCACTGCAACATGCTTAAATAGTCAGTTTAAGGTTTTTTATGTCTAATTTGGCAATCCCATGCCATCAAACCATTATATAAAGTTCAATAAACTCCAAATCCTGCAGTTTGGAAACACAGGCTCTTCCATTATGGAAGCATCAGTCACAATTCCAGGGTTCAGACTGAGTTGTACTTTGCACTTGAAGCAAGAACTCAAACTTTGTTATATATGAAAAATAAACTGCATCTGCCCCAAAATTATAGCACTTACTCTGAATCCAGAATTATTTGATACAATGCAAAACAGTAAATTTCTGTGATAAGACAGATTTTCAAATTAATGTTAAGAAATGTGTCAAGTCTTTTGTTTGTCCAGAATGATTATTAATAATGGAACATCACAAATTCTTCAGACTTTCCATACAGTTGACATTAGTTAAAACACTGTGCATAGGCTATACTTGAAAAAAGGTTGTAATTAGAGTAACTAATGATTGTGATATTAAATTGCTATAGTGCTCCTTGAAAAAGAGACGACTAAGAGGGGATATGATAAAGGTTTATAAAATCATAAACTGATGTAGAAAAACTAAATAAGGAAGTGTTATTTACTCCTCCTTATAATGCAAGAACTAGGGGGTCACACCAAATGAAATTAATGGGCAACAGTCAAACTGCGGAGCTCCTTGCCAGAGGATGTTGTGAAGGCCAAGACTGTAACAGGGCTCAAAAAAGAACTAGATAAGTTCATGGATGGATCACTTGATGATTCATTCTGTTCATTCCCTCTGGGGCACCGGGAATTGGCCCTGTCAGTAGACAGGATACCGGGCTAGATGGACCTTTGGTCTGATCCAGTATGACTGTTCTTATGTCTATCATGTCTTTGATACTGTTGACCATACTCACAATATGCATGACAGGGCCCAGCGTGGTTGTGGCCTTTAGGGTATATGAACGTTGAGCCACAATCACCACCACTAACCACAACTCCTGTTTAAAATTTTCAGGAACACTGACTGTACAAAAGTAGAAACAACACTGTTTTCTTGTAACTAAATAGAAGTTATGTCATCTTTTTAAAAAAAAAAAAAAAACTACGCAAAGGGAACCATCAACACAAATAAACTGAGTTAACTAAGATGACATACCATGCGCTCCCTGGTTTTGTAACTTTCATAGGTGTGGGTGGTGTGGCTGTAACTGAAGTAGTCTCCAGGCTGTTTGTAACTGAGCCACCATCTTTAGCCGCCATGGCAATCATTTTTCTTTGCTTCTGAGAAAGCTTGATTCCATGAGAAGCAGGTTTACTATGAATTAAAATGACAATTGGAAAAGAGAAAACAACTGACAAATTAAAATACTAAGCTCAAAAGACAGGTTATTTACTTGCAACCGTTATTTGTGTGTAGCCTCTACATATTCACACTTGAAGCACTGGTGCCTCTAGTGTAAAGTTGCAGAATCTTGTGAAGAGCAATGCCCTTTGAGAATACTCTCCCTTCCCTCCCTGCCCCTTGCAAGGATCCCTAGAGCATAAAAAGTAAGGATTGGCCCAGACATCCATCAGTTCCTTCCCTAGTTCAGGAAATTCTTTCCCAAGACTTCAAAGAAAAGGGGAAGGGAGGCAGGAAGTGTCAATATGCAGTTGCAATCTAAGAGCAACAGCTGCTGGTAGTAATCTCTCTCCCTCCTTCGAGCAGCCTCTGTGTAGTCCCACTTGCGGAAGACATGAAAGAAGTACAATTCTATATAAGGTGGGCTGAGAGCCTAGGTGAACGCTGTCTGCAGAACTAACAAAACGAACATCAGGTCTGAACAACAGGTCAAGAGTGTTAGTGACTGAAATTTCCTCTCCTGAATTAAGTCTGACACAGAGAGATTGCAGAAAGCACATATCTATGCCTATGTAGCATTTTTGCAAAAAGATGATAAAACATCAGATGGATGCTGATTGTTTTCACCACTCTCATTTAGTTAATTACACCTTGATTTCTCAGGTGACCAACTACCTAGCAAGTCATAAAAGGCATGAGAAAGATGCTTGTGGGTCTACAGACAGCCTAGTGGCCTGAAAGATTAAATCAGGGATGATATTTTTTTAAACTGGAAATTGTGGTGAAGGTATGCACAGGACCACATTTTCCATATGGAACTGAGCTTATGCGAACTCAGCCTTTTGGACTGCATCTCACCAACAACCTGGCCATATTTAAAGCTATGAGGAATGCCCTTTTCCATAGCACATGGCATAGATGACATGCACATGTGAATCAGTGCAAAGATCCTAAGAGTTTTGTGAAGGAAAGATTTCAATCTCATGGCAAAGGAGAGTCATGCACCAAAGGGAATAACCCAAGGACAGCTCGAATAAATCCAACCACTGCAGTATTGCTGAAAAGGGAAGTCAAATTTACTTTGTCTTAGATATCACAACAAAGTAAATGTTCCAAGTAGCATTACTAGTACATGGAGTAAGTCTTCCATAAACTAGAGGATTGTACCATTCCCCCATGCATGTGACAGTAGTTGCTGACATCACAAACAATTCAGTCTGGTAGAATTCAAAACAGTTCTTCAAATGTTCAAAGTGTAATATATCAAAAGCAAGAGAAGAACATCTCAGATTCACTCTCTTCAGCTACTGAGATGGGGAAACTTCGATATTTATTGCAGCAGGTTTTTGTCTGCTTTGTTTTTCAACAGGATCTACTAGACTTCAGAATAAACTTCCTCATAAAGCATCTCAGTAATCCAGAAGTCAGGCTGTCAGCCTGAGAAGATTTAGGCTCAGATGGATACTTTTACCCCCAACTCTAAGACAAAGAACAAGGAGAATGGAAAATAGGATTTGTGGTACTAAAAAAAACATCTGACCTAAGATGTATGAAGATGAAACAGCCAAGACCAATTAAGGCTACTGACAACTTTTTGGATCCATTGTGACTGACCTCCAGACAGACCTCGTGAATCAATGGAATCAGAGGGAAGGCAGAAGAATTCCAGGTTCCAGTAAGAAAGGGGAGTACCCTAGCTGGGATATATCCTCAGTTGAAAATCTGAAACTTACAAAGTTAAGTATTTTTCCATTGGCCACTGTGACTACCTGAGTGCAGGCTGGATAAGTTTACAAAAAAAAACATGAAAACACCTACTACAGATGACCAAGTCCAAGGAAGGATGAAAGCCCAAAGAGGTCTTTCTACCACTATAGCAGAATAGGTTTGAGGCTAAAGGGCCAAAAATGCAGCACCAGCAAGCCCAACATGACTGGAACGGAGACTTTCATTGCAGAGGTGTCAGGAGTTGCATCCATCCCCTACAATCTCAAAACACACACAAGCTGCTCTGGAAACTGAGAGGTTCCTGTCAATGTGCAGCTGATCATACATAAATAGGAGAAGCATGCAGATTCAACGATCCATCATTGGCAGGTTACAGCAAAACAGACTGCCAGTATGGTGACATATCTATCATTGGTGACATCAAATTACATTAATTCAGAGAGATCAGATCTAGATAGATAGATCTATTTTCACCAGAGCTGGGTAGAGAGCCACTTCAACTAACGGTTCACCAAAGTCATTGGTGAAACTAAGGACATTAGTACTATTGGTATCAGGCAAAACTTCAAAACAAGTAGTTCACTAGTATTTAAAAGATGCTGGATTATCAGCACCGGACTTTTGACATGAATGGATCCGAGGACCTAGCACTGCCAATGCTGGCACCAGAGTACTTCTAGCATGTGGTTTAGCGTGAACTGCAAAATCTTCAGCACCAAATTAACTTGAACCAGACTAATTTAGGGACTTCTGTTTCTTATTAAGTATGCTAGAACACAACTGAGCTTAGACAGCCAGGGACTTGGACACTGCTTCAAGGCAGACGAAGAGCCATTTAGGTGAGCAGTTCTCTTAAATCAACGTTGGACTTAATGCCAAACTTAGTCAACTGGGCGTATGGAGCCTCCCCTCATCAGCAGAGATGTCAGAGGCAGCTCTCTCACTTTGTGTGGGTCCAGATACCAGTGTCAATCAGGCACCTTTTCTTTTCTTTTTTTAAAACGAGGATACCTGACTGATAATTTAATCAAAAAAAAAAAAATAGTCCTGAAAGGACAGAGGAATAATATATCGTGTGACAAAGTTCTTCCTCTACCATGGTGGGTCCTGGGCTTATTGGCGGATTTTGCTAGCCTCAGAGATCTTCCTGTGTTGGATCAGGAGTTGGGAGGTTTTGGGGGGAACCCGGCCCACCCTCTACTCCAGGTTCCAGCCCAGGGCCCTGTGGATTGCAGCTGTCTATAGTGCCTCCTGTAACAGCTGCATGACAGCTACAACTCCCTGGGCTACTTCCCCCTGGCCTTCTCCAAACACTTTCTCTAGCCTCACCACAGGACCTTCCTCCTGGTGTCTGATAACGCTTGTACTCCTCAGTCCTCCCGCAGCACACCCTCACTCTCAGCTCCTTGCGCCTCTTGCTCCCAGCTCCTCACACACGCACCACAAACTGAAGTGAGCTCCCTTTTAAACCCAGGTGCCCTGATTAGCCTGCCTTAATTGATTCTAGCATCTTCTTGATTGGCTGCAGGTGTTCTAATCAGCCTGTTTGCCTTAATTGTTTCCAGAAAGTTCCTGATTGTTCTGGAACCTTCTCTGTTACCTTACCCAGGGAAAGGGGACTTACTTAACCTGGGGCTAATATATCTGCCTTCTATCATTCTCCTGTAGCCATCTGGCCTGACCCTGTCACAATATATATATCCATCCAATGAGGACACTGCAAACCTAAACTCTTAACACTTCAGCTGTTAAGAAGAAACTGAAGGGTAACTGGGTCCCTCTCCCCTTTTGTACTTTCAGAGTCCACCACAATGGGAAACTGAGATGCATCCCAAGGGCCACTGTTCTTCAGAAGATTCTACATCTTGACATCAGAAGTGCCAATAGAACAGAACAAAGTGGAATATGCAGAGGACGCTTGAAACACTAAAAGTCTATATGTTGGGTGTTTTTGTTTTTTTTAGGGTGGAAAGGAAGTCAGTTGCATGCTTGGGCATACAAGGAACGAGAGCTTCCTCCAGACATAACACTGTCACATTGCTCCTCATAGCGAGATAGTGGAGGCTGCCCAGGATGTTCCCCATTCTCTGACTAAGGCAGAATCATTGAGCACTGCCACATGTGGTGCTTCAAAAAACACTAATTCAATTTTTGTTTGTGTATGTGCAGTTTTGTTGAGTGTTTCTGGTCTGAAGTTTTGCTTTACCATGAGTTTTGTTTCCAAAACGCACTTCTTTTTTAATTCTATCTTGTGTTTGCTCCCTAAAATCCACAGATGGGTGTCATTCAGGCTAGTATGTGGGCAAAAAAACTCCTGCAAAATGTCCAGTCTGCATTGAAATCATCTCCCTCATCCACACCAGTGGTACTCTTTGGGAAAATACCATGCACCTGGACAGGATGAAGGAGGCGGTGTGAAACAAATGGTACCTGGAGAGCAACCAGATGGAAATTTAGATTATTTTTGAGTGGGGATGGACAGACAGCAGAAAGGTTGGCCAGCTAGGCCACTGATCCCACATATGATCTATTATTTTACTAATCTCTCCATTTATGTCTCCAGAGTCCAACAGAAGGTTCTGCACTAACAACATGAATCAGGCCATTGCAGACAGAGATGTAAATTTTAAATGCATGCACAGAAATGATATAACAAAATGAATAAACAAAGCTGTGCAAACACAAAAAGGACAAGATTTTTTCTTCTTCTTTTAAATCTTAAACCATCTGAACCACTAAGTAAATCCATAATGGCCTATTCTTCAACATCTCTCCTTTTTTATAGATATTGGTTTTTTACCAACCCTGCATTTGTCTTTGGCATAGTTCCACGCTTCTGCATATTTTCTTCAAGTTCCATGATGGTTCTTAGATCCACAGCAGGAGGGCTGGCAGGGCTGAATGAAAAATAAAAAGCTACCTTTCAAGGCATTCATTTTTACTTACATTCCAGAGTTTCCAAACTTCACTGAAATCTTCTAAGTCATACTTAAATTATACATCCGGGTACCATCACATGTCTATTTCCCCAATTATGGCAAACCTCAAATAGAATGTTTCTGACAAAAAATTTTTTTATATATGTGTATATACAGAATACACAAAAATACTTCCAAGATTTATTACAATGTGAAACAAGAGATAAAGTGTGATTACTTTTTAACAGCCATTGTAAATAAGATACTTAAAACTTGGATACTTGTTTAGTAGTTGGCTAGTAACGTAAGTATTATGGAGACACTGGTCATGACTCCACAGTTAAGGCAGAATTCCACTTTGCACTTAAAGAAACAATTAAACCTGTTTTGTATGGAAAATTTTTGTTATCCCTCCCCCTTCCCAAATTACAGCACTTACTCTGAGTACAGTGTGAATGTTCTAAGAATTTAGAAGTAAATCCTTAAATTTATAAGATAAAATTAATTTAATACAAGGTCTTTTAAGAAATTTAGTATCTATCATTTTCTCTAAATGATCTTAGCAGAACAATGCAGACACTTCAAACTTTTCTTATAGTTAAACCTGAAATCTTGTTATATGCTACATTTGAAGAAATTAGTTATGATATGATAGTTTAAATTAATTGCTACAATTATATAGGCTACAAACAGGCTCAGTAATTTTTATCTGGGGCCACAGTGATGGGGTAATTCAGCCACCAGCATCCCTTTACAGCTGATTTGTATGTAACAATGCTAGTTGTTCTAACGAATCAGTGGTATGACAGAAATTGGACACCTCTGTGAAACGTTCTCATTGGTAGGATTACTTGGTCCAATTGTCAAAGCTCCTTAAAAGTTCCACAGCCACAGGATAACCTATGCCATTACTGCGTGAAAGGCTCTCCGTGGCACTGCTGACTTGGTTCCACTATGCTTTGACATCACTGCCAGGGGAAATGAGGTAGGAGCATGCGGGAAGCCTTTAAAATCAGAGCAGAGGGACCCTCTGCAGAGTTCTCCTTACCCTCCCTTCAGACAGCATAGTATAATACAAGCCTCCAAACCAACTGCAAGTCAGTGCGACCCTTAATTTGCTGCTTTGTGCTCCTCTGGCAATGCAAAGCAGCTTAATCCATCTTAATGGCTTGTGTAGGCTGCTTCAGTGTCTCAATGACTCTGTCCTTAAAAGGTAAAAAATTTTAAAAAAGGTGATTTAAGCTTGATATTTTTAGTGACTTGAAGATATGTACTATCATTTGGTAGCACTCTTTCAGTTTCTCATTTAGGGTTTGTGTACAGAGTTTTTAAAACCCAAGGTAATTCCCAGACAAAAACTATGTTGAGATGCAGCTACAGTTGGGAGTATGTATCGACTAATTTAAGAACAAAAGTATATTACAGGGATACTGTCTATCCCACTGAATGAGGAAGTAGGCTGTCTTCAGCATTATGCTTCCATCAGACAATGCTGCCACGCAGAGACATGAAGGAGTCCATCTCATTGCAATCCTACAGCAATGTTTGCCTGGGAATTGTGTATCTGAAATCTGATCTTGTATTTGTATATGGTTAAGAATTAAGCTTTCAGTATTTCGATAGTGACAGGCCAACTCTCTATGTAAAATCCTTATACATGGTAAGTTTTTATATTTTAATGTCTCACATGTACATTGCTAATGTAAGCAGCTCTAGTGAGCATGTTGTTGGGAAACAATAATTATTAAGGCCTAAAATTAAGACGCCCCTCAGAACACAACATAAGGAAAATTACTAATGAAGCTTTATGTAATGATTCACGAACATAAGGTTGGACTTTGAGTGAAAAAGTCTCTGAAAATCCATGTTTAAAGAAGATAAAATACAGACACTTTGAGGTCATGGCATTTTTAAACCCACGACCCTACACTTCTATGTGTGTATGATAATACACATACTGAATTACGATACTGAAATATAAAAATGAAGAACAGCTACATAAGATTAAGAGCTTTGTTAGTTATATCTTAATAATTTATAATTATGGATAATGTATGAGCTAATACTTAGACCAAGGCCTAGCTGGCATGAGTGTGGTTTTGCCAATTCTTCTCTCCTGTAGATTTGCTTAAAATTACATTATTGCTGACAGGCCAAAGGTAACATGTTGTGCTGGAAGATTTTAGGTAAAAGTACAGAAACCTGTAACCCTTTTATTGGGAAAACCCAGAGGCAGGGTGACACAGAAACAGAATGACAAAAATTGTATAAGCAGCAAAAGTTTTGTAAATTTAAGCTTGAACATATGTATTGTATGGGTTACCTAAAACAAATGCTTAACGCTGATTGGGGAAAGGGTAAAAAATATGTAATGAAGAAATAAATAAATAAAAATGACTCAAGTGAACGAGGACCAAATTGGAGGAATATTTGAAGATAAAATGAAGGAAAAAGGACTGAAGAATTAGATTAGAAGTCAGAGATAGCCATCAGGAAGTATAGGAGAACTTCCTGATACCTCGGAATATGGTAGTTTGGGCCCCCTATCATTTTGTCTATTATCTGGCATAAATATATGTTCACACATCGTAAATAACAATAATTCTGTCTGAAACTGTATAGAGGCAACAAGTGATTAAGCCTAAATTGAATGGACTTGTGACTCAGTTTCCCACCTTAAACTCCAAACAATTGCCTCCATTGCAGTTATTAAATCCAATACAATCTGAATTGTATAGAAGAAGTTGTGTGTGAGAATGCTTCTACCATATTATACATAGAAAACATTTATGGTATAATAAATGATTCCATCAGAATACAGCAACAAAGATTTTTACTTGTGTTACCCATATCAAATCCCTTCCCTCCAAACTGCAACTAGAATTTTGTTCCTTTCCCATCACACCACATCATTCCCTTCTTAGAATCCCTACACTGGATTCACCTTGCCTGCCAGATCAATTTCTTTTGGACTCCCTCTGTCCCTTCATTCTGAAGGAAATGGCAATGAAACTGACACTGTTTTCTTCTACTCCAATGTACGTGCCTTCTTTCTTTCCATGCTGTCAGATGAACATGAATTGTATTCCAATCCCAATGTGCTAGGATCCTACACTTGCCTCATTCAAATGCCTCTAAGAGACTCAGTCCTACTACAGGGCCTGCAAACCCACATCAGACAAATCTCTTCTCCACTCCAACACTCTATGAAAGGAGAGGAGAGGAAAACATTTTTCTAAACGCTTTCCTCAAGATCTCCCAGTACTTCCTGCCTTATCAGTGTCTGTATTTTAGATAGTAAGAGCCACTGAAATGGGGCACTATGTTTTGGGCAGTGTCAAGCAAACCAGTAACACTCAGACAAATTCCTCAGAAAGCCACAGGAATTTGGAAATTAGACAGTCTGGGAATCAACCACCAAGTGAATTTGAACACAATTATAGATAAACAATTCCCTTTTGAATTGTACACTAATATGTATAACTTATTTATATTAGAAGTATTACATTATTCTCTTGGAAGAGACATGGTCAACCTTAGCCATTGGGGTGATCTAGATTCTAAGTGACCTTAAAAAGGTCTGCAAAATATGGAAAAGAATATAATTCCGTCTGGATCCTGACAGGCTCTCCCCTCATTCAGATGTGTCACTTCTTCACTGAAATTAAAAGAAACACTACCATCTTGAAGTCACCATTAATCAGTTTCATAAAAAGTGACTCATCTCTGTAGTTATGCACCAGGCACGCACACACTCAAGCCTGAATGTGTGTTCACTAGCAGGCTCTGAAGTGCTTGCAAGGTATTTATTTTTTTCCTGTCACCTTCAATCTTAGGAAAATCTATACCTTTGATGAAGGGCACAGTTAATGTATAGCATGTATTCACAGATTCTAAGACCAGAAGGGACCACTGTGACCATCTTCTAGTCTGCCCTGCATAACACAGGCCATAGTCATTCCCTGAATTAATTCCCATTTGGGCTAACCTTTTATCTTTTACATAAAACATTCAATCCTGATTTAGAAGTTGCTAGTGATTGAGAGTCCACAACAGCTCTTGGTAAATTGTTCAAATAGCTAATTACCATCACCGATAAACATATGTCTTATTTCCAGTCTGAATTTGTCTAGCTTCAACTTCCAGCCATTGGATCTTGTTACACCTTTGTCTGCTAAACTGAAGAACCCATCATAAAATATTTCTTCCCCATGTACTTACAGACTGATTAAGTTATCCTTTAACTTTATCTTTGTTAAGACTGAGCTCCTTGTATCCATCACTATAATTACAGTTTTCAGAGTAGCAGCCATGTTAGTCTGTATCCGCAAAAAGAACAGGAGCACTTCTGGCACCTTAGAGACTAACAAATTTATTTCAGCACGAGCTTTCACAGAAGCACAAGACCTCCTGGTCCCAGAAGAACCCTTAGCTCCTAAGGTAGCATCTCTTGCAGCTGGGGCACTAATTTGAAATTGACTTCAGAACAGCAGCAGACTGCTTTCAAGGCAGGACTTCAGTCAGAATCATCCTCATGGAGTTCTCCATAAAAAATAATTTCAGTCAGGCATCACAGGCTTTTTGCACAAGAAAAATATCTACAAATTGAACATTTAGGACCTTCCCTTAGACAAGAGAGGTATTTAGTATGTTCATCATTTAAAGGCATAGCTGCCTCACAGGCAGGGTACATTTTAAAACCTGGAGACCTAACTTAAACCAACAGACCACCACATTGGTGCCAATGTGAGACTTCAAAACAAAAAGTCCCATCTTTGTGAATGAAACTAACTACTAAACCCATTTTAAGAAAGCTACAGGGAAGCAGTCAGATAGCACACACCATCTCACTGCCATGACTGGTAAGGAAACGAGTGGTGTCTGGGGCTTCTTTTCCCCTTATGCCCTCCTTGGAAGTGGGAGGACGGGGGCACAGGCAGAGACCCAACAGATGCTGCTGAACAAAAGAATCCAAACTCATGCACATGGGGGACACACACCTACAGTGATATCATTGTAGATAAAATACTAGAACTACAGTGGGAATCAATTTTGATTACTGTATGAGGCTGAAGCTAACAAATTTGACCTTAAACTGCCTATAAATGCAATAATGTTAAAACTGTTTGTCAAACATCCCCCTCAAAAGAAGGATACACTACAGTGACAACCCTAATTGCTGCAGTAACACTATTGCAAAATGAACTGTTGCTGTACAATACTGCAGTACTATTTTTTAATTGAAGGATGGAGGAGTAAAGGATCCAATTAATAGGAAGAGCTACTTTAAAATTTAAAAACCTTTCGAGACAGTGTCTCTTAAAATGTATCTAATGGTTCTTCAAGAGAAAGCAAGCATATCAATTTGCAAAAGGAAAGCCAGCATCCTTAGCCAACAAGTCAAGTGTTGCTGGTATCATATGATCAATTTAAACACCATTAATTTTTCACCTTGAAAAGCAGCAAGAATATTAAACTACTAATGTTCACTATCTTTTACCAAATGGAAAGCACAGTACTTGCCAACTAATTACTTACAATACATTTTACTGTACCTGGAAGAGGTAGCAACCCAACTTGGAGAGCTTGCAGAGTTGTTTTTAATACTGGGAATGGACTGTGGAACCGACTTTTTCAGTGCTGATGATCCCTCATGTAATTTCATCTCTTTATTAGAATGTGGGGCTTTTATACTCTGAACATATATTTTGTCTTTCATCTGAAACACAAAAGAATTCTACTGAAACAGGTTTTCTTCCCCATTTAGAAAAGGGTGATGTTAGAAGTGACATAAATTGTAAATATTAAAGTATACATAAAGAGGATCTACACGAAATATCAGAAGCAGCAGATGCATTTTAATTAATCTCAGCTCAATCTGCATTATTTATATTATTTTTAATTGACAACATCCATCAAAAAACATGACCTCAGAACTACGTTCAAATACATTACAGATAAACTAAACTAGTGTAATACTACTCCTAGAGATTTGTTACAGGTCTAAAATAATAATTTTGATACCTGAGACTAACATGCACACAGAATTGCATTAGTCTCAATTCTTGTCAACTTCATTTCTCTTTGTAAATCAATCATCTCTTTAATTACCCTCTTAAAATTACCCTCTCCTGTAATCTTTTTACCAAATACATCAGGCTAAGAAAATTAGCTTTATTTTGCTAAATCAGAGGTTCCTTTATACTTTGAGATAAAAATGAGGTAGGGATTTTAAACAATATAAAACTAAGACATCAGAGTGTTAAAATTTTAAAAAAACAAAAAGGATATAATGAAACATGATGTTTAAAAACTCCTGATACCATACACAAACAAAATATCAGCATTATCTATTAAAACCACAGAGGATTTTTGTTTAACAAACAAGCACTTTAAAACTATTTCAGGATGAGAATGTGACTAAATTGTCTTTATAAAAGGCACACACAAAAAAATCAAGGTTTGCATTTTTTCAAAAAAATACACACAGAAAGGTAAGATAATTATGATGATAATAATAAAGTAGATTTTTAGGAACCAAAATACCTCAGTCTTATCTGTTTGAAATCCTGTTGTGAAGTCAGGGGACTGTAAGTCTCTGGGACTACTCACTCCTGCATAACTACCTTCGGAATCAGATGTCAGCAATTCTGGAAGTGACTCCACAGAGTTAACTTTATTCAATTTTATTAAACCTAAAATGTATTGGATAAGAATGGAACATAGAACTATATCATGAAAAGCAGGATTGTTATACAATGCTTATATAAGAAAACATACAGAGCTGGAAGGCTGCATCATATTTTGAACATTATACAATTATAAAACTATAAATAACTATAAATATAAAACTAAAAAGGGTAGCTCATTCTATAATCCCATACAGTTGCAGGTAACCATCAATTTTCAAGCATCACTGTGTAGAATAAAATAGCTTCCCCATCTCTTCCTTTCTCTAATCTGATTCACACTAACTATTTGCTTGAAAAAGGAATGTACGTATTTACTTTTTTCTATTTCTCACCAACTTGACAATGAAAAACAGGCTAATCAGTTTCCAGTCATTTTCTTTCAGGGTCTCAAGCAGTGTTTCAATGTTTGGGCTGCCAATGTTACAGAGGAATATTTAAGTTACCGGGGGAGGGAGCACATGGGAAAATGTCCTCTCGTCTTAGTTTTATAAAAGGCTTGTTTTCCAAAAATTAAGTTTGGAGCCAAAGTTAAGGATCGCTTTAAAAAGAGAAGAAAAAACAGTATCACTTAATTCTATAATTCATTAAACAAACATTATAATCCATACTGGATACTTACAAAATAAGTTGTGTGTTAAGTAAGAAATTCTTCTAAAGATGAACAGATAGCAGAAGTATAGTATTTCATATTAAAGTCGATGCTAGACTTTGTGATGCCTGAAAGAAAAGTTTATTTGCCACTAACCTGCAGAGGGTGGACTCTGAATAATATCTGAAAGATTATATCCTCCAGAGCTGTCTGATCGTCTTCGTGGCTTCTTTTTAGCCCTTGTTTTTGCCTTTTTGAGAAGAGCTTCCCTGTGCAAAACATTTTTATATTTGAGGTGTCATTAGAAATAACAAAGTAAATATTTTTTAATCACTCAGATAATATGAAAGCTTATTTATAGACTGGGTTGTTAGCTGCAGTTATGATTATATATAGTGCATCCAGTGTTTGTGCATGAGCATGACAAGTCAAAATAAACTACTGGTGAGGTAGATGTATCAAGATTAATATTTAGCATTTCTTCACATACAGTCTTGACACTTACACGTTCATTAAACCAGATATGGACTTTTGAACTAGCATGTGGATTTAGCACTCCTTATATGTAAGATGTGAGTAAACGGAGATGGTGAAAGAATAATTGTAAGAAAAGGCACTTGACGGCAGTCAAAAAGATGCCCATGGGTGGGTCACAGCAATGGAGATTGAACCTCAGATCCATAGTTGACTGATTTAAATCAAAGTAATATAAATCAATCAGTAGAAAGCCTCAATTTAAATAAGTGATATTAGTCAACGTTTCCATTTGTTCTTCAGTTATTTTCTAAAGAAAGGTCCTTTCTCATTGGTTGATAACACCTTTAAAACATGTTTATTTACAACTAAATAGAGCCTTTACACTAGATTTGGTACAACCTTTTGCTACGTAGGATGGTATAATGTAACTATATACATTTATTTAAGTAATTATATAGCTTAATATTTTCAGATTCTTATTAACTGTACATTTTAGTAGGTTAGAAAATGGTGAATGATGTCGCTTATTTACTAGATAATTAAATTTTTGCTCATGATGTGTTTCAAGCAGCATTCTAATGGAAACTGGAATTTAAACAAACACAAATTATTGTTATTAAACAAAACCACCATAAATGTTTTGGCTACATAAACTTCTCTCATCAAAACATGGTTCACATTTACAACTAAATAACCTACTAAACAGAGATTAACTGTAGTCAGTTAGTTAAACTGATTATTTCAGGTCAGCCTGGGGAAAATTTCAAATGTACTTAAGAGAATGGAGTGTAGGTTTCTACTCATCTATGTCTCATTTCCAAGAGACTGTCTCCTACGTTACTTAAGCTGACCCCTACTGTACCATAATTATAAAGCTTGACCTCACAAGTTAGACATTTTCCCCTGATTCTCTCTCTTTATACAGAAAAGCAGCCTTTAAACTCAAAGTTTTTGACAGAAACTCATTGGTTTAGCATATTTATTTTTTTATGTAAAATGTTTTGAGAGACTATAATAAATTTGGAACTTAACATTTTGTATTTAACTCACATTTCATTTTAAAACAGATTCTTTTTTAAAAGAAACATCATAATTTAAACAGTTAAAAAAATCTGATTTTAAAAAATTCAATTTTTTTTTAAGCAAGCACTGATTTTTATCTACCCTGCTCAGCTTTCTAGGTTTGAAACTGTGTGTCTTGATTGCCTAAGCTAAAACACCTAAGTCTGTGAGCTTGAAGCCATTAGTAGATTCAAACCTCTCTGTGGCCTAGTCACTAGTGAGAGACAGAGAGCCACACTGAGCAAGCATATGCAACCTACGCAGATATTCAGGGTAGCACTGAACAAGATCTGTGCGATCTCCTGAAATGATACAATAATGAGTTCACTGAACCAAATGGTAACCTTTGGTGTCTTAACAAGACCACTCTTAACTCTGTTAAACAGTAGTATGACTGCTAAGTAGGGTGTTGCTCTACAGTACAAACACGGACTCCAAAATAACGTTATTACACTGGTAGTGTAGCTTGTGAACAGTCATGTAGACAGGATGCTTATCATTAGTCAAACAACTGGAAAAAGTGGGGGGAAAAAATCCGAACAGCTTTTATTTACTATACCAAAAAAGCCTTAAGAGAGTTACATGACCAATAACTGACTATAATATTCCTATTTCAAAGAACTTCTTGCCCTTTTAAAGTATATTATTATAATTGTTATGTGTAAAGGTCCAAGAATGAAATAAAGTCAAGAACACAATGAAACAGTTACAGTGGACTCCTGATAAGGCTTAGGGTATGGCTACACTCACACTTTACAACTTTCGCTCTCAGGGGTGTGAAAAAACACCCCCCTGAGCGCTGCAAGATACAGCGCTGTAAAGCCTCAGTGTAATCAGGGCAGCAGCGCTCGGAGCCGCACGCTACACCCGTAGAGGATGTGGTTTACGTGCAGCGCTGGGAGAGCTCTCTCCCAGCGCTGCCGCTCCGACCACACTCACACTTCAAAGCGCTGCCGCGGCAGCGCTTTGAAATTCCAAGTGTAGCCATACCTTAGGTACTTTGAGAGACTTTAAGACAAAAAGTCAAGCCTCCCAAAAAGAGCCAAAATTATTGCAATAGTGCAAAAAGTTATCAAATGTAATATACCTTTGTGGTTACACTGCATTATACAGTTTTAATCTTAGCCAATCATTCTTTTTCCTATATTTCCTATTTTATCCAGGCTCCTACACAACAGTGACATGTAAAACAGATTTTTAAAGTCAACTTTATATATTCATATTTTTAGTCTTCTTCATTTCTCCTGAAACATCCACTAGGTGGACAAATAAAGGTTTAATTAAACCATTTCTGAAGTCTCAAGTGGAAGATAATCAGGAACACGACTACTGATTAACTGCGTAATATGAATCTTAAAAGCAATAACCCAATTCTGATGCGTCAAAACTTGGAAGTTTTGTTACGTTCCTCTTCTGTGCTAAATGTGGTATGCTGCAGCATTATTTGCATAAGTGGTGCTTACTTCTTCCATAAGTATTTTCCAAAGAGAAAAACTTTAGAATATTCAAACAGGTGCCCTTAATAAATTATTTGAACACAGGTTTGCCAAGGTTCTAGATCAGCTTTTTAAAACTATATATACATAATGCAGTCAGTAAAAAAATAAAATAAAAATTGTTTCCTACAGCTTGGTTCATGGGACCCTATGCAGTATTGCAGGATTCCATGGGTCTTCCAAACGTCCAATACTTTGTGAATAACTGTATGCAAGTCCTCATCAAAGTATTAGTTGATACCATCATGTATGCTAATATTACCAGTGCTTCTGTGGAATACTGCAAGCAGCAAGAGGGAATCTACAAAAAGTTATTTAAGACTGGAGGAAGATATGCAAGTGATGTTATCCATACACACTCTTTAGTCAAAGATCATATGCAGAAGAGTACAACGACGGGAGAGACAAAGGAGGAAAAATGGTTTTGTGATTAAAAAAATAGTAGTAAGAGCCAAGAACTGTTCTATTCCTAGTTTCCTTTGCATACAAGGAACTATAGCTGACCAAGACAAAATTTTCCCACAGAAATGCATCAAAAATTTTTGATAATTTTTAATCAGCTCCACAAATCACTTAATCGTGACTGAGTTTCCAGATACTGAAAATGGGGAACGTGCATATTTATCTTAAAGTTGTGGCATTTAAACTCATTTCTGTTTGTAAGTGGTCTGAAACCCTCTGACAGAAGGTGCCATAGAAATGCTTAGTATTATTATTGAACTATTCTTGAATTCTCAGTTCTTACACTTATCATAAAATGTCACTACTACTCTTCTCCACTGATATACTCCGCTGGAAAATATGTAGATAGTGTTGTGCAATAGAAGGTATGTTGCCTAGTGGATAGTGCACCAGACTTTCCGGAGACATTAATTTTGTTCCAAGCTCTATTAATAACCTACTAGGTGACCTTGATCAAGTCACTTCACCTCTGTTCCTCAGTTTCCACATTTTTTGTAAAATTTAGTAATGATGCCAACCTCCTTTGTAAAGCACTTCAGAATCAACTGCTGAAAAGTGTTTTGTTTTTTTTTTGTTTTTTTTTATTATTCACACATTCTGTTCAGTCAGCCTCAAGTCACTTCTTCTCATGATTCTTGTTTGCTGCTTGCAAAAATACAGGAGTTAACTGAAGCACATAAAAGCGACATAATCATTGAATATTAGGGTTGGAAGAGAACTCAGAAGGTCTTCTAGTCCAATTCCCTGCTCAAAGCAGGACCAACACCAACTAAATCATTCCAGCCAGAGCTTTGTCAAGACAGGCCTTAAAAAACAATAAGGATGGAGATTCCACCACCTCCTTAGGTAACCCATTCCATTCATCACCATCCTAATGAAACAGTGTTTCCTAATATCCAGCCTAATATCCTCCCCCCGCTGAAACTTGAGACCACTGCTTCTTGTTCATCATCTGCCACCACTGAGAACAGCCAAGCTCTATCCTCTTTGGAACTCCCCTTCAAGTAGCTGAAGGCTGCTATCAAATCCCCTCTCAGTCTTCTCTTCTGCAAACTAAATAACCCCAGTTCCCTCAACTGCTCCTCGTAAGTCATGTGCCCCAGTCCCCTAATCATTTTTGCTGCCCTCAGCTGGACTCTCTCCAATTTGTCCACATCCCTTCTATAGTGGAGGGACCAAAACTCCAGGTGTGGCCTCACCAGTGCCAAAGATAGAGGAATAATCACTTCCCTTGATCTGCTGGTAATGCTCCTATTAATAGAGCCCAATATGCTGTTGGCCTTCTTAGCAACCAGGGCACACTGCTGACTCATAGCCAGCTTCTCTTCCACTGCAATCCCCAGGTTCTTTGCTGTTTAGCCAGTCAGTCCCCAGCCTGTAGCGGTGCACGGGATTCTTCCTTCCTAAGTGCAGGACTCTGCACTTGTCCTTGCTGAACCTCATCAGATTTCTTTTGGCCCAATTCTCCATTTGTCTAGGTCACTCTGGACCCTATCCTTACCCTCCAGCATATCTACCTCTCCCCCCATTTTAGTGTCATCTGCAAACTTGCTGAGGGTGCAATTAATCCCATCATCCAGATTATTAATAAAGATGTCAAACAAAACCGGCTCCAGAACCGACCCCTAGGACACTCTGCTTGATACCGGCTGCCAACCAGACATCGAGCCGTTGATCACTACCCGTTGAGCCCAACAATCTAGCCAGCTTTCTATCCACCTTTAGTCCATTCATCCAATCTATACTATTTTAACTTGCTGGCACGAATACTGTGGGAAACCGTATTAAAAGCTTTGCTAAAGTCAAGATATATCACATCTACTGCTTTGCCCATATCCACAGAGCCAGTTATCTCATCATGGAAGGCAATCAGTTTGATCAGGCATGACTTGTCCTTGGTGAATCCATGTTGACTGTTCCTGATCATATTCCTCTCCTCCAAGTGCTTCAAAATGGATTCCTTGAGGACCTGGCACCATGATTTTGTTGGGTTCTGAAGTGAGGCTGACCAGTCTGTAGTTCCCCAGGTTCTCTTTCTTCCCTTTTTTAAATATGGGCACTAAATTTGCCTTTTTCCAATCATTCGGGACCTCCCCCGATTGCCACAAATTTTCAAAGATAATGGCCAATGGCTCTGCAATCACATCAGCCAACTCCCTCAGCACCCTCAGATGCATTAGATCTGGACCCATGGAACTGTGCATGTCCAGCTTTTCTAAATAGTTCTTAACCTGTTCCCTTGCCACTAAGGGCTGCTGACCTCCTCCACATAGCTCAGTGGGTAGAGCATCAAGCTCTTAATCTGAGGGTCCAGGCACTCAGTTTCCCTGGCTGGGATGATTTAGTTGGGAACTGGTCCTGCTTTGAGCAGGGGATTGGACTAGATGACCTCCTGAGGTCCCTTTCAACCCTGATATTCTATGATACTGTGCTGCCGAGTGCAGCCTAGGTGCTGACCTTGTCTGTGAAGACCGAGGCAAAAAAAGCATTGGAGTACTTCAGCTTTTTCCACATCATCTGTCACTAGGTTGCCTCCCCCATTCAGTAAGGGTCCCACACTTTCCCTGACCTTCTTCTTGTTGCTAACATACCTGTAGAAACCCTTCTTGTTATCCTTCACATCCCTTGCTAGCTGCAACTCCAATTGTGCCGTGGCCTTCCTGATTACACCCCTGTGCGCTCGAGCAATATTTTTATACTCCTCCCTAGTCATCTGTCCAAGTTTCCACTTCTT
This sequence comes from Chelonoidis abingdonii, assembly GCF_003597395.2. Taxonomy (NCBI): domain Eukaryota; kingdom Metazoa; phylum Chordata; order Testudines; family Testudinidae; genus Chelonoidis; species Chelonoidis abingdonii. The sequence continues at coordinate 66,572,877 of NC_133771.1, forward strand.
GTAAGCTTCCTTTTTGTGCTTACGCTCACTGAAGATTTCTCTGTTAAACCAAGCTGGTCGCCTGCCATATGTGCTATTCTTTCTGCACATCGGGATGGTCTGTTCCTGCACCCTCAATAAGAATTCTTTAAAATACAACCAGCTCTCCTGAACTCCTTGCCCCCTCATAATAGCCTCCCAGGGGATCCTGCCCATCAGTTCCCTAAGGAAGTCTAAGTTCAGGGTCAATATTTTGCTACTCTCCTTTCTTCCTTTCCTTCCTCAACCATCTCATGGTCACTGCTGCCTAGATCGCCACTTCTACTTCCCTCACCAATTCTTCCCTGTTTGTGGGCAATAGGTCAAGAGGAGCATGGCCCCTAGTCGGTTCCTCCAGCACTTGTACCAAGCAGTTGTCTCCAACACTCTATAAAAACTTCCTGGATTGTCTGTGTGTTGCAGTATTGCTCTCCTAGCAGATGTCAGGGTGATTGAAGTCCTCAGTTAGAACCAGGCCCTGTGATCTGAAAACTTCAGTTAGTTGTCTGAAGAAAGCCTCGTCTACTTCATCCTTCTGATCCGGTGGTCTATAGGACACGCCCACCACAACATCACTCTTGTTGCTCATGCCTCTAAACTTAACCCAAAGACTCTCAACAGGCTTTTCTCCAGTTTCAAACTAGAGCTCTGAGCAATTATACCGCTATCTTACATACAATGCAACTCCTCCACTTTTTCCTCCCATACCTGTCCTTCCCGAACAGTTTATAGCCATCCGTGACAATGCTCCAGTCACGTGAACTGCCCCACCAAGTTTCTGTTATTCCAGTCACATCATAGTTCCTTGATTGTCCCAGGACTTCCAATTCTTCCTGCTTGTTTCCCAGGCTTCTTGCGTTTGTGTACATGCACCTAACACAACTTTGTCCTACTTTCTCAGTATGCACCAGGAGGCTTCCCGTCTTGTACCCTCCTCCTTGCGTTTCCTCCTGGTATCCCACTCCATCACCATCCCCCGGTGAACTTAGTTTAAAGCCCTCCTCATTAGGTTAGCAAGCCTGCCTGCGAAGATGCTCTTCCCTCTCTTTGTTAAGTGGATGCCATCTCTTCCTAGCAATCCTTCCCAGAACAACATCCTTTGGTCGAAGAATCTAAAGCCCTCTCTCTGACACCACCTGCATAACCACACATTCACAATACATAAGCTACAATAGGACAACAATAGCTCAACTCCTTTGTAGTGGCCACACAGAACTCCATATATCTAGGTGCACTCTGTGCACACACCTGATTTTACCTACTACAATTCTACTAATAGTGCCACCAGTCAGAATGAGTGGGAGGAGAAAAGGAACTAGCAGGAGTCTACCACATTTCACCGCAAAGAGAGCTCTGAAAAACCTAAGGTCAGTCTGGTCAGACATCAAAGGGAAAAAGCTTATTTACATTTTAGATGGAAAAAAAAATTTTTTTTAAAGCTTGTAGTATGAGGCTCATTTGCAGATAAAATTTCTCTTACATTGAGCTTTAATACAGTACAGCAGATGTAGACTTCTCCAGCCCTCAACTATCATTAATTTTGGTTTCTCAAACATTGTTTCTAAATGCAGATTTTCCATAGAATATTAAATAGATGCCCTCTCCTCTCTCTTTGGTGATCTTATTTGTTCCCATGGCTTCTGCTACCACTTGAACACGGATTACTGCCAAATGCATCCTCTTCTACCCATGATCTCTCATGCTCCATCTAGTCACAGATCTGTGCCTGCCTCCGACACCTCTTCCTGGACTCGGCAAGTCTAAAACTGAGTTTATCATGTCTCCTTCAAAGCCTTCTGCTCTTGAACCCTTTTTGTTAATTATACCACTATACATCTTGCTACACAATCTCACAACTAGGAATCATTTTCAAATCTTCCCCAATCTCAAGACCCAGATTCACCGGATCTTGCCACTTCTTTCTCTAGTCTCTAAAATTTGTTAATTCCCCTCTTACTCCCTATTTCTCATGCTTTGATTACTTTAACACTCTCCTCTCAAGCCACCTACACTCTCATCTTTCTATTCCAACTACAGTCCACTCAAAACACTGCCACCCCACTCCCCATCAAAGGAGTTCTCCTTTTGACATCATCTCCTCCTCCTCCTTGAATCACTTCATTGGATTATCCCCACTGCATTTAAAGTTTATGCTTATCTTTAGTTTCAAGGAGCTCCATAACTCAGCTGCTGCCTACATAACTACCCTCATCTCCACTCAGCCTAAACTACCCTCATGCTCCACTCAGCATTCTGAACTGCTCCTTTTGCCACCCTTGCTCAACCCATTTTAACTGAGAAAGATGGAAGGAGAGTACTTCATTACTGAAAAGACTTTGAAAACCGATTCTGGAACCTGCATTTCTTCCACATTTCTTCTATTTTTGTATTTTAACTCTGTCCAATGCTCTTGACTTTTAGCTGTGAAAAGAGCTAACTGGTATACAACAAAAAAAGATTCTGCTATGTGTAGTTCACTTGTTAGAGTGATGAATGCCAGGAACTAGAGGCCAACTATTTCAGCAAAGAAAGAAAGAAAACATAAGACTCACTGAGATGTTAGTTCTGTATTCGTTTCTTCTTTCAAAAAGACAAAGTTTTCTCTGTCATCAGGCTCCAAAGAACTGATGTCAGGTCCATCTTGATATGGAGTAATCACTCTCCTGACCATAGCTGGAATCTGCGATATCAAAAGTTAATGTTACACTGCTCCTCTTATGGTGTGTACTAGAAAGCATACTATTTCTTGCAGAAGTACAAGATCAGTGGTTCTCAAACTTCTGTTTTTCGTGGACCACTTCAAAATTGCAAAAAAAATTCTGTTTTTCGGCAGACCACTTAATGATCTTTCCAAATGTTGTTTGTACCATTCGCTAGCTAACTATTGTAATGTAGTTTGGATAAAAGCACTAAATAAAAACAAAAAAAACTTAACTTTTTTTGTTCTAGAAATAACAGCACACAACTCATATTTTAATATCAGTAGTCTTACCTTTCTAATGTGATGGATGTGCCCTCTCTCCCCTACTGCAGCAGCCCTCAAGCTGGGGCTGGGAAGGATGGAGGTCTCTCCCACGCCACAGCAGCCACAGAGCTGAGGCTGAGGAGGAGGGCCATCTGTCTCCTGCAGCCACAGACCTGGCTCTTTCTCTGGCCACCACAGCCCCACATTGTCCCAAATTCCCCTCACCCCACTGCCCCCTCCCATCTACCATCTATTCCCCCACAAGGCTGCTAGCTCACCGTACATGTGCATCTTCCCCAGGGTCCAGGCACCTAATTAGTGGAGCCACGCCTGTGCTGCTCCACTGATTAGGGGGGTAACCCTCCATTCTCTCGTGTGCAGCCACCCAGGTGCACACCTTAGAAGGAACTATCCGCAGACCACTGGTGGTCCATGGACCCCAGTCTGAGAACCTCTGTACCAGATTATAATCACTTGAATACACAATTTTAGAATCCAGGTAATATCACCATTATGCATTACAGCTTACAAGCCCAAGGAAATTTATAATTTAAAAAAAAAAAAAAACAACACACAAACACTCACAGATCCACACACCACACATTCTCGAATTCTTTTCAAGAAAACAGAGGTTCAGAACTCACTTAATTTAAACTGACTAGAATACTTCATAGAAGATTGGCACAGATTTATGAACACATCACAATCTCTTACCATTAAAGTATGAAAGAAGAAAAATAGTTTATACTGTATGCTGACTCTGCCTTGCTTACTAGCAAAGTTTCACTCATTTCTTTTATTTCACTTAATATTAATTCTTCTTACACTGCCCTACTAATATTAAAACAGGAAAGCAGAATTAGATGCTCTTAGAAGCTACCAATTCTGCTAAAAAATGGAAGTGTTACCTCTTCCCCACGCACCACAAATTCTTCCTCTGCATAGAATTACCTGACACTTGTTTGTTCACTAAAGCCAATTTAGAACATACGTTTTGTGGTGCCATTAATACCATTAAATGCATATGACTAATAGTATTAATGGAACTGAGAATTACGCATGTTGCAGTGGCAATAAATGTGTAACTATCAGAAAATTTCAGAAGTAAAGAAGAATTAAGAAAATACAGATTAAATTTATTTCTAGATTAACGTCCCACCACCCACCTGATGAGCATTTAGCACATATTTATCAGCTTAACTCAATGTTTATTTTAAAAGTAGTCACTTTTCACTGAACTAGGCATAGCTTACCATTTTTCTGTAAGACATAGAAAGGTCCTTCAAAACTTCATCACTTAAGACGTCCAGAGTCCTAAATTAAGATACATAGTTATAGCCTTGGTCTCATTTACCATTTGATTCAAACTGAAGGACATTTGTTCAACAGGATTCAAATAATCACAGTTCAGGGTACACATATGTAGAGGTGATAGCATTAGATATTATGGTGATGGGCACTAACATCCTACTTTAGCTGTATCATCAAATGTTAAAGTACTTTCTCATCTACTTTTTGCCTACTTGTTTGGCTCCTTTGCGATATATTCTAACAATCCAAAGCATTAAATAGCTTCTAACAAACAAGTTTTTGTTTTTTTAAAATCAATTTGCTACACAACGAGTTTGTTTGAGATATGGTGCAGATTAACCCTTCAAGTAAAATTATTGTTGCAGGTAATAAAAATTGAGGTCTTTGCTTTAATCTCATTAACTTGCTTGTAACATATTATAAACCTATTATGTGTGAATAAAGCAATTATTTTAAAGAGAAATTGTTTACACTGAAACTGCAACAACTATCATGTATGTAAAAAATACCAACATGACGCTCATGACTAGAGCTGAGTAAACTGGGTTTTTAGTTCGACCAGCAAATTATAGACTCAGAGACTCATACACTTTACGGTCAGAAGGGACCATTATGATCATCTAGTCTGATCTCCTGCACAATGCAGGCCACAGAATCTCACCCACCCACTCCTGCAACAAATGCCTAACCTATGTCTGAGTTACTGAAGTCCTCAAATTGTGGTTTGAACACCTCAAGCTGCAGAGAATCCTCCAGCAAGTGACCCGTGCCCCATGCTGCAGAGGAAGGTGAAAAACCTCCAGGGCCTCTGCCAATCTGCCCTGGAGGAAAATTCCTTCCCAACCCCAAATATGGAGATCAGTTAAACCCTGAGCATGTGGGCAAGATTCACCTGCCAGCACCCAGGAAAGAATTCTCTGTAGTAACTCAGATCCCATCCCATCTAACATCCCATCACAGACCACTGGGCATACTTACCTGCTGATAATCAAAGATCAATTACCAAAATTAAGCTATCCCATCATACCATCCCTTCCATAAACTTATCAAGCTTAGTCTTAAAGCCAGATATGTCTTTTGCCCCCACTACTCCCCTTGGAAGGCTGTTCCAGAACTTCACTCCTCTAATGGTTAGAAACCTTCATCTAATTTCAAGTCTAAACTTCCTAGTGTCCAGTTTAAATTGAAAAGAATCACAGAAAATAGTCTGTTCCAAAAATGTTTGGCATGTGTCAGCGAATTGGAAAGGTTTGTTTTGGTCCAGCTTCAAGAAACTACGCGTTCCTCCAACCCTCTCCTCCCCTCCCCCCTTTAGTACGTAGCCCAAAGCTCAGGGCACTCGCCTGGGATGTGGGCAACTCAGGTTTGAATCCCTACTCTGAAATAGGGACATGAACTCACATCTCTCCCTGCCAGGTGCTAGGCTATTCCAGGGTAGGTTACTCTCTATCTCTGCTCTTGAAGCTGTTCCACTTTGTATAAATACTCAAATATTAATTGGGCCAAATAGACAGACAAAGTGAGAAGATTCAATAGCCTGGTGATTAAGGCACTGCACTGGGAGGTAGGTGGTGTGGATTCAGATCTTCTCTGCTTGATTCAGAGGAGGGATTCAAGTCCCTACTCCAGAGCAGGGATTCAAACCTGCATTTTCCAAATCCCTGGCAAGTGCCCAAGCTCCTCGGCTAAAGTTAGAGAAGGCGATGGAAAGACAAAACAGTTTCCTGAAGCTGATCTTGGGGGAAAAAACCTTTTTATATCGAAAAATCTCAGGCAAAAACAGCGATAAATTTAGGGTTGTTCAGTGAATAAACTATTTGTCTCAAAAATTTCACCGAGCCCTACTTATAACCATTTTGAAATGTCTTCCAGAACTACCATGCAGGTCTCCATTCTTAGGCCTGATTCAAAGCCCACATCAATGGAAAGGCTCCTACTGACTTATCTCAATGGGTTTTGGAACAGGCTCTTTTTGCCTCAGGATTACAGAAGTAACACTTTATTATGGGTTGGAGTACAGGTGAAATAGGTACATAACTTGCAAAATAGGGAACAGTAGTTTCAGCGCAAGTGAATACCAATGCAGCTGAGGATTTTTGGTTATATTCTCAGCTATGACTCATGTAACATTTCCTGCTAATTCTTCCAAAAGTTCCAAACTTTTACAGTATTGCATACTGTAACACCTACATCCAATCTTACCTCGCTTCAAGCAAGGCTGCCATATTTAGTCCTATGAACTGCAAGCAGGATAGCTTTAACTGTTCAGCGCTGTATGTTGCTGAAAACTCCAGCAGCTCGGCAGCATTCTTTAAAGTAACTGGAAGAAAGAACATCACAGACTTAACTAAACAACATACTGCAATTTTGTTTTGTAATCACTTATTACTTCAAGATATACAGTATGAATGGGGGAAATCAGGTTATGAAAAAGAATAAGAATAAACCCTTTTCCTGGTTCATTAGACAGAAGCACAAATGCTTAAGTGGCCCTGACTCCACCCAAGGCAATACTTATGTAGCATGAATTTGACTGATGCTTTACAGAAATAGAAAAGATAGTTCCAGCTATGAAAAGCCTACAATCTAAACACAGATCAGCTTTGGAAATGGAGCTAACAGACAAAGGGAGTGAGAAACATAGGTTAAAACAGTAACATGAATAAATTTATATTGTTAACAAAGCTTAAACTCCAATATTTTCCCATAGCTGAGATGGGCATTAGGTAGAAACATGAAATAAATTGTGTAGTGCCTTAAAGTGAGGACAAGGAGTTTGAATTTGATGAGGTAAGAGACCCAGAAGTAAAGATACTTGAAGTGAAGTGACATGACTGAAGTTTCACACCAAGAAGATTATTTTAGCTCTAGAATGTTGGACAGTCTGAAGGGGGTGTGGCTACAGATCTCCAGGCAAGAGAGAACAGTGACATGAACTGGAGATTCACTCCTTCCTTTCCATAGCCACAGTCAGAGTTAGGAAGAGTCATACTGCAACTCACAAAAAAAAGCTTAACCCTTACCTTCTAAACAACTGGGTTTATTTTAACAAAACAAAAAAAATGCAGCCACTTCATTAAGAAACATAGTAAAACACTCACGTTTTTCAGTAATGGCTACTTCACATATTTCTTTCAGTCGAGATACAAGGAGTTGGTCTGCTACCACCAGAACATTACAAATAAATTCCACATTTTGAGAGTCTGGAAAATAAAGAAAAATTGCATGAGAAAGATGACTGGGTAAGTAGAAAAATGCTTCAGAAAAGTTCCAACAAAGGCCAGTTTGCTCCACTGTTATTTGTGGGCATCATGGCAGAGGTAGTTTGTGAAGTGGGATTTAAAATAGGACAAGGTGGTAGTGGCTTTGCAAATCTTGTAGAGAAAGAGTTTTTCTTATGCATAAGGGGCAACATAGAAGAAAACACGGAGGTGCACGTGGGAAAAGCAGCAGATCATGATGCCTTCAGCAAAACAAAGGTGGCGGGGAGGGAGACAACACGTGGTAAAACCACAACTAACTCCAAAGTATAAAATGATATCATATTGTTAGGGGTTTACCAAATAATACATATGATTCAAAAGGCAATACAGTATCCTTTTAGTAAAAAATATCATCTAATTGTGGTACTTACTGTACCACTTCCCCCATATCACAAGAATGTCTCCAATTTGAAAGAGTTCACACTGTAGTGCATAATATCCAAACTTTCTGCTTCCTTCAGGTGTCTTTTCCTTGTTTATTAAAATGAAAATAGCAGAATTTGAAAGAGATCAAGCTGAAATTTATTGCTTTTAAAAACTCGCTGTCAATTGTTCATGCACCCAACTCTACAATTTCCAGAAACAAATATATTGGCAGCACCTTTTATTGCAGGAGCTTCATCTGTATAGATGTAATCCAGGATCACTTGCAGTATGTCAGAATGGATTGGCATTTCCAGAGCTGCACAACAGGATGCCTAAAGGAAAAAGGGATAAGAAGAGTACAATTTCAAAAAGTGCCCATTTAAAAATCAAAGGTGATTACAAGGAATTACAAGGAAAACTCTGGTTCCTCTAAAACAAGTAGATCTCTCAAAAATCTCAACTCCTGCAGTACTGGATAGGTTTGAAGGATTGGACCCTATTCAGTTATCAGTACCGATGCTATATGCTGCTTTGGCAAGTCTGTTCTGACCAAAGTAGTCGGTGCTCATGAGGATGACTTGGGGGATGCTGAGACCATATTGGAGACATGGCATCTTCGGGTACCAAGGCCATCTTAGTGGTCAACTTAGATGTACACTATACAGGAGTTGTGAGTATAGTTCTCTTAGTGGTGGAACGCTCCCATGATGCAGTGTCCTGCTTGTGTGACACCGAAGGTCTCAAAACAAAGCATGCTTGTTGCCTTTTTTCTCTGTTGAGCCTGCAGACCCAGGCACAGGATTGGTACTAAGAATGTCTGGAGCTTCAGCCATACCCAGGGTGGGACATAAGGTCTCCATAGCAGTCTCCACAGGGACTGAGGTCTTTTTGAGATGGACACTTTCTGGGGAAAATGACTCCATTTTCTATGGGGTTTTTTCATGAATTTACCTTGGGTAAACACAGGTGAATGTGCTGAAATTAACAGGGCACTGTGTTCACTGTTACCGATGTTTCGGTCGGGGGGCAGAAGGGAGGAGAGTCTTCTGGCCTGGACGTGAGGCCAGTTGCAAGGAACACTCCATCATTAAGAGCCTCAGTTCTAGCTCCCCATTTTTAATTGCTCTCTCCTTAAAAAAGTAGAGCAGATGGAGCACTTTTGCAGGATATGAGACTCTCCCAAGTAGCGGATAAAATGGGAATGCAATGACTGGGAAGGACTCCCAGCAAGAGATGCACTGCTTGAAGTGAGTCTGGCATACCCTGGGGCAATGGCATCTAGCAGGGGAAGGCACCCCTTGCCCAAAGAGGAAAGGGATAAACAGAAAATCCCCCTAAATCCCAACACATAAAAGTAAATAAAATAACTAAAGAAAAACAATAAAATAAAGGGAAACTAGGATAAGAGACTTTGAAAGTAAGGCACACTAATCCTCCATCTCAGGCCAAGGGAGGTAAGAAGGAACTGAGGGCGGTTCGCTCGCATAGTCATATGTAATCTCAGACCAGGGCACAATGAAGTGCAGCCCAAACAGGCACTACTATCGAAAAATCTCTGATTAAAGGCAGATGGGGTGTGAGTGCACCTGAAGTAGAGCACTCACAGGGACACTATTTGAAGATTAATATTATCTATATGTCATTTATTAAGACCTACCGCAGGAAGGAAGTTTAATACACCTCCAAGGATACTAGAAGCTCAAACTCACTGAGGAGGTTTTATAATACTACAGATTAGTTGCAGTAGAAATTTCTAAGATAGCAATATACTTACTAACTCAAAGTATGCTTTTACATAAAATTACCATGGCTCATAATATTTATGATTAATTTTTTTTTTATTTAATACAGTTTCTGAATGGTTCAAAATTAGTGTTTCTGCTAAAATTTCCCATTTTCTTACGATTTTTACACAAACTGTATTTTAATTTACATTCCAGGTAATGGCAAAATCTCATTTGAGAGAGAGAGGAAAATCTTCATTTACTTACATTAATGAAAAACAACTAATGCGGCACACACATTTTCAAATGGAAACCTTACCTCAATCCAAGAGCTGCTTAACATCCTATGAAAGTAGTCTGCAAAGAAAAAAAAAGCTCATTCTGAGACATCATAAGAGAGGCAAGTTACTGTGAACAAAAGAATCTACAGATATTACATACATACCAAGTCTTGCACAGAGTACACATTTGTGACATGGGAATTCCTTTCCATCTATAGATTTCATGGTCACATCACAGAGGTATGAACTACAAGACATTCAGAACAGTTATAATCCTGAAATTATTAGCAAATATAAGACCTATAAACAGTTCATTTCTCTTTTGTGCTTGAAACCAGCTTTGACAGGATTAGGCCTCTAGTCCTCTCAAAGATGGGAGGGAAAGTACAAATATTTAACTAGAAACACAATACACTTACCTTTATGATGGCAAACATAACAAACAAGACTTCTTAGCAGTCTTAAAAGGATTTAAAAAAAAAAATTAAATAAAAAGCCAAGTTAGTCAAAAGCTAAGCTAACTAGTGAAGAGGATTTCCTCCAAAATCAATTCTATCGTCCAATTATTGCTTCTCAAGATTGTGGTCTGAAGGCAGCAGCAGGAGGTGGGTATGATCTCCCCTGTGCGGCCAGGAGCAGCCCAGCAAGGGGCTCCTAGCTGCCAGTCCTCACCAGGTGGGGGAGGGACAGACTTCCTCTTCCCCTAAATGGCCCCTCTCAAGAGGAGGCCAGACCCATCTCCAGGAACCTCTCCCTGCTGCAGGAAGCTTTGGGCTGAGCAGGAGCTTTGGAACTTCCTAAAAGACCTAGCTGCTAGTCCTGGTCAGGCTGGGGAGGGACAGGACTTCCTCTTCCTCTGCACGGCTGCTCTTGAGTACCTCTCCCAGATGCAGAAAGCTCTGCACCCCCCACCATATGCACTCATTTCCTTCCCCCATCACTCTGCAACTGCAGGTGGAGGAGTCACTTTACGGGGTGAGGGCTCCCTTCCCCTCCAGATGCAATGATTAGCTTGTTTCAATAAAATAAAGGTCTGTCAAAACTTAACAGAATTTATTGATGGACACTTTACAGCAGCAAATAACACTCAGAGTTCAACTCCCTGCTTAGTAGATATGGGCATCTGATATGGTTTTGTAGGGTAGTGATCTCCATTGGTCGCCTCATACTTTAGAGCCACTGCCTTAAGTTAATAAAAGCAAGCAAAAAAAAAAAAGTTCTGGTTCCTAACGTCATTAATTGAACGTCAATATGGAGCATGCAGCGACTGCATCTTTCCTCATTCCGTCTCTACGCTGAAAACACCTGTTCATGTTTAGACACAGCTCTCTCTACATCCACAGAGTTTGTTGGAATTGTCAGATAGCACCAAGCTAGCCTTGCGAGATGGGGGATTCTGCTTTCCCACTGAGTTTCAAAACTGTAGCACAGGCAAACTACAGTCCGCTTCTTCTGCGATATTTTTGTAATCAGGAATCTCCAGCTACAATTCTTGTCAAAGCCAGATATTGCATTAGGTGAAATAAATCCACCATCAACAGTGCATTTGTGCAGGGTCAAATATACACGCAACTTTTAGGAACCCTGCTGAATGTTGTTGAAACTTTTGAGCAGTTTTTGCTGCATTGCTTGACTCTTTCCCATAGCAGTAGTATTGTCTGAGCTTCTTTGCCATGCAAGAAAACTCCTGCTGAGCACTGGCATTTAACTCAGCATTGTCAGAATGATTTTCATTTGATTGTGCTTCAGCCCAGAACAGTACTTCCATTACTTTGTTGTACGCTTGGAGGACTGTGACATGTCAAGATTCCAACTAAGTGATTAAATCCATCAGTCCTGTGGCACTCTTGGCAACGAACTGAACTGCCTCATTCAGCTGAGCACTGTTTAGAAGAGTTGAAAATTCTGTTAAAACCTCATTTTCGGTGTCAGTGTGAGCTCTTCTGAGATGAACTTAGAGTAGTACATCAGGTGAGCTTCATGGTATTGTTCAGCCTCAAATCAGGAATTTCAACAAGTAATTACAGCTCTGGGGGAAGTTCAATTTTTTGTTCGCTGATTTCAGTCATTGGTGCAATGTGCTGCCTGTATCACAGTTTGCGGCCAGGGCAGTGTTTAAAGATATTTTAATGTAGCTGACCAGTTTATCAACTTTACCTAACTCACATCTCCACAGCTCCCTGACAAGACAAATTATATGTGCATTACATGTAATATGGAAAGCATTTGGCATTAGACTTTGGTGAACAGATTTGAAAGATTTCATTATGTAAGTTGCATTTTCGCTTTGAAACAGATACTTTGACAAAATTCACACCATATTTTGAAATGGTTTTAATCATCGCTTGAGAAACTCTAGCATAGTTAACAGCATTCAAGTAAACGCAGTTGGCAAGCACTGTTAGCTTTTCTGTCTGTATATCTTTTGCCTTGTCAGAAATAAAATTAAAACAGAACACGCACTACATAGTTGTCTTGCTCAACTGTGGACTCATCTGAAATAACTGCAGAAGACTCATATGAGTTAATTTGATACTTCGCCTCCTCAAAATGTGTAGCAAAAACCTTTGGAAGGTAGTCCTGTTGAAACTTATTGCAGTTGGTAAGCAAACGGCATTTTAGGCGATCAAGTTTCTCCAACAGGAGCTTAGCATTTGCAAACGCATCCACAAGTTCCATTCTAGCTAAATGATGGGTCTTAGAGCTCTCTGTCATCTTCTTAAAAAGAGATGAATTTTTTTTTTTTTTAACTTTTTGTTTACCAGCAATGCACTATCCGAAGCCCTCTTTCTGCCTTGATGGGTTTCCAAGTCTAAGGCCACGTCTACACTACGGGATAATATCGAATTAGCTAAAATCGGTTTTATAAAACTGATATTATAAATTCGATTTCATGCGGCCACACTAGGCACAGTAATTCGACGTTGTGCGTCCATGGTCCGAGGCTAACGTCGATTTCTAAAGGTTGCATTGTGGGTAGCTCTTCCGTAGCTATCCCATAGTTCCCGCAGTCTCCCCGCCCCTTGGAATTCTGGGTTGAATCATTATTGTCGCGGGTGGTTCTGGGTAAATGTCATCAGTCATTCCTTCCTCTGGGAAAACATCAGCTGACAATCCTTTCGTGCCGTTTTCCCTGGATTGCCCTGGCAGATGCCATAGCACGGCAACCATGGAGCCCGTTCAGCTTTTTTTTTTTCTGGCACCGTATGTGTACTGGATGCCGCGGACAGAGAGGCGATACTCCAGCGCTACACAGCAGCATTCACTTGCTTTTGCAATGATAGCAGAGATGGTTACCAGTCGTTCTGTACCGTCTACTGCCGGAGAAAACTGGCAATGAGATGACGGTTATCTCTCCTCCTCTGTACTGTCTGCTGCTATCATGAGTGCCCCTGGCTGAAATCGGCTGGGGCGCAACGCAAAAGCAAAATTGGGATTGACTCACTTGGGACTGAGTCAATCCCTCCTTATGGTTTCTAAAAATAGAGTCAGTCCTGCCTAGAATAAGGCGCAAGTGTATTAGAGGACCAGTGTATCAGAGCACAGCTGCTCCGTGTCAGTATTCACAGGGGGTGCCCTTGCAACAACCCCACCCGTTGCTTCCCTCCTCCCCAACCTTCCTGGGATACCGTGGCAGTGTCCTGCCCATTTGTGTCATGAAGTAATAAAGAATGCAGGAATAAGAAACACTGAGTGTTTAGTGACATAAAATGAGGAGGAGGCAGCCTCCCGGCGCGATGATAGTCCAGGCAGGACATTAAACGGTATGAAGGAGAGGAGCCCAGCATGCTGCTGCTATGACAGTCCAGGCAGTACAGAATCTTTTCTTTACACAGGAAAGGGAGGGGCTGAAGCCCCCAGTTGCTATGATGAAGCTGGTTATTAGCCGTTCTGTCCTATCTACTGGGAGTAACCAGCAATGTTGACCTCGATGTCAACATGTTAGATATTCATGAGGACGGTTACTAGTCCTATTGCACCGTCTACCACCGGGGAGGGGGAGAGGGAGAGGAGCGGATACTGCTCTTCACTGCTGCAGCATCGCATCTACCAGCAGCATTCAGTACACATAGGGTGACATTGAAAGTAGTCAAGAAATGATTTCTTTCCCTCTTCTTTCACGTGGTGGGGGGGGGAGAAACTGAGGAGCTGTTCCCTGAACCATGCCAGACACTGTGTTTGAACCTACAGACATTGGGAGCTCAGCCAAGAATGCAAATACTTTTCAGAGACTGCTGTGGACTGTGGGATAGCTGGAGTCCTCAGTACCCCCTCCATCCATGAGCGTCCATTTGAGTCTCTGGCTTCCCATTACGCTTGTCACGCAGCGCTGTGTATCCTGGAGATTTTTTTCAAACGCTTTGGCATTTCGTGTTCTGTAATGGAGCTCTGATACAACAGATTTGTCTCCCCATACAGCGATCAGGTCCAGTATCTCCCGTACGGTCCATGCTGGAGCTCTTTTTGGATTTGAGACTGCATCGCCACCCGTGCTGATCAGAGCTCCACGCTGGGCAAACAGGAAATGTAATTCAAAAACTTCACGGGGCTTTTCCTGTTTACCTGCCCGCTGCATCCGAGTTTCAGATTGCTGTCCAGAGCGGTCAGTGGTGCACTGCGGGATACCACCCGGAGGCCAATAACGGTCGATTTCCGTCCACACTAACCGTAATCCGATATGTTAATATCGAATTTAGCGCTACTCCTCTTGTCGGGGAGGAGTACGAGTACAGAAATCGATTTAAAGAGCCCTTTATATCGATATAAAGGGCGTTGTAGTGTGGACGGGTACAGCGTTAAATCGATTTAACGCTCTTTAAATCGATTTAAACGCGTAGTGTAGACCAGGCCTAAGTGGTGCTGAACCATTGCCTGACGTGTGATCTAACAAAACATTGCAGGCTGTACAAAATAGTTTGTCACCATCAGCGTGTAGAATTTGGCTTCCAAATTCTTTCACATGATCCGCTGCAGTAATGATTTTAGACTGTTATTTACTTACTTTGGACACTAATTTTAAACTTGTAATTTCACCTGTCTTCCGGTAGGATGCCAACTGAGATCACTATTCTACAAAATCACCCCACTGTTCATATCTACCAGTCAGTGAGTTGAGCCGAGTGGGATTCACTGCTGTAAAGTGTCAATCAAAAAATTCTCTCAAGTTCTTCATCTTTCTATTTTTATTGAAACAAGCTAATAATTGCATCTGGAGGGGGCAGAGCAGTTCTCTGTACAATGACCCCTCCCTCCTGCAGCTGCAAAATGACAGACAGGAAGCAAGGGGGGCAGAACTACCTGCACCTGGAGAGATTCCCTGCAGGACTGCTTTTGCTTAAGAGGAAGTCCTGTCCCTCCCCAGCTGGGTGTGACTAGCAGCCCCTTGCTAGGGCACCCACAACACAGGGGAGATTGGACCCGCCTCCTCCAGCTGCAGGAATCGCTGGAGCTCCTGCCCAGTCCCAGAGCTTCCTGCAGTAGGGGAAGGTACCCAGAGGTGGGTTTGATGTCCTCCCCAAGAACAGCCATGCAGGGAAAGGACAAGTCCTGCCCCCCTCAACCCAGCCAGAATTCTCCGCTAGGAGCCTCCAAGTTGGGGCATTCCCAGCAGCATTGGGGAGAGCAAACCCACCTCACCAAGTCTCCTCCGGCTGCAGGAACCTCCAAGGCTGCGGTCCAGCCCCAGAGCTTCCTGCAGCAGGGGGAGGCACTCAGAGGCGGGTCTTAGCCTCTCCTCCCCACCAAGAAAAGCCATGCAGAGCAAGGACAAGTCTGGGACTTGCATCTAGGAGCCCTCGGGCTGGGGTACTCCCAGCAGCATGGGGAAGATCAGATTTCACAGATTTCATGGTCCATGACACGTTTTTCACTGCTGTTAAATTTGTTGGGCCCTAAGAATAGCCTATTCCAACATAAGTTGAAGAATTAAGCTTTAGTACTATTGTAACCATCAAAACAGGACCAAGTAATTCAGATATAAATAGCAGTAGGGTAAAAATTCAGGTAATTTCCCCTCATGGGAAAATATTTCAGAGATTCTTCTCATTAAGCAACCTTGTAAATTTCTAATTGCAGAAGTCAAAATCTACATGGCTTTAGTAGGAATAACAAAGTGTGGTCCTGCAGACAGACAGACAGACAGAGCGACCGTGTCAGACTGGAAAAGTCACAAGTTTTTTTCTGATATTACTATTCTATAATATAAATGAAGCCATGGAAAATGTGACTGCACAACAAACACAATCGTTGAGATCTGGTTCAGAGTACTACTCCAGTATCTCTCGCTACAAAAGTGTGTACGGGTAAATACAAAGCATCTCTCTCCAACGACCATTAACTGTGAAATACACAAACACATACCCCACACAATAAGAGGCAGCAGAAAATTTCAGTTTACAAAATTTTGGCTGCATCTGCTTAGTGTCTACTTGTTTCAAAATGAAGTGATAGGTACTAAAAAATAAAGTCAGATACGCACAAAGACTTGACATAGCAAGATTTAAAAACTTACCATTTTTGAGAGTTAAACTTTGGTTTGTTTCCATTTTTCCTGTTGACAACATTAATTTTTCCATTTTCTAGTTTAACCCCATCCAATCTGTAAAGCATAAATATTACAAACGTCAACTATCATATATTACTGATAATAGCTATATTGATAAGGAAAAATAGGTTTGAAATTTAGTACCACTTAGTGTAACATTGTGACCATAAATGAAAGGACAACAAATGCCTGTCACAGAAACCTAGGAAGTCTATTAAGAAACTGATCGATGCTTCAGCATAGATATGAAAGTGATATGAAAATGGATTGCTAGACTTCCCTCTACTACTTAATTACTCCTATTTATTTATCCTGGTCCAAGTGACAGGTGGGCTATATCAGAGTAGGCTCAGCCATCCACATGGTGTTTGCTCCTTCTGGGCCATACTTTGAGATATTGATTACCTTGAGTGGCAAGAGATGTATAGTGTTAGAGATATGCTATGAGGATTAATTTGTAAATTAGGCAAACACAAATGGTAGCTTTATTAGAAGGCTGAGGGACATTTTTGCTTTTAAAATGTCTGGGCTCTGCCCTGGCTGTTCTTTTATGTGCACCTAGCTGTGCTAACTGCTTCCTTTTTATGACCACCAGAGAATGGCTGAGAAAGTTGAACAAAGTAATATGTTAAAAATACAGGAGTGGGGGGAATTGGTTTACAAGGATTTACTGTCCTCAATTCTTTTCATGATGGTACAGAGAGACACAAAACAGAAAAATAGTATCATGCAGAAATGTGTACAACAGCAAACATGTTCAATCTCAGCTCCACTGGTTTCATCTTGTAATATTATCAGAAATACAAGGCATCAGTTAACACGGTTCTAGTTCTTTGCTTCATATTGTTTAATGCAAAGTCTGCAGCATCCCCCATGCAAAGACCAGCATCAACCACAGATGAGAGCCATGATTTTATATGCATCACACAAAGGACGAAACATATGGCTCAGTCTGAGGCAAGTAGTAATCTGGAAAGCTACATTATTTGCATCTAAACTCAAACATAGGAAGTTCCTATCTCAAAACAGAGTAGAATGTATAGATCTTGTATAAGTTTCCCAGGATAGGATTAAGATGAGTCTAGTGCTGATGTATAGAACTTCCTGCACCAGAGAAGGCCTAGTGGTTCAGTTGGTAACACATTGCTTTAGTTGAAGAGCAATCTCATAATTCTCTTTTTTCATAGAACCCTCAGTTGCATTACTTAAGGGTTGCTAACACATTCTCTTAGAGAAGCGTCAGAATAATCTGACCTCATAAGCTCCTTTTAAGAGGTGCTGTGGGTCTGTGAAAGGTGAGGAAGTGGCAAATAGAAACAAACTGGGAATCATGTCAGCCCAAACTACATTGGTAGTTAAAACTCTTCCATTTTCTAGACAAGCTTATATATGGTCAGAAAGGAAGAAAAAGCAAGCATCAACTAAAGTGGATGCTGACAAAGAAAAAATTGTAACACACCTTATACTTAAATTGCTGAGACCAAATTTCTTTGCAACACCTTGCAACATTTTTATGGGGTTGATTTCTTCACCAACAACTTTGCCTTTTTTAGAAGACTTGGGTTTATTCTTCTCTCTTTGATTTACTACATGCACTTGATTACTTCTGTAAACCTCAAACGCAGACTTTCCATTAACATCTCCACTGAAACTCATTTTATTAAGGTTAGAAATTAGGGTATCTTGATAGTCTTCTGTTTTTTCCTTATACAACATTCTTGGTTTGTAACCATGAGTCAAAAGATCACAAGTGTCCATGTACATGAACTGCAGAAGGTATGTAAACAAATCTTGATGAACCTTCTCTATCATAAAGAGATCACATCCTACAGCATCTTCATCTTTACGATAGATATCTGGAGAGTCTAGTCGATTGTCATCTGAAATGAACAGCTTCCTGAAGAAGTCAGAACGCATGGCCAAGATGTACTTGTGTGCAGGAATCACCCTAGTGCCGATCTGAAAAGTCACATCATGGATGTTGTCCATTTCATCTGTTTCCCCTAACAATTTGCCAAAATCCTCAACAAAACTTGATGACGACACACTTGGAATTTCATATAGGCTATAAAGACAAACAGTTATTTTTTATTTGGTAGAATTTAAAATTCTGTCATGAAGGGGTTTTTTTAAATGAAGAATCTAAATTTTGGCTATTCTACATTACTATTCAAAGTTTCATTGTATTCTTTAATACAAAGCAAATTCCTAAACTGATGAAAAGTGCTACATAAAAGCTAGATATATTATTACGCAATATTACATATACATACATCTCCTGTGACATTTTTCTAAAGCACCAAATAAATATCACATTTTTCTCTTCATAAATATTAAGCCAGACATTTTTGTATGAAGTTATCAGCAGTGTTAGTACTTTGCATGCTACCCATGTCATTTTTCCTGCAAGGAAGTGCTTAAAGTAACTCAGAAATATAAGAATCTTTGACATGCTGCATACTGAAGTCCAAAACAAAAATTCATGTTAAACAATATGCTAGATATTCTAAAAATCTAATATGAGAGTGCAAGGAGCAGTGCATCTTTCCATGTTTCATTTACTCCAACTTTATTTCAAAGATTTAAGTTTTCGTTTAATTTAAAAAACAGATTATTTCTGCCTTTCAGTTTCTTGTATTACAGGGCATCTCTGAGAAATAAGGAACCTATATGTTAAGAAGGATTTCTATGACACTTTATGGAATGGAGAATTAAAGTACATGAGAAAGTAGGTTTTAAAGGGGACTTGATTATAAAAGTGTTTGGCTTGAACATTTTGCCTTTGTATAAACTAAGGGCTGGTCTACACCCAAAACTTAGCTAGGTCTACCTACGTTGCTCAGGGGTGGGGGTGCGCGGTGGGGGGAAAAAAAATCACATCTCTAAAACATAGTTAAAACTGACCTAAGCACTGTGTACACTGTGGCTAGACCAATGAAAGAATTATTTTGTCAACATAGTTACTGCCATCTCAGAGAGATGGATTCACTACAGCAACAAAAGAACCCTTCTGTCACTGTAATATGTGTCTACACTGCAAAGTTCCTAGTGTAGACATTCCCTAATTAATGGCTTTTTGCCTAAACAACCTCTACATGGTTGTCTACAAATAAGTGCTAAGCAAAATGACTATATTTACTATGATCTCTGCAGTAGCCAAAGATGGTTCTCTGTAAAGAAGAAATTTTAATTGAAACTGAAGACACAACAAGACTGTTAATGGAACAGAAAAATGTTTTACACCCACATCCCCCTCAGTATTTTCAGCAATTGAAGTTACAGCCATAGATATCTGAAATATACCTTGTTTTAGGATCTGACTGTAAAACAGCAAAGTTACATCCATTAGGATCTGTGGTAACACTGACAGCTCTGTGGACAAAAGCAAGCTTCTCAAGTCGAATTCTTTCATATACACTGTTTGTATCATAGTGACAAGACACATCATATGAGGAATTCTGAAGACTTGATACAACCTCTGTTAAAAAAAAAGAGATGTTGGAAAACAATGGAAGGGTCAAACTAATTAAGATTTAACTGATAAAACAAAGGACAAAATTAATTACTAGTGTGAGTCCACTGAGTTGAGGTCAACAGAGTTACAACTGAGATCAGACTAAAGACTTTGGCCAAACAGCGTTCACTTCAAATCAGGAACGGCACGCCTAAAGAGATAAGCCTACCTCTATTCTGATCCCTAGACTTGGGAGATCTCCCACCCAGTGAGTACTCATCCAACTCAAACCTCCTCATTTTGTAAGATGTGGCAATATCACACGCAAGATGGCATGGCTATGGATTAAATGAAGCATACTCTGCTTTTTCTACTGTACTTCAGTTACAACATTAGTAAGATATAGAACACAAAATGTCCCTTTAGTATTTTCATGGTATATCTTCAATTTGGAAAATTTCAAAACAAAAATTTTATTCATTATAAATTTATGACAGGTGAATTCTGAATAATGAACACTGGGAAATATTACTAAGATATTTCTTTCCATTTCTGCTTAAAAAGATATTAAAATTATGGGCTTCTTAAACTGTAGTCTTAGGTAGAATGCGGAGAACACTATTAATAAGCAATAAACAAAATGAAAATCTTTCTGCCTGTCCAAAAATCTCTCTACCTTTATAAGGTCATCAGTCCAGCACAAGAACAGGGAGAGTGAACCCAAGACTACAAAGGCCTTTGGTTCAACATCTTTCAAGAATAAAGATATTTTAGTGTAAGACCAGCGCACCATACATTGCTATGTGGAAGGTCCAAATTAAACAGATTCCCTTGTTCTGACTGTTCAGGGCTAGGAGAACAGAGATAAGAAGGAAGAATTACCATGACATGTGACCTGCTTGGAAAGTAGAGAAGCAAAAAAGGAAAACCGATGGGTTAGCTCAGAGTTTTGAGAAGGGAAGGAAAGACTTTGCAATGAAGGAATGCAAGATTGGAGGCTTAAAATTGAAATTATAAATTGGAAATTAAGATCCCGGAAATGTGATATGGCCATTCATCCATAGGCCATAAAAATCCAAACCCACCCAGCTTGGCGGGGACAAAGCAGTTACCGTCTGTGGACTTTCAGTTGGTCCATGTGAACAGAGCTGATTTTTTCAACCAATTCCTATGGAACAGGTGTTTCCAATTACAAAAAACAAACCACTTCCTAAAACTGGGACTCTTAGTCATCAGATTTAGCTAAGAATACAAGGACTGAATTGTTTTGGAACCTGAATAAATAAATAAATAAATTAAGATATACCTATCTCATAGAACTGGAAGGGACCCTGAAGGGTCCTTGAGTCCAGCCCCCTGCCTTCACTAGCAGGACCAAGTACTGATTTTGCCCCAGATTCTTAAATGGCCTCCTCAAGGACTGAACTCACAACCCTGGGCCAATGCTCAAACCACTGAGCTATCCCTTCCCCAGAAACTACCTGCTGATCTATATTAGCAGTCTCCATGAAACAAGATTAAGTTACCCTAGCACGGCAATGTGAGGAAGCACCTACTCTTTTCACTTGAATCCATTCTTTACTGACAGGAGGACCTAGTTTCCCAATGCTGTACATCCAGTACATTTCAGGATCACTAACATTCACATAAATGTTGGACACCTATGACTCTTTTCACTATGAGTTATTCAGGATACAGCCTGTGCACCAGAAGGTCACTTACAACTGAGAGAGACAAGTTACACTGAACATGGTGGGGCAAACAAAAAAAAAAAATAGCAAAAAACTAAACTAGCTGAACAGTGCCAAGTCTCTCCTATTTCTTTTATTTATCTGTCAGTCATGAAGGAAGTAGAGATAGCCCATCAAATACTACTAATAGATCAGGCAGATTGAATAAGGGAAAATTCCCTCTCCCAATACAAAATCTGAAAAAAATTACAAATATTGGGTGGGAAAGGAGAGATAGGAAATGTAAAGATATTTATTGAATTAGAAATAGGTCATAAAATGTAGTAATTTACTTTCAAAAATACCGTAAAAACATGAACTAACCTTTCTTTTCAGATGTTTTTTTCTCTCCTTCTACCCACTTTCCTGTAAAGGCATCACCATCCTGTGTGACAAACATTATTTCGTTCCTATTTAAAGCAACGTCAGACATGAAGACTTGGCGGCCATAGACCCATCGACACTGCTTCATAGGACTGTTGGATGACTTCCAGCAAAACACCTAAAATATGAATGGGGGGGGGGAGTGTTTAGCGAATTTAGAAACCTACAGAAAAAAGCAGCTCACAGTGATGTGCACTACAGCATTATTAAACCAGAAGCACGTCATCTCTAAATTATTGAGGAACAGAGGGGAGATTATGAATTTTTAACAATGCAAGTTTATTTGGAACGAATGATTTATTTCACTGTGAGCAGTAAAGGAAGATGCTTGGATATCAAAAGTTACCGGTCCATTAAGGCTTTTTTTTAAAAAAAACAAACACTTCTCTACTAGATAACTTGTTTTGATGTTCTTACCTACAATTTTTAGTTTCAAGTACTATTCTAAAAAGGTAGGAGTCTACTGTCGCTATCTGCATTTTTAGAATAAAGCAGCAGGAAACTGAAGTAATTACTATGAAGTAGCTAGATTATGAAGCAATTGGGATTCCAGCTGTACTTTCCCTCTTTTTTCTTGCACTTCAACAGAACCCAAATGAAATATCTTGTTCAAAGAGAACCAGAAGTATAACAGTCTTTAATGAGAGCAATTCCTATCAAGTAGATTCCACCTGTTAGTTATTTAGGTACATTTGTCTTCTAGTTCCTTTACTTCTAACATCATACAACATTCAAAAGATATCTACTATTTTATAACAACAAAAAGACAGGCATATTGTGTGTGTTAGACTGTTTTTAACTATCAAACTAACACCACCAAAAATACCTCAATGCTTTTTTAAAAACTTTAAGGAGATAAAAACTTAAGAATGGTATGACCCAGCATAGTCAATGGCCTTCTAGGCCAATATTCTGCCTTCTGACAATAGCCAGTGCCAGATGCTCCACAGGAAATGAACAGACCATGGCAATTATTGAGTGATCCATCCAGTCATCTAATCCCAGCTTCTGGCAGTCAGAGGCTTACAGACATCCAGAGCTTGGGATAACGTCCCTGACCATCTTGGCTAATAGCACTGATGGACCTATCCTCCATGAACTTATTTAATTCTTTTTTGAACTCCATTATAGTTTTCACCTCCACAATATCCCCTAGCAATGAGTTTCACAGGCTGATTGTGCGTTGTGTGAAGAAGTACTTCCTCACGTTTTTGTTAAACTTTCTGCCCATTAACTTCACTGGGTGACCTCTGGTTCCTACGTTATGTGAAGGGATAAATAACACTTCCTTATCATCACCTTCTCCACACCATTCATGATTTTATAGATCTCTATCATATCTACCCTTGGTCGCCTCTTTTCAAAACTGACCAGTCCCAATTTTTTTTACTCTCTCCTCATATGGAAGCTGTTCCATATACCTAATTATTTTTGTTGCCCTTCTCTGCACGTTTTCCAACTCTAATGTATCTTTTTTGACATAGGGCAAGTAGAACAGCAAGCTGTATTAAAGATATGGTTGTCCCGTGGATTTAAACAGTGGCATTATGCTATTTTCTGTCTTATCTATCCCCTTCCTAATTGTTTCTAACATTCTGCTAGCTTTCTTGACTGCCACTGCACATTGAGCGGATGTTTTTGGAGAACTATCCACAATGACTCAAAGATCTCTTTCTTAAGTGGGAACAGCTACCCAACATTTTGTATGTAAAGTTAGGATTATGTTTTCCAATATACATTACTTTGCATTTATCATCATGAAATTCATCTGCTATTTTGTTGCTCAATCACCCTTGTTTGTGAAATCCCTTTGTAACTGTTCACAGTCAGCTTTGGACTTATCTATTTTGCGCAATTTTGTATCATCTGCAAATATTGCCACTTCACTGTTCACCCCTTTATTGCGATAATTTATTAATATGTTGAACAGCACAGGTATCAGTACAGAACCTTGGGGGAACCCCACTATTTTTCACTCTCCTTTGTGAAAAATGACCCTTTTAACCAGTTACTGATCCATGAGAGTACCTTCCCTCCTATTCTATGACTGCTTACTTTGCTTAAGAGCCTTTGGCATTCAACCTTGTCTAAAGCTTTTCGAAAGTCCAAGTACACTATTATCAACTGGATCATTCTTGTCCACGTGCTTGTAGACTGCCTCAAAGAATTCTAATAGACTAGTGAGGCATGATTTCCATTTACAAACGCCATGTTGACTCTTCCTAATCATACTGTGTTCATCTATGTGTCTGAAAAATCTGTTCTTTACTATAGTTGTAACCAACGTGCCTGGTACTGACTTGTAATTGCCAGGATTGCCTCTGGAACCTTTTATAAAACTCAGCATTCACATCCAGTCATCTGGTACAGAGACTGATTTAAGTGACAGGTTTCATACTGCAGTTAATAGTTTTGCTATTTCATATCTGAGTTACATCAGAACTCTTGGGTGAATACCATCTGGTCCTTATTACATATTACTGTTACATTTATCAATTTGTTCCAAAACCACCTCTGTTGACGCCTCATCTGAGACAGTCCCTCAGATCTGCCAACTCAAAAGAATAGCTTTGCTGTAGTAATCGCCCTCACATTCAATTCAGTGAAGATCAACGCAAAGAATTCATATCACTTCTTCACAACCTTCTCTTCCTTGAGTGCTCCTTCAGCACTTTGATTGTTCAGTGGCCCCACAAATGCTTTGTTTTATACAGGCCAAGATTACAAAGCAGAATCAGAGATTTAGTTATGATCAAAGATTATCCCGGAACATATTTAAAGTAGGACAGATTTACAGAACTGAAGGTGGGGGAGAGGGGCAGGTGTGACAATCTGTACCCCTATGCTCACCTCTTTTACAAGACTATGATAAATTCTGTACAAAGTATGGCTTGTGAGGTATCATTCAAAAAATTCAATTTGCTGATCATTATTGTCCTGGTAAAATGTGTGTGGCACCACTGTATGTAAAGTTATAAGAATCCTGTGTACGGTATTACTAAGACATGTTACAAGTCTGGGGAACAGTCACAAATCCCAGAGACAAAAGACTCACCAAAACCTCAGCCAGGTGTCAAAAGAATCAAATGAACCATCTCATGTTTAAGTAACCATTCTTTAGCAGGAAAGAGGGTGTGTGAGTGAAAAAAAAAAAAAAGTGAGTGACAAAAAAAAGCAGCTTGGCGTTCCCATCTACACAGACTTTTTGCCACTGGAACCTCAGGTGGAAATGTTTCTTAAAGAAGAGAAAGAACTATGAGAAGGGAGATTAGATGCTCTGAATTCTCTCCTTTCTCGCTACCTATGGCATCAACAATACCTGAAGAAAAATGAAGTGACATTAGATTGGGGGAGGGATCCTGACTGCAAGAAATTCAATCAGTAAGCTTGCTGAAACATGTGTTGAAAGAAACCTATGTTTTGAATTCACTCAGCTTGTTAAAAGCAATATGCAACTAATACCTAATTTATTTTCTTGTAACCAATAATGACTTTTATGCCTCATTACTAGTTATCACTTAAAATCTATCTTTCTATAGTTAATAAATTTGTTTTATTGTTTTATCTGAAGCAGTATGATTGATCGGATTGAAGTGTTTGGGCAACTCCATTTGAGATAAGAGGATTTGTGCATATCATTTTCTATTAATAAAATTACAGACTTTATATGAGCTTGTATTGTCCAGCAGAGCTAGGCAGTACAAGGCATACATTTCTGGGGAAAGTTTGGGACTGGGAATTTGCTTGTGTCCCTCTACAGTGTAATTCAAAAGTGACTGGTAACAGCACTGATATATTATAACTGAGAGTAAATTACATGCTGGAGGCTGTGTGCAAGCAGACCAGAAGTGGTAGCTCTCACAGCAAAGCAGTGTAAAATGCATCCAAGCCTTGGATAACTGAGGGGATACAGATGTTCATTGGTCCAGATTGTACCCTGGGTAATGTCATCAAGGGAAGAAGCTGTGCAGCAAGTTTCCTTTTCCTTCAGTACTGCATGAGGAGAGGGGAGATAAAGCCAGACGACTAACTGTTGATTCAGTGCTGAAAAGCATGAGAGGGTCCCCATTCCTTCCAAGAAGTCATTTGCGATGTTTGTGCCTAAGACAACCTTGATACTCACGAAACTACCAGTTTCCATTTTATTTGCACACTATCTGGCGTAAATTGGCATAACACCACTGAAATAAACAGAGCTATGCCAGCTCAATGTCTCTAGGAATTAGAAGATATTGCAGCCACACTGGATCCCACAGGCACAGTAACTTTACAAGTCACATGGCTTACAGCATGCATGTGCACACATATGAACATCTTGACAAAATAAACTCCATTTGACAAAATATTACCATCTAATTTGAAAGACTAGATGCACCTATCAAAAATCTGCTTTATCCTATAAAAAGAGCTCAGTCACGTAGCAAAAATGAAGACTGAAAAATGCAGAAATGAACACCAGTTCAGTTCTATCCTCTTCATTCTTCAGGTGCTAACACAATTTTAGATTTCTCTTCCATGCAGGATTTTCATTAAACAAAAACTTTACAAACACCACTAGATGGTGCCGTAAGTTTAGAACTTGCAATGAACCAACTGAGGATGCTTTGAGTTTTGAGGGTTCCTAGGAAGAGTTGCTATAATATGGAAAGCTTTAGTAAATTCTTCTGCATTGTCACACTGTGGTTCTGTTCTCAATTTGCCTAGCCCTTCAATATACCTCTTGTTTCAAAAGAATTAATACATTAGGCAGACAACTTACTCGTCCAGCTTCATCCAGGGCAAGAATGCAAGTCTTTTGACCCCCATTTTCTTTGAGATGTTGAGGATCCATCTTGTATTCCAAATATCCCCCATTAACAAGAACCTTTTTTAGGTTAAGCTGTCTGAATGAACACAAAAGCAACAATAACATAATATTTCTCCTACAAATCCATTAACATGTATATAGAAGTGTCACAAAAATTGACATTTTATATTTAGAGAATCACTTTAAAAAGCAGCTATGGTAACATACATAGTTTGTTATTGTGGTTAATTTTCCCTTGTAGTACATTTAAGAGTCCTCAAAAAACAGAATATTCTCATGGCTTGAGACAGACAGTAGTTGTCTCATGTCCATCCATTCTTCAAAATAGGTTATCTTCATCACCACAGGGAGAATACCCTCCTCTTGTAAAGAACTGATGGACACGTCAAAAAATATGAAAATAAACCTCAAGCACAAGACTCTGGAATAGAATTACACTGTCTTGTACAGCTAGGGCACATTAGACTTTTTTTTTTAAAGTTTCTTCTGCTGAAAAAAAAACCACCACACAGCACAGTATGAGAACAACAAAATTAGTTACCAATTCATCTTTCCTTTTTGTTCTGATCCATATGACCAACCTCACCCAGATAGAAAGAAGTAAAAAAGACTCCCCTTAGCCTTTGCCAGTAGGCAGACTGGCACCCAAAGGTTCTACACAATGACTAAATTGGGTCAGCAGCAGCAGTATGGATGTGTGAGAGAAGGCTCAGGGCTAGGGCAGGGGTTGCAGTGGGGGAGGTGGGTGCAAAGGGGGGGCATGGCGCTTGTCTCAGAGAGAAGGGAGGCCTCCCCAGCTCCAACCGGCATGTCCCTGCAGCTCCTAGGCGGAGGGGCCCAGGGGGCTCCATGCTCTGCCCAGACCAACACACATCTCCCCCGCAGCTCCCACTGGCTGTGGTTCCTGGCCAGTGGAAGCTGGCGCATGTGGAGGAAGCACCACATAGAGCCCCCCTGGCCATCCCTCCCCCTAGGAGGTGCAGGGACATGCCATTTGGAGCTGGGTAGGGAGCCTGCCCACCCCACCAACCCTCTTCCCCCTTCCCCAGCATCAGCAGGGGTCCTGGCCCACACACTGCAGCCCACTCGTCCCCCACCAGCGAAGGTCCTGGGCCGAGTGCCACTGCTCCTTCCCCCCACCAGCACCAGCAGCAGTCCTGAGCTGCGCACTAGAGCACCCGGTCCAAGTTTTAGTTAGAGGTATACAGTAAAAGTCCTGGACAGGTCACGGGCCATGAATTTTTATTTACTACTTGTGAACTGTCCGTGGTTTTTACTAAAAATACCTATGACTAAAACATAGCCTTATTTATAGTTTTGACACAGACTCCTGAACATATTAGAATGCAACACATTGAACTTTATACATTGAACAATCCATCTTCCTCCAGTTTCAATAGTTCATACCCATCACCCATTAATTAAAACTTGGATTATTTAAAAATCTATACTTCATCGTTACAGAATTCATCAAGTTTCTGGGTGGATAAAACTGATTTAAAAAAACAAAAATCAGACTCTTAAATTTAAATCCTTTTCTTTTAAAAAATAAACCTGTTTTAAAATAAAATTTTAAAATTATTAAAATCATTTAAGTAAATAAAAAATATGCAGTAATAAGCCCTCAAGTTTTAAATGAGTCAAAGGGTGTTACTTTACTCGTATGCAAAACTCAGGGGAAAACATCTTTAACTTCTGAGGTTAACTTTATGTATGTGTCACAATATCATGTGCTGCATTAAGCATCTATATTATTTTCAGTTTTTGCCACTTAATGAATGCTAGTATGTATTTCTTCAAATGTTTTTCATTTTGTTGGGCAGAAAAGCTTTTTCTTTAATTACTTTTGGTTTCAGTTCAGCTAGCAGGTGCAGAGATCCTATTTTCTTCACTTTGAATAGTTTAAAGTTGAGAAACCAATTGAGAGTTTAAAAAGCAGGAAAGCTTGTTTTGTTCTTCCATTCTATTAATAAAAGCCACATGGTGGAGGATCAGATCCACTAATTCTAAGAACTTGAACAATACCATCCAGATTTTCAAAGGTTTTGAGGCACTTTAAGATACATGATTTCAAATACACCTAAACCAGTTAAGCTCTTAACTCTTTATTTCTGGTCACCAGAGGTCAGGTTTTGAAGGTTCTCAGGTGCTGCTGAAAATCCCAATGGTCTCTAACTCCCATTGATTTAGGTGCATTTTAAGGCACCAAAGAACCTTCACAAATCTGGCCCATAGTGACCAGAAAAAAAATCCATCAATTCAGTAATGACAATTAATATCTCCTTTGTTTATTAAATCAGTTTTAAATGCTACACATTTTTATAAACTTACTGTCCTATGTACCCGGCACATTAAAAGTCAAATGAAATTCTTAAAATATTGTTTTTGTGAATATTATTTGAATTCCAATGTCCATCTAAATTTAGGTTGGCACAAATTCCAGTTAAAAAAAGATCTAGTAAAGAAATGGGCGTAACACAGAAAAGTGCAAAATTAACAATCTGAATAAATAATGTTAAGCTATATAATTGCTTAAAAATAAATAGGTATAGATATAGTGAAAACCTCCTGGTTAGCACAGGCACCCATTCTATAATTTAAAGGCCACATTTGGTTGCAAATGTACATTTTTAAATGATTATACTAACCAATGAGAATTACCTCTTTAGGAAAATAACTAAAAATCAGTGATTTAAGTCACTTTGATCTAAAGGAAATAAACCCTGACAAATTTTGAGACTACTTTCTTCTCCCTGTCCTAAATTAGAAGGGATTTTAAAAGGGTTTACATGTAAGTATGGAAGTTTCTCCATCATCATCAAATTGAGAAATAAGACTGAAGGATTCAGAAACAACAGCTGCAGGAAGAAAAAATTAAGAGTAAACCTTTTGGCTAGAAAAAAAGGAAGCTTCTCTTAATGTTTTCCCCCTTATCTGATTTTCCAGCATCTGCAACCTCCACAGATCTGTTTCGTTTAAATATTCAGTAATTGAAAGTATCTAATTATTCATACTCTGATTTCTTGAAACCTTTTTAACAGTTGTATTTTAACTCAGCTATCAGCATATGGCGATTTTACACACCTACAAATACAAAATAAATCTATTTATTAAAGAAACAAGGCCAGCCTTCAATGCCTCCACTAACTAAACTATTACATCAAGCCAAGCTCAAAAAGTCAAGGAAGAAGAAACTTTAAAGGTGACCAGGTATAGATCACTTCTTGAACACGAACATCCCTCCTCCAAATCTCTTCCAAAATAGTTTGAAAAAAGAAAAAAACCCAGTGAAACTAACTTAGTATTGTACTTCCACTTAAAGGAAAAAATACATACTTGGAAGCCATCTTCTTGCACTGATAGTCTGTGAGCAAGTAAATATCCCCTCTTTCAGTAACACATACTGTAGCACCATCACTTGCAGCGACTAAGGACAAGGTGATGTCCTTATGATGCAAAGCAGAGACTTGGCGAGGAGCAGTTACACACTTCTCTCCATTAGGATCCAGCAAATATCCTACAACAAAATACAACCCCCTCATGTATGTCACTGAGATTCATAATTGTTTGTCATTTGATTCTGAAAACACTTCCCCATTCTCTTATATAAATATTCCTGAAAAGCCAATTAAAATTTAATTTTTCTATGCTACCAACTCATCTTCACTATTATTAGACAGAAATGAATCAAAAAGGTACTTGTCATTTATAGTCACAGTATCACAAAAAATGAAGTCTGAAAAAAAGATAATGGATTTATGGACTACACAATCACAGACCACAGAAAGATAATTAAATATGTTTAGCCATTACCATCACACAACAGCTGCATTTATCTTGCTTACCACACTAAACTGAAAGTTCATTAGCAGGACAGATTATACTGTATAAACTCAATTTTACTTGATTATGGCAAGATCGTGATATTAGTTGACACATCACATCAACACAACCTCCATGTATCCTTAACTAGTTATTGGCAGATGCCAAACTAGCTCCTGCTGCATAAACTGACTCTGTTCAGAAACTGAACAAGCCTCTCTGTAAAGGCTCTTGTACCTAGTTGCAGGGTGGATTTGTTTGGGGTGCGGGTTTTGTTTGTTGTTGTTTCTTTAAATGGGGAGTGGGAGTGAAAGGAGAGGATTCAGACACTCAATCCCATTCCTGTTTCCTACTTTTTAAGAAGAAAACTATTTTTAGATGTTACCAGAAGTCAGCTATTAATTACACATGATATCTCTAAGCATATTATTGATCCCAGTCATGTTGATGAAGATACGTGGAGATTATAAATAAATTTATTTTATTTTGTTTGCCTTTTTCCAGAATATATCCAGAACTCTACGTGCTTATTTTCAAACAATATTTTATAGAAAGCAAAAGAAGTCTTTCACGTTATTGCTAATTTGACTGTCCTTATAAGAGTAATACCCATCACAATATTCCTTGTGCTATCATATTCACTAATCCTTCATCCCACTTCCTCCACAGCCCTTTAAGCCCATCTCTTCCCCAAATACTCAAGAAAAGAAATGGATTTTGTGAGCAAGTCTAGGAGGTAGACCAATCCAGGCTTTGGCAACCATACTGTGTGGAGAAAATTTCAGAGCCTAAAGCCCCTTCTAGAGATGCTTAAGAGGCTCCAAATTCAATAGATCAAGACTTTGGTAGTACTGTATAGAGAGAGACATAGATACAGTCCCTTAAGTAAACATTGTTAATAACTATTAAAATAGATTTAAATTTATTTAAAATGCTAAAAATTGTCTAAATTATAAAAACCTGTGCAAGTCAAACATTAAATATAAATACTGGCACAGTTAAATATACCCTCAAAATAAATAACTGTTTCAGTCTTATTGTTTTTACATACTGGCGGGGGTTAGAAGACAGAGCTATTGAAAGAGTGAATTTACACAAAGCTGCACTTCAACAACACTGTTGTAATTTAACCACCATACCTTCTCCCCCTTCCCTATACTGACAACGTGGCTTATGACATCAGGCTCTGCTGCAGCAGGAGGAGTGACAGAAAGTATTGAGCCACATTGGTCTAGCACAGTGGCTCTCAAACTTTTTTACTGGTGACCTCTTTCACATAGCAAGCCTGTGAGTGCAACTCTCCCTTATAAATATATTAAAAAGTGTCTTTAATTTATTGCTATTATAGATGCTGGAGGCAAAGCGGGGTTTGGGATGGAAGTTGACAGTTTGTGACCCTCATGTAATAACCTCACGACCCCCTGTTTGAGACCCCCCTGGTCTAGCAGAAGCAAGAATTCTACTGCATATCCCATTTATTAGAGCAACAGAAATTGTATTAGGGTGTAATAAGAGGGCCATGAAATAGCATGGAAACTCTATGAACTTAAAATTTAAGAGCAGAACATGAGATATTTTTAAAGTATTTCCTGTTAATGACAATTTTCTCATCAATAGAGGTTGTTTTTTTATTCCCCCAACAGTAATATACAAATTTTAACTACTGTTGCCTTGCTCCTACATAAGAGAGAATAAAAGCAGTTTCCAGAGAAGCGCCTAAGCTTCATAGTGTCAGCATACTACTGCATGTAAACACAAAGCACCAGGATTAACTAACAAAACTTTTCAATCTGCACAGATGTAAACCTGGAGAAAGAGAAACTCAGTCTAAATACCAATATCTGTCTGACATTCTGAAGTGTTAAAATGTCAAAAATATTTCATTTCACATAGACCCTTAACTATAAATGACGTTCATGGCTATGTGGTATGTTTAATAAGCTATCGTCTTAACACATCAAATCAATATTTATTCTGGAAGCAAGAATAAAAGACAATTCTAGTAATGGCTTAGCAAAAATAGCAAACAAAAAAAGCCACAATGCATATTCAGATATGTATCTTGCTTTTAAAAAGTTAGTGAGGATGAAAAATTGAGGTAATTCCCAATAGTATATTTACAGATAGGGGAAAACTGGATATAGAACATAAAGAAGTGCCAACAGTGTGCCAGTGCTGTGCACAACACAGGCACTCCTCTTGGGAAATTACAAATTTAAACAGTGTAGTTTGCAGTGTTGTTATAGCTGTGCTGGCTTCAGGATATTAGAGAGACCAGATAAATGAAGGAAAATCTTTTATTAGACCAACTTCTGTTGCTGAAAGAGGCAGGAGCAGCTCTTTGTAGCTCAGAAGCTTGTGTCTTTCACCAACAGAAGTTGGTCCAATAAAAGATTTTACCTCACCCACCTTGCCTCTCTAAATTTAAACAATGACATTCTGTATCCTGAAAGTCATCAGTGATAGGCCACACAAGATTCGCAGAAGAGAAAGTTGGCCAAATAAATTTGAACAGTAAAGCTACATTTGACTGGCCCCATTCTTATCTTCAAGAATAAAAATAATCATTGACAGCACTAAAAAGTGGGTGTTCTGGAGCAAGGGGATGACAGGTATAACCCAACATTAATTAAGCTTCTTTTCTCATACAGATGACAGCTTTTACTTTGAGTAACATTTTCTAAGGACAATTTTTATTTGATTCTTACCGAGCTGGCCACCATTCAGTCCCATGGTATATACAGCTTCTCTAGTCCATAGCACTGTATGGAATCTGCCTGCAGCCACTCCAATAACCATTCTACCTTTCAGATTTTTTGCCTGAACCTACATATAAAAACAAAGATTTTCATGTAAGTGTCAAATCCCAAGCAAATAAATTTGATGTGCATAAATCAACATCTTTTCAACTGAAGTCCATATTAATTAAATTGAAGATTTGGTATTAAAAAAACAGGGTTCATTTCAAAAGTTAGTCAGCTGAGACACTGTTCCACCCATGCCAAAGGGTATGTCTACACTGGATCAGCAGGTAGTGGTTGATCTATCAGGGAATCGATGTATCGTGTCTCATCTAGACGCTATACATTGATCCCCATTCCCGATCGGCTGCCAGCACGTCCCTTTGCCCACGCCACTTCCCGCAGCTCCCATTGGCCAGGAATGGCGAACCGCAGCCACTGGGAGCTACAGGGGCCATGCCTGTGGACTGTCAACGTACACAAAATGTCTGCACCCAGCTGGTGGATTGCCCTGATGGGCCACATGCCGAAGGTTGCCATCCCTGTTCTATAAGCTTAGAATCCAAGTAGAGCACAGACAGGCAAACCATCTGATTACATAACGGAATTATTTGACATTGAGATTATGTGCTAACGAACTGGAGAAGATGTTTTTATTTGACCCCATGTTCCACTGAATTATCCCTACAACCTTTACATACAGATATCAATATGATCCTAACATTTCACTCTCAGTGAGGAAAAGATCCAAGTACTAGCTAAGCAGTTATTACCTGTCTGGGAACACTGCAGTTAGTAGGAGGAGGAAGAATACCCAATTGATGGTAAGTATTTAGGCCAAAGGTGTACACATATCCATCTTCTGTTAAAACAACAGTATGATCCTTAGCTGCTGCTACCTGGGAACACTGATGGCCAATAAGACCTTCCACAAGTCTTGGAACCTAGTACAGATTAACCAAGAGTTGAAAACATTAAAATACTCATTTCTATACCGAGAGATAATTTTTTAAAATACCATGCACACACCCCCATCACCAAATCACATCAAAAAACCCACACCAAAAATAGAAATGGAAAAGAAAACTCATTTAAAACATACAGAATTGTGTAATTATTGTTTGATATATTACGCATTGCATATCACATGAAAAGAAGATTAATATGACAAAATACTTTTAGCATGTACCTTTAGAACAGATCACCTGCAATCTACTCAGGAACTAAATCTAAAGCTCCAAAACATCCGAGCAGTTTTCAATAGTCACAATTAGTGGTGAGTGTGTGTTTCTTTTTTCAAAGTTACCCTGACAGAAAAAGGCTTCCCCTTCTTTCTCCTAAATACATATTTTTCCTCCAAAATTACAGTGTTGCCGTAAGGGTTTGACGTCCAATATCTCTCAATCCCACAGAAAAAGAGGAGAATCACAGCTTTCCAAAAGCCACTTGCTTCTAGCCCTGATCAAAAATGCTGTTTCAGCCAATTTTCAAATCGGGGGGTGGGGGTGGAAACCACACACACACACACAAAAATGGTTTTTTGTGCAAGATCAATTACATATATAAGGTTTCTCGATAGTAGTATCAATCTCAAAAATATCAAGGCCTTCAGTGCTTTCCATCAGACGTCTGTAAATTGGATTCATAGTACAAAAGAAGCTTGGCATTATAAATGGAGGAATTAGAAAAAACCTCAACTATTTCTTTTTTAAATGTGCGACATCTACAGAATTATAGGTAAAGTGGTCATATGATGGCATTGTTTGGGACCTAAATCAATCATTTATGGCTTTGCCATTCATAATTCGTGTGGTTATTCCAAATTCTAGCCAACAATGTCTTTACATCACACAACTTAATATATACAGATGTACACACACACATACATACACTTGCAATTTCTCTCATAAACTGATCCACTCTCAGGTTTCTCAGAAAAATTTTAAAATGTCATTTCATGTAAAATAAGTACATACTGCTGGTGGTCAGTACATAGCCCTGAAGTCTTCATGAAGACTGACACACACAGCACCAAACTGAATTCTAAAGTTTGTATTCATTGATTTCCATAATGGAACTACACACTACTCAAATGAAAAAATATGTACTGATCATTTTCAATAAAAATCCATTTTAAAACATAAAAATTCTTCCTTTGTAAATAATTTCTGAACAAAGACTGTCATTGTTAAAAATAACCCACAACTGAACAAAATATTAGAACTTTGATGGTGCACTTGGGAAGATGTTTAATGAACTCTGAGACTGCATATCTGAAACAAGATTTTTTGTGCTAATTATATTTAAAAGATACCAGGTATGTTTGTTCATCACCATGACCCAAGCGTCCTCCTTGACCATGTCCACAAGTGTAAATCTGTCCTTTCTGGGAAAGGAACACGGAATGAAATTTACAAAGCACCACCTGAAAAAAAAAAAGAGAGAGGGTTACAGTTTGAGGGGTAGTATTTTAGCATTCTTTTTGTAAATTACTTTACAAATATGCTGACTTCACTGAGGAAATACAGTCTATCCACACAAGACACAACACAATCTATATATAACTAGCACACTGTCCATCTTCAATTCATTGTCTATATGACACCGCAAACTACAAAAGCACCATGCTCCTGCATGGAATTTTTTAATATTATCATCTGTTATTGAAAACATAGTTTGCATTTACAAAGCTAGGAATTTATTATGGCTTTCAAATCAGATGTCAAGCCAACATTTTACATCATCACCATGGTATCTATACATCCAAAAAGAGTTGGGAGCCATTGATCTGTGCACTGAAGAGAAAATAACCCAGGAGCACTTAATCCCAGGAGCAGTTTCAATGACTAAAATAGCACTGTTATATAAGAAAGGGTGCCAAGATCAGCTCCAATATTTAGATTATTTCTCGGTGGAAAAAGAATCTTACTCATGATGGTATATGGGTTATTAATCTGTTTTTTTCAGAATACCTGCTTGATATAGACTCCATTTCTAGGAAACAGATCCACCAATTCAGGATGATGTTTGCTCTGTTGACCACCATGACCCAGGGTAAAATTTATGTTGTTTCCCCAAGTGTAGACGTCTGTGGGATCTAAAATTCAAAAGGACAAATTCCATCTGCAATATCTACTACATCTGTGTGCGTGTTGCATTAATTTAACTCCACCTCTGATATATATGTGAACTAGAACAGTATACATCTTACTCCACTTAAAAATAAAATTTGAAGAAACGAGGTAAATTCTATTTTAAAAGGTATATTTTATAAAAGATTATTTTGAGAATTTAGAATGATTAATCATTATATATTTTTTCATATTGCATGTCCCGTACAAGTCCCTTGTTCATATATATTTCTCACAGTATTTGTCCAACTTCATAGAGCACACCTTCATCAGTAAGTTTTGTCTTCCATATATTTTATTATATATATATATATATAAATAAATAAATAAAATCATGCCTGGACTCTAACTGCTAAAAGACACTTTTTTTTGCTAAAGTTACATAGTTTAGAGCTGTGGAAATACAGTACCCTCTCAGCTGTAATTACTGTGATACTAGAATGTGAACTTGAACCTATTTCCCTCTGACAAACAGATAAGAAAAAGTCAAATCAGTTCTGATCCAACACTAAGTCTATATTTTATGTAAACATACAAAGCATGATTGTAAAGTAATCACTAATATTTTAAAATCAACTAAATACCAAAACATAATGATGAAATAGTGTTTAATAAATAGAACATAAAGGTAATGTCAGCCCAGAATTTAGGTTGCGTACATTTCTTCTACCAAAAAAACTAAGTTATATTTGTACAATGAAATATTACAGCAATCAAAAATATAAATTGATTAGCAAAAGAAACTGAAAACTATTTTCATTGCCCAAAAGCTGACTGAAATGGGGGGAAAAGCACAAGTGGAGCGTAAATAGGAAAAAGCAGGTTAGATTTTTAAAATTCAATCATAATAATTCAAACGGATATTAGTAACACAGATGGGGAAGAATATTCAAAGAAGATTTTAAACTTAGCAGTGTCTTTTAAGAAAGTGCTGATGTACTCCAACTAGCAGATAGCATTACTTAGATATAACAATAACTTGCCAGTGACTAGAATTAGTTTACTTTTTTAAAATTATATAAAAGTTGCACTAAAGTGTTTTGAAGATTAAAAAAACTGGGATATAAAATTATAAAACTGGCTGCTAGGAGATATAGGGAATTCATTTAATCTATTAATGCCAGTGAAAACCATGAGGGATGTAATTCAATGTCAACAGAATTTTTTCTTTTTAAGTCACAGAATCCCATCAATTTACTCTAGGCCAGCTATTGAAAAATAGCTGAACCAAGATAAGAATATCAGATAGGTTACGCTAGGAGGGATTCTAAGGTTAATACCACAGGTACTTTGAATTTCTCACCCTTATCTACAGTAGCACATGCTCTACTAACTGCCAGCAATCAATGAAGATGCACCAATACTGAACTCAGAGAAAGTTCTCGAGACACGTTCCAGAACATTAGTTAGCCCTATTTACTCTAGGACTTAAACTTCTGCCATCATTAAGTGCTGTTGCACTCTCTTCTGACAAAAGATATAGAATGAGTACGCGTAGAGAAGGTTTTGTTTCTATACTCTTAACAACTGACCATGTTGCCTCCACATCTTTTGTACCACATCTGTAGATACTACACCATTAGTACAGTCATAATTAGAAACAGATAGTACTGTCTACATATGCACATACATTTATATATTGATAGCAGTACACATCCTATAGGAATCTCTGTATTCATTTGAAGCCCTACCCGTTTTCTTGAATACTACATAGGCTGGTCTGTCCTTCATCACAAGGTCCAAGGCAGATAAGCCTTCTTTATCTTGTATGTATAAACTAACCCCACGCTGAAAGAGGAAAAAACACCTGGTATGAATATTACTATCACTCCTCATATCACAGCGAGTAAAGAAATGAATATGATAAATATTCGTAGGTGACCTCAGTGTAATTTTACATTTGAGAAGCTAATAAATCCTTTAAATTCCAGGACATTCTAAAGATGGATTTATCTCAATAAATAATAATCAGAGACAAGTGAAATGGACTTAGGATACCAAAATAGATCTACAAAAAAGGCTCAACTTGTCAAGCTTCAACAATAACTACTGTTCTGCCTACAGTGAAACACAGGAACTGGCACTGACTCCCACAGTTGAAAATAGGCAAACAGGTCTCACTATTGTGCTTTTAGATCTACTGATGAAAAAGCACTATGCAAGAGCTAAGCATTATTATTACTGTTGGGCACCTTCACCAATGATAGCAAGTGGCTGCGATGGAAGTGGAGTTTCTCTTTAATAATTTACAAATACTCCATGTTTACTTGTTAATTAGAATCTTTTCCCTATGAAAATTGGTTTACTAATAGGAAGGTATGTGAGGAAAAAGCAAACAGGAAAGAAAACAATGGCTGAAGATACACGACCCCACTAACATAGAAGCTAACACACGCACGGTTGGTTATTTTTTATTTAAAGAATAGCTGATCAAGTCATTTTCACTAATAAGATGAGAGCTGTGTAACTTTTTTCGGGGGGTGAGGGGTTGATTGCTATGTGTTTGAACATGCACAACAATCTGGACTCTGAACTAAAAGAATCCTTCAAAGGTAAGTCTGCACTTCAAACTGTCTTTTGGGGTCTTTTGTTCATTCCTGCAGAGACTGCAGTCTCGAACACTGGAAGACTAAGATTTCATCTTTGGATGAATTATTCAAATATTTGCTGGACTGATCTAACATGATTAGTTCCCTAAAAAAAGAGAGTTCATTTTAGCCCTGGAAGCAGTTCCAAAGATGATGTCAAAGGAAGAAATATATATATATATTTTAGTGCAGCTATTGCTATAGTTTCTAGGGGCAAAGAGAAGCAAGTCACCACACACACACACACACCCCCAACACCCCCCCCCCCCCAGCTTGAAGTGAATACATATGGGACACAACCTATACTGAAAAAGTTTTAAAATTCTCCAGTAATGAATCTCAGACACTCTAAAAAGTTAACGAGAAGTCATTAGAAAGTGTTGAGAAACATACTACTTGGAAATGTTCCAAGAAAAGAATGCTTAAGATGAAAGTAAAGCAGCACATGAAACAAGCGTTTTGGAAATATCAAAACTTCTAAAATTAGAACTGTTGGAGCCACAACCATTTTTCTTAGTCTGACAGTTGAGAACAGATAAGGCTAGTAATGAGAAGCCAGTGTAATACCTTAAGTAAGAAGGGCAGAAATCCCTGGCATCTATCTGGTCAGTGATTGGCTAAAGGAGGTAAGTGGGACAGAACTAAAGCCCAATATTACAATCAGCTTCTAATTAATTTCACTTTCATGTACGACTAATAAAATGTTACAAATTTTTGAGCTGCAGATACCTGATTTGTTAAGTACTGTTTCCATTTAACTATTTTTAGTGTCATGGAAAAATTTCGGTTAGTATATTTGGTAAACGCTTATTTTCACAGAAATTCAAAATTTGGTGCCAAATCTAAACCTAGACTGTTTTGTTAAGATCTCTACCCTGCAAGAGAGTTTCCAGGTAAATGGAAATACATGC
The DNA here is from genome assembly GCF_003597395.2 of Chelonoidis abingdonii. Lineage (NCBI taxonomy): Eukaryota > Metazoa > Chordata > Testudines > Testudinidae > Chelonoidis > Chelonoidis abingdonii. The sequence continues at coordinate 66,612,917 of NC_133771.1, forward strand.
AGCCCGTTGACTTCAATAGGATTCCTCACAGGCTCAGGGGTCAGCTCCTGTGGAGTCACTTACAAGACCAACACTTCAGATCCTGTCTATATTCCAAGTTGCACAGGTTTAACTTCAAATTGGCTTAATTGTTATTAAAAATAAGGAATCAAGTTAAACCTGAACTTGTTTTAGTTTAAATTGAATTAAGCAGTGTCCACAAAGAGTTTTGTATTATTTTAGCTCAACCAATCAGTTTAAACCAGGTGTTTCTCAAACAGGGGTCACCGCTTGCGTAGGGAAAGCCCCTGGCAAGCCAGACCGGGCCAGGCAGCTCCCATTGGCCCAGGGCAGCGATCCACAGCCAGTGGGAGCTGTGATCGGATGGACCTGCAGACGGGGCAGGTAAAAACATCACCCCGGCCTGCCAGAGGCTTTCCCTACACAAGCGGTGACCCCTGTTTGAGAAACACCTGGTTTAAAAGTCACAGGAAAAGGCATTTTGATACAAGTTCATGCATCACACATCCCAAACATATTAAAAGAATTAATGTGCAATACATAAAGTCAGATACTGACCTTCAGCAATGACCAAGCACAGTCGATGTGTCCATAAAAGATGCCTCTGTGCAAAGCTGTCCATCCAGATTCCTTGTCTTTTGCCAATAAATCCACTCCTTTGGTGTCTGCCAGCCAATCTAGCACGCCTTTCTTACCACAGGATGAAGCAAGATGGAGAGCATTCCTGCCAAAGGTATCCTTTAGGGTTGCTGCATTGTAGCAGTAAGAAGAGAGAAAGGCCTTGATCTGGCCTTCGCTTCCTCTGGTAACTACAGAAATAATATCTAAAGCATGCTGCAGGGAATGACACTTCAGAGTGCAGTCAGGCAGGATAGAATTCATTCTCACCTTTCTGAAACAGCTCCCTCATTAAGAGGAGCAACCAGTATGAATGCTAAGGCACTCCCTTTTTATGACACAATACAGTGCTGCAGGAAATTCATGACTCCTAGTACTTAAATTCAGTTTTATACAGCAGCCATGAGAATCTTCATGCAGTTATGTTTGACACTTAATCAAAATATATAAATATTTATAAATATAAAGTTATATTTTAAAGTCTTATTTCTCCATTTTATACAACAAAAATCTTGTTATTGTCCATAGAAAATTCCAAGAATCAAAAGGAGTGGGGAGGGGGGCTCCCCCTCCACACTGTCTAATTCTTCTAAATCTCCATAATTGCGAGGGAGACCTGCAAGAAAAGGGATAAAAGAGGAAAGAGACAAATAAGGATTATGCACCATTCAATAGACTTTTATACCAAGACCATACCTGTTTGTGGGGGTTGGTTTTTTTGTTTTTTTAAATAGAATTGAATTTTGGTAGGCCCAAATTGTGTTATCTATTGCACTGATGTCACCATACATCATAAAAGCCAGACCTGATTCCTGTAAAAATATGGAACTTCTCAATCATGCCCCACAGTTACTCCAGTTGGCTGAATCACTCAACAGCCCCCTTGATTATCCAAATGATTTAAATTATGTATGGATTAAAAGGACAGTAAAAACTTTAAAGGTAAACTGGGCCATAATCTACATCAACACACAAAATACATGTCATTCTTTAAACATGTTTGGAGAAGGGGGGAAGATTGCTGTTTAGTTTTTTTTAGAAAGGACTCAAATTTATTCTCACAGAGGAAAAAATACATGTGGGTAAAGAAAAAATTTCATATTTCAAGATTCAAATGATTCATTTTCAAGCATCTGACCAGTGAGACTAAGAAGGATTCTTAATTATGGGAAATATCCATGGTTGACAGACACTATAGTATTGTTTTGTTTGTTTTTGAAACAAATAAAATCACACATTAAATAAAGTATAAACAATCAGCATTCAAAACCAAAAAAAATCCCAAACATTCAGATAAGTCCATAATCAATTAGAATACTCAGTGACCTACATACATCACTCAGGAAAATTAAAACTGTTGTTCGATCTGAATTTGAACTCCTATTCAAGCTAAACAAAAAAAAAACCAAAAAACCACCACAAAACACACAAACTTTAAAACATTAACCTTCTCCAGCACAAACGTCGCATTATGAGCCAGCTATATGTGTGCAACTCCCTCATTTTAACAGGGTGTCAGAAGTGAACAGTGTTTGGCCCTCCACATCTAGGATTTACAACTTTTTAGCTTATGAATGAAACCTGGGTTTGAAAATCCCCTAGAAACCTGAGTGGTATATCCCAAAATGACCAGTACAACCTTTTCACTAGAATTAGGTTAATAATACATCAATGAGTCCTGTAAATATTAACTCAAATATGACACAAATTTAAAGGAGCTGTGTTAGCACCTCATAAGCTATAGCAGTGCTTCTCAAAGCCAATCCGACACTTGTTTAAGGAAAGCCCCGGCAGTCTGGGCCGGTTTGTTTACCTACGGTGTCCGCAGGTTCAGCTGATCGCGGCTCCCACTGGCTGCGGTTCATCACTCCAGGAAAATGGGGGCTGCAGGAAGCGGCGCGGGCCAGCCGCAGCCCCCATTGGCCTAGAGCGGCGAACCGCGGCCAGTGGGAGCCGCGATCGGCCAAACCTGCGGATATGGCAGGTAAACAAACTGACCCGGACCGCCAGAGGCCTTCCCTGAACAAGCGGCAGCCCGGCTTTGAGAAGCACTGAGCCATAGCATTCATCACAGCTCTGCATATCCCAGAACGTTAATTAACTTAGCTGCCCATCACTTTGTGAGGTAGGGAAGTAATAGCACCACTTTACAGACAGGAAAAAGGTTAGATCTTTTGCCCAGCGTCAACACAGGAAGACTGTGGAAGAACCAGGAACAGAACACAGATATCCTGTTTCCCAATCCTTGTCCTTATCCCTATCATCTTACTGGCAGAAATACTCACAGGAAGCAATTGTTATAGAACATTTGCAAAAAAATGAATTCTGAGCTCAAATGTGACTTGCAGCAGAAACACGGTTTTAAATAAACAGTATTAATCCAAACGATCTCATGTGAAATGTGCCCAAAGTTAAATAATCCCTCAAATATTAAATGCAACAAATTTATGGGGAATAAACTAATCTACAGACCAAACTTGTGCAGAGCGTATTTGCTAAATAATGTCAAATAGCAAGTAATTTTAAGAAAAATAAACAGAGTACATTTTTAGTAAGTTATTCACTACGAATTATTCGCTCTGCTCTATTTAACAGTAACATTCAGAAATATTTCATAAATCAAAAGAAATTGCAACAATCCAATTTACATTTGTTCACCATCATCTATATGCCACACTATATGGACATTCTATAAGCAGACCCAGTGCTAGACCTGAGGTGCAGACAAATTCAGTTCTGCATTGGATATTCATAGATTCCAAGTCCAGAAGGAAACATTGTGATCATCTAGTCGGACCTCCTGTATAACACAGGCTTTTGAACTACAGCACATCTTTCAGAAAAACACACAATCTTGATTTAAAAATTGCCAGTAATGGAGAATCCACCACAGTCCTGGGTTAATTGTTCCAATGGTTAGTTATCTTCACTGTTAAAATACGTACACCTTATTTTCAGTCTGAGTTTGTCTAGCTTCAACTTCCAGCCACTGGATCATGTTATACCTCTATCTGCTACACTGAAGTGCCCAATATCAAATATTTGTTCCTCATATAAGTACGTACAGGATGTGATCAAGTCACCCCTTATCCTTCTCTTTGATGTGGGAGTGTGCCACAGTCACCCTTTCTAGAATGATATGCACAAGAGAACTGACCCAGTATTAGATATTGATAAGGAAGTCTTCATTCAGTGGGCACCAGCCCACCTCCTTATTCCAAGGAAGTGGAAAAGGTGTTTGAGAACTATGATAGCCGCCAAAAATAATATACTAGAAATATGAAACTACACCCCACACAGATACAGAGATAAGTGCTCTCTTATGAATACTTCCTTTCCTTTATAAAGCATTTTGAGATCTACAGATGAAATGCATTATAGAAAAGCTAAGTATTATAATTAATCTAATGTCATACTTTAATATTGGACCTTGGTTCAAAAATGATAAAGAGAAAAATATACATATAAAAAGCTTTAGCTTTGACATGTCTATGAGAACCCTGCATTTTCCCTCTCCTTCACTACGCTCCAAAGAATTCTTCAAAGTTTATAATTAGTGCTATGACTGTACACAGCATTGCATGCCATATGATGGCATTAATACAAAATTGACAAACTATAATGTCATTGCCAGCTTTTATATTAGAGCCCACACATGGAAAGATCTATTACCAAGCACATTTCAAATAGCACCAACTGCAAAGACACTTTTGTTGGAGATACTCCTGAGATAAGCAAGCATACAGGGTAAGGAAAACAGGAAAAGATGCCAAATTTTTATTTTAAAAAAAAAAAAGGGGGGGGGGGCAGAAAAATCAACAGAGACAGGCACAGACTTACTGTGGACAGACAGACCAGGTATTAAAAAAGGAAAGCAAAACTACATGGCTAGGAAGTCATGTACAATATTGCATAACAAGAAATCAAGAGACAAGTAGTGAGTTACATTAAACAGACTAACACAGCTGCTACTCTGAAACCATTAAAATAATTATATTCAGATTACATTTGCTGCAAAAGTGAAGAATTTTGACACTACAGAATTATTTTCACGCAAGTCAGTTCAGCCTTCCTTTATTACAGCATTACACTATTAGCGCATTAATACACCTCTTGGCTGTTGTATGAGGCACAAGATTGTATATATCTCCAAGGCAAATATTAATAGATCAATAAAAGCAAACAGTTATATTATTATAGTGCTCAAAAACAGGTTAGGAATTCTACAGATTTAAAAAAAAAAAAAAAAAAAAAAAAAAAAAAACATAACAGATCCCCAAGCCAAATTTATAAATTAAGGCATCAATACAGCAACTGATCCTCATGCCTGTGTGAAACGCTATTGACTGCAATGGGACTCTGCACAGATGCATGAGTCTACCCACGTAGATTCCCAGTAAGAGGATCAGAATCTAAACAGAAAACATTCAGAAATGGACAGATAGGGGAGGGAAGTAGCACAAGTGTGTGGTGTTGTTTTGTAATTCTGTTTTTGTATAGTGCATAAGCCATGGTCTATTTCTTTTCTGTCCTATGACCATGCCTATATTTCTCTTTTGAACATTATTAACCTTATTTTAATTGTGTATTATAACATTAGCCTTTTTTTTTTAAAACCTGCAGTTATTAAGCTTTTATTCTTTCAATAAAAATTAAACCCCATGCCTTTTTTAAAAAAACATTTTGTTGTTACAAAAGACCTGGAATGTCAGTGTTAACTCTTTTTGAAGAACTTCCAATTTAACACACTCTTTCATTACAGAAAATAGCTTGCAGCAAGAGAGAAGGAATTAAAAACAAGTAGCAAGAGTATCATGAAGATGTTTTTAGTTTATACCGCGGGATTGTTTCTAAATCCTCACCCACAGCAAAGACTCTGAGGACTTGTCTTCACATACAGCGCTACTGCAGTGCAGCTGCACTGCTGTGGCACTTTAGTGAAGACACTCCTACACTTCTAATAAAACTTCTCCCATCAGTGTAGTTAATTCATCTCCCCGGGAGGCGGTAGCTATGTCAGTGGGAGAAATTCTCCTATCAACATTGTGTTGTCTACATTTGGGGGGCAGGAAGGTGTTTCGGTATAACTATGTCACTCAGGGGTGTGGATTGTTCACACTCCTGAGTGACATAGTCATACTGACATGGGTTGGTAGAGTAGACCTGGCCTTAAATATCACTGGCTTTTTCCAGGAGCACAGATCCTCTCACTAGACTCCGCAGCAGCCCACGTGAAGAAGAGACATCTTACAACTGCTGCCCCTCAGGAGTTGCCTAATGGCAACAAGCATGTGGGACTATTTTAAAGCCTGGTGAATCAGGCAGCACACAAGCACCCTCATTCACCATCTTACATCAAGTATCATAGGGGTAGCCGTGTTAGTCTGGATCTGTAAAAGCAGCAGAGGATCCTGTAGCACCTTATAGACTAACAGACGTTTTGGAGCATGAGCTTTCGTGGGTGCAAAGTGCTGAAAGTCATTTATAATTTAACATTAGAGAAGGAAAAAAAAGTTGAAGCAATTTGGACAGAGAGCACACCTGTTATAATTTAGAAGACGGCACAAACATATCACGTTGCATCTGAAGAAGTGAGTTTTTTTTACCCTTGAAAGCTTATGCCCAAATAAATCTTGTTAGTCTTTAAGGTGCCACCACACTCCTTGTTGTTTTTGTGGATCCACACTAACACAGCTATCCCCCGATACTTGAGAAACATTTCAGTATACTAAAGATTAAGATCATTACACTTTAGGCTAGACACTAATGAAACGTTTTGGCATTTAATTACTTTGTAGTTAAATTTCTCTCTCTTATTTTGGCAAACACTGGGCATGCTGTAGAGGCAGAACATCTAGCCCCAAGGAAAGGAACAGCAGCATGCTGCTCTTCTCCTTGATAGCCTCTGCAATGTTCCAAATCCCTACCAACCTAAGGAACAAGGGATCAAGATCCAGACCTAAATCTCATTCTTCATGAGTCCAGACCCCCATCAGTTTGCTTTTTTATTTAAGTGTCTTAGACTTCTAACATTCTAATAATAATTATTATTTAATTTAGCTAGGTTTTAGTTCTCAAAACATTTTCTAGTATTTCACTATAATTGTAAACTCTTTCCAAAGTAATAATTATTCCAATGAATAATTCAAGCTCAAATAAAATGATTTCAGAATGAACACAAAACGTATTTTGATACTCTCTGGTCCAAAGAAAAGGTCTTAATGTTTAGCTCATTTTTAATATCAAAAAATGTTTGCATACTCTTTAAAATTGTCTTTCATATTATAGTAGTATGATTGCCATCAAAACTGGTTCATTACACAGAAGCGTTTTGTCCTGACGGTCCCTTTAGGGTGGTATAAGTGGTTGTTCAAACAGCATCAAGTAACATGAACATTACATATGTAGCTAATGAAACTTCCTCAAAAAAAAATGACACAAAATCTGGGGAAAAAATAGAGAGCCCATTTGTAAGTGAACAGTTGCAAACAGGCACAAAAATAAATAAAAGAAATAAAAAAAATCACAGTGCGTGTCCTGACATTACATTGGGAACATTTTTATCATGATGTAGCTTTGAGTTAGAGCAGCTCTATCACATACAAATAAATCATAACCCAAACACATAAACACCAGGATAACATGCTGCAATTAGTTTTCGACACCATGCAACTAATTTGACATAACTTCTCCTTCCTCTGTCTTTACTGCTGCAGAAGGGAGGGAGAAGGAGGGAAGGCAGCTCTAGCCCACTCATTCGATGCTGTTAATCTCATTATTGTTAATGAATACCGTAAAGAGAAAGGTCTGTACTTAATTCATAACAAAATAAAACATCAAAATGGAGCACAATTATTTAATTGACTTTACCAAAGTATCTTGAAATGACTCCATTTTACACAAATTGAATCCATTTGTCAGAACTAATAAAATACAGATGCTGAAGCCTTTTTAAATATAAAGAGGAATGTTGAATGTGGTGCATTTGGAAATGGTCAAAATTATTCAGACTTAAAATTGTGTATTCAAATACATACATGCACGTGCACACACACACTACAACTTCCCCCTACTGGAACCATATGCTGGATCCTTGATTTAGCTCTGTGTGTCAAACAATGTTCACAGCTTATAATACATTCTGGTGAACCAACAATACTTTTTTCAACATTTCATCGAATTTAAAATTATTTGGTGGATTTACCACTTAAAGCGTGCATTTCATAAATGAATTCAGTACATGCGCTACCAAATATCTGTTATTGGGAAGCTTTTATCTGAAATGCATTATTTATTGTTTAAAAAGGTGGGTGATTTGTCTCAAGACTGGCAGCTATGCCAATCTCCTCAGTGGAAAGAGGAGTGAGACTAAACTAAAGAAAAGGTAGTGGAGCACCAGGACAACCCAGAAAGGTCACTGGTTGTTTGAACTCTATTAAAAAGTTTCATCACTTTGGTACTTCGCCAAGAATGTTTCTGTATACCGGGTTTGAAGCCAACATCACTGGAGGCCGCTGCCAAAAGGTCTAGAATAAATAACGCGAGAGCCCATAAAAGGAAAAGGACTTTCAAGGCTGTTTGTCTGTCGGGATAAGGACAGCTGCCCAGATCCCTTCTGTGGTCGCTTTAAAGAGTTCCAAAGCGTCCGTGCCAGGCAGGGGCATGTATCTGGGACACAGGGCACACACCTCCCCGCTCAGGCTCCTGTGGAGGGGCTTGACAGGGGAGAGCTCGCACTGCTCTCCTCCCGCCCCTCCCTACCGCCGTCTGTCCGTCCTTCCTCCCCTCCTCCCCCATGTCTCTGTCCTCGAGTCTCGTCCCCTCACACCCGCCTATGACTCTCTCCTGGGGGAGTTCGCGTCCCTTTCCCCTCGGGCCTCCTCTCCGCCTCCGGGCCAGCTCCGCCCACTGGCTGCCTCGCCCCTTGTTCTCTGCCCCCCGCCCGCCGCACCGGCAGGACTCTGCCCCGCCTCACCAGTCGCTAGATGAAAGGGCTCGGACAGGGTCGGCGGGACGCGCGCGGCGCGGCGCGGAGACTCATCCTCAGTGACTCCCACTCAGGGCCAGGCTGCCAGACGGCTCAGGCCGCTCGTGCGAAGCGACGACGGCCACGGCTACAATCCAGAGCCGGGGGCAGGACAGGGAACGGCTGCTGAGTGCCCACACCGAAACAAGAGCGCACGGGATTGGCGGGAGCGCTGTGTATCCCGCACGCCTATTGGCCGACGGTAGCTACCGCTCTGGCCGGCGCGTTCGAGCCGGGAGCCAGGAGTGACTGTCTGGCACGCGGGGTCAGGGGCGGGCACCGGGGGTGGGTGCGCGTGGCAGGGCTGGGCGCGGCGGTGCAAAGTCCAGCATACTGGGCAGCGAGCTTTGACCTACGTTGCTGTGTTCCTCATCGGATGAGCACTTTCTGCTACCTCCAGATTGTTAGAGGCGGCTAGTGTGTTAAACTGCTACCTGATGTAGCAAATGCCTACAGGTAGCAGTTTCTTACACTATATTCCATGAGAAATTGCTATGTGTAGCAATGTGCTATCTGTAGCAGTTAGTGCTACATATAGCTCAAGGGTCAGCAACCTTTCAGAAGTGGTGTGTCCAGTCTTCGTTTATTCATTCTAATTTAAGGTTTTGCATGCCAGTAATACATTTTAATGTTTTTAGAAGGTCTTTTTCTATGTCTTTAATATTTACTTTACATACCACGATAGTTTAGTTAGATCAGGTTTTTTAAATGTTTAATACGCTTCATTTAAAATTAAATTAAAATGCAGAGCCGCCAGGACCCGGGCAGTGTGAAGGCCACTGAAAATCAGGTTGCCTATGCCTGGTATAAATTGTAAGAAGCACCTTATGTAAGAAGATGCTACTTTATTTGTACATGTTTGTCAGGGTTCCCTCCCCACTCTGAAGTTTAAGGTTCAGACATGGGGACCTGCATGAAGACCCCCTAAGCTTGTTTCTACCAGCTTCGGTTAAAAACTCGCCAAGGCACAAATCCTTCTGTGTACCTTGGATTAGGTAACGCTGCCACCACCAAGTGATTTAAACAAACATTTAAGGAGGGGCACTTGGAGCCCTACCTTCCCCAGATATCCCCCAAGACACTACACCCCTTTTCCTGGGCAGGCTTAAGAATAATATCCTCACTAATTGATTCAGGTGAATACAGACCCAAATGCTTGGATCTTAAAACAATGAAAAACCAATCAGGTTCTTAAAAGAATAATTTTAATTAAAGAAAAGGTAAAAGCAGGGCGGCTCCAGGCATCAGCACGCCAAGCGTGTGCCTGGGGCGGCAAGCCACGGGGGGTGCTCTGTTGGTCGACGTGAGGGTGACCTGCAGGGTACCTTCGGCGGCATACCTGCTGAGAGTCCGCTGGTCCCGCGGCTTCGGCGGACCTCCCGCAGGCATACTGCCGAATCTGCAGGACCGGGGACCTCCAGCAGGCAAGCCACCCCTGGGTAAAAGAATCACCTCTGTAAAATACCTAGAGCTACCCCTGGGTAAAAGAATCACCTCTGTAAAATCAGGATGGTAAGTACTTTACAGAATAACAAAAGACTCAAGAACATAGAGGATCTCCCCTCTAGGCAAAACCTTAACGTTACAAAACCAGGTATAAACCTCACTCTTAGACAAAGGAAATCACAAGCCAAAATAAAAGTAAGCTAACGCATTCCTTCACTAGTACTTACTAATACTAATAGAGTTGGATTGCTTGCTTGCTTGATCTGACTCCAGCAAGCACGCAGAACAGACAGACAAAGAACAGACGAAAATAAAGCCTTCCCCCCCGCCACAAACCCCCAGATTTGAAAGTATCTTGTCCCTTTATTGGTCCTTTTGGTCAGCTGCCAGCTAGGTTACCTAAGCTTCTTAACCCTTTACAAGTAAAAGGATTTTGTGCCTCTGGCCAGGAGAGGTTTTATAGTACTGTGTACAGGAAGGTTGTTACCCTTTCCTTTATATTTATGACAATGCTTGAAAACTGTTGTCTTAATCATTAAGATTTTGAATGGAGTAAAAAGATCCTAATTTATTTGTACATGCTTGAGAACTGTATATTTATATTCCATAATCTCAATCATTAAGGTTTTTAATAGATCCTACTTTATTAGTACATGCTTGAAAACTGTTATCATATTTCTATGCCATTATCTCAATCATTAAGATTTTGAATAGAAACCTATCCGGAACTGATCCCTGGAGAACCCCACTTGTTATGCCCATCTTATTTATCATTATGTCCATCTAGGTTTCATTTCCATAGTTTGTTTATGAGAAGGTCATGGGAGACAGTATCAAAAGCCTTACGAAAGGCAAGGTGTCATAGCTTCCTACTCAGATTTGAACCTTAGCGTTCATAAACTGAGAAGCTAGCATGAACCCTCTAAGCTTAATTACCAGCTTAGATCTGATATCGCTGCCACCAGCCAGGAATTTCCAGGGCTGACTCCCTCTCTGGTCTCCCAAACCTTCTTGGGGGACCCCAAGACTCAGAAGCCCTGAGTCTCACACCAAAGGGAAAACAACCTCCTCCCCTGGTCTCCCTCTTTATCTCATCCCAGCTCCCCCCTCCCTGGGTTATCCTGGGCGATACTGTACTTAAACTCCTGATGAATGCAAAACAAAGAGGGCAATTTACCTTCCCCCCTCCTTCTTCCCTGAGGCTATGCAGATTCAAACTTAGTCAAGCTAACACAAAGAGATTTCCCCCTCCCTTCGTTCCTTAGCCTTAACCAGAGAAAACTCAAACAGGTTTTAAAAGAAAGCTTTATATATAAAAAAGAAAGAAAAAGACATAAAAATATTCTCTGTATCAAGGTGACAATAATACAGGATCAATTGCTTAAAAGAAAAAATGAATAGACAGCCTTATTAAAAGGGATACAATTTAAACTTCCAGCAACTACACACAGTAAATACAAAAAAACAATAACAGCCTATTGTTTTCTACCTTTGTACTCACAACTTTGAAACTGAAGATTAGAAGCTTGAAGATAGAAAGACCCCTCTCATAGCTGAGAGCCAGACAAAAGACACAGACCCAAACATTCCGTCCCTGAGCTTTGAAAAATCCGGTTTCCTGATTGGTCCTCTGGTCAGGTGTTTGGTTCCCTTTGTTAACCCTTTACAGGTGAAAGAAACATTATCCCTTAGCTATCTATTTATGACACAAGGTATACCACATCTACTGCTTGTAGGCTTGTTACACTAAAGAACTCTATCAGGTTGTGTTTTAATGTGAGACTGCTTGAAATACCTTTTTTAGTAAAGTTGGATCTGTCGCTGCTGCGAGTAGCACGGTCCTACAGATTGCAGTGTCATACACATACTTGTGTATGAAACTGCAAACTGTAGGGATGTGCTACTGGTAACATTGCAATGTGAAGAGGCTAATTCCTACAGGCAGCAGTTTCTCACACCACCAGCATGTGAAACTGCTATCTGTAGAAATCAGCTACATCAGATGGGCTTTTTTTTTTTAGCAAAGTTGAACCTCTCGCTGTTGTGGGTAGCACAGTCCTACAGAGAGCATTTTCACACACACACTTGTGTATGAAACTGCTAACTATAGGGATGTGCATCTGTAACACTGGAATGTGATTAAGCTAATTCCTACAGGCAGCAGTTTCTCACACCATCAGTATGTTAGACTGCTGTCTGTAGGAATCAGCTACAATGGCAGCAGGTCATAACCCCTTACCAATGATGAGTGGCCATTACACAGCAGTCTTCCCCAGTGAGTGGGGGCTAGATGATGACAGGCAGTAGCCACTAAGGCAAGGTGGGTTTAGAGGGTTGGGGGTTCTCCTGGGAGGGGAAACCCAGAATAAAGGGTTACTCCAGGGGCAGCACCCCAAGGTAAAGGACACTGGGGTCTGGCAGGGACACAGGTGCCTGCGGCAGATGAGACACTGGCCAGTAGGAGACTATTTGTATGCTGGAGAGCTAATTCCCAAGACGACCAGCAGGAGGCGTTGTGCTGGTGAGTCTGTACCTCTCTACAGTGCAATTGGATTAGAGGAGCTTTTGTGGCAAGAACCGCCAGTAGAGCAATATATGTGTAATATAAACTACGTTAAAAACTCCCTCCTTAACCTATTACTTCCCAATTCATGAGGATAAAAGAACTAACGCACTGGATACCAGTGATATTCTAAAGGTTAACTTTTCCTTGTGGGTCAATTGGACAAATCTGTACAAACAAATGAAGAAAAATAACCAAATTATCCAACTGAAATCACACAGGTCCAAGTTCAGACACGCAGTTTGGCTATTTTACATCAGGGATCTGAAATATAGAGAGTATCTGCACAAGCAGAACAAATTATAACACATCATTGGTATGATATTCTTAAAGGATGGGCCCCCAATTATTCTTTTCATTATTCTGATAAATTTAATATTAATTGTAATGTCTGGTATATTCTGTTAGATGCTGAAACCACCAGCTCAGGTTGGTTCAAAAAAATTATATAATCTTGAGACAATTACATAAAGTGTGACCCATTCAATACCTCTGGATTGAAGGGTCATTTCCAGGTCAATGTACAGCTGAAGAATGAAATTGTTTCTTTTCTTTATTTACTATCAAATGAACAAACCAAACTTCACTGTTCTAACATTGTAATGCCTGTTTGCAGCCCAACTTTTTAAATTGTTCATTACACTTGTTGTAATAAGATTCCATATTGTAACTAAAACACTATTTTAAAATGCTTACTCCATTTTGCAAAACACTGCTGTAATCTCATTAATTTAGTTCAGTGGATGGTTAAGAATGCAATAAGCAGTTTGATCCCATTGCCACAACCACCCCCGTCTGACCTGTTTGCTACCCAGCATACACTGCCAAACCAAAGCTTCCCAAAATACAGTGAGTGGACAGTGGGATATCGATTCATGGTGCACCTCACTGTCAATCTATACAAGTGCTTGTGGTGAGTACCCTGACTGTGGAGGCAAGGAGTCCAGGAGGCATGCAGAAAAATGACATAGTAACGGTAGCGACTCTATGGTGACATAATTTGAGTCAACCCACACTTAAGCTGTAGATATGGCCTTAGGTATATTAAATGTTTGGGCATATGAGGGCAGACTAAGATTCATTCAGGTGTTTAGGCTTGAGGCATTGGAACTGGCCTTACTGCCCCCTGCAGGATCAGGATCAAAGAGGCACAAAAAATATATCATTTATTTATTAAAATTTCTTGACTCGAGGGTGTATAACTCATGATTTTAGAATTCTTGTAGTTATAAAGGTTTGGGGAGAGGAATAGCTCAGTGGTTTGAGCATTGGCCACCAAAACCCAGGGTTGTAAATTCAATCCTTGAGGGGGCCACTTAAGGATCTGGGGCAAAATCAGTACTTGGTCCTGCTAGAGAAGGCAGGGGGCTGGACTTGATGACCTTTCAGGGTCCTTTCCAGTTCTATGAGATAGGTATATCTTCATATTATCTTGAGGTTGTAGATATGTGTTCATTATATTAAAAAGAAAAACTATGAATGGATTGAACAAAGAATTAGATCAGTCCCTCAGGATAAGTAGATTGGCTATTAGCCAAGAAAATCAGGGATGCAGGCCCATGCTCTGCATGTCCCTAAAACATTCTTTGACTGCCAGATGCTGGGAGTGGACAATGGGATGGTTCAATGAGTCATTGCCTGGTCTGATCATTCCCTTAGAAGTACCTGGCATTGGCCACTGTCACAAGACAGGATGCTAGATTAGGCGAACTATTGGTCTGACCACCAATATTTACACCACTGGTGGATTGGAGTGGAGGTCAGATGATCCAACAGAATAAACATATGCTCTAAAAATGAGAAGAAAATATTAGAATTAAAAATTCAGGGAATCCCAGCAACAGATAAGACAACTTGGGAAACTGCTCGGAGACTCTATGCATTCAGATACAGTGATAAGGGATTCTTTGTTTCTGAGGGGATATATGTAAAATGTTTCACTGAATTAAATCTCAAGGATTATCTACACTGGCAAGGTAAAGCGCTCTAACTTGCTGGCTCAGGTGTGTGAAAAATCACACACACACACACCCGAGTGCAGCAAGTTTGAGCACTTTAAAGCGCGAGTGTGGACAGGCTAATCCCCTCGTTGAGGTGGATTACCAGGAGCACTGGCACCTGCAACAGCGCTTTGAACTTTGTAGTGTAGACATAGCCTCAGTAGGTTAGATCAGACAAAGAGGCGATGCATTGACTAGGTATTGGGATGCATGTGCCTTTAAGAATCCAGCCCTGGGAAGCCAATGCTGAGAGGTGCTGTCTGTGAGAGGGGAAATAAAGCCCCTCTGCCTCCCAACCATTTATGCAAACACTGGTCTCCCAGTCACACTGGGGTAACTGTTACCCCCTGTGCCCCTGCCTGTGCTGGGTTTTGCCCTCTGTCATCCTCTGCCAGTGCCTCACCACGAGCTTAACTCCTGCTCCTTGCCTCCCCCAGCCCTGATTTTGCCCTTTAGCCTCTCTCCTAATCCTACCTCCCCCGACCAGTCAATTTCCGCCCTCTGCTCCGACCCTAGGCGCCCCCCTCCTCCAATTCATCCCCTTTGCCACTTTTTAACCCCTGTAAATAGCAGTCAGAAGATTTTTACGGCTAATAAGGGCAGGGTGAAGGGCAGTGGCTTCAGCAGATGTTAGTGAGCATGCTCAGTTCATGTGACCATACAAAAAAGCCACTTTGCTCAAATAAAAAAGCCTCTTGCCTTCCCAACAAACTATTTTGCAAAGCAGTGGTGTCACAGTGCCACTGCAGTAACTGTTACCTCCTGTGCTGGGTTTTGCCCTCTGACACCCTCTGCCAGCGCCTCACTCCTGGTCTTAACTCTGCCTCCCTGCTTCCTGATTTTCCCTTTAGCCCCTCTCCTACTGCTGTCTCCAGCTGCTTCACCCCCCAGACCAGTAAATTTCCACCCCCTGCTCAGACCCTGGCCACCCCCCCACTCCAATTCACCCCCTTTGCCTCTTTTTAACTCCTGTCAAAAGCATTCAGCAGAATCCTATGGGCATAAGGACAGGCTGAAGGGCAGTGACTTCAGCAGATGTATAGAGCATGCTCAGATGAACTGTGCAGGTGCCATGGGCTTTTCTAGGGACGGGGGGATGTCATTCTGCTCCCGGAGAATCCGCTTTAATGTACGGGAGGAGAAGCAGCACATTGCCAACCTCAAAGATCCAAAATCACTAGTCAGATCCTCCCCCTCCCCTCGAAAAAGAGATTTGTTGGCTTTTGTTTGTTTGAAGTTATTGTAGCCTAACAGTGGTAGCTAAAGTGTAAACAAAGAAGGTGCATGTGTTTTTACAATTGTGTTGTCATCTAACCTTGCTAATTGCTGTTAAAGATGTTAATCACGTAAACAATAGCTCACACATAAGCTCCAGGGTGGAGTGTTATATTGTTTGTATAGGTAACCTGATACTTGCAACTCTACCAGTGCTACCAGTGGTGGAAGCTGTTGTGGAGCAAAAGGATTTTTACCACTGTGTTATCCGACCCTACTAATGTGGCCTGTGTGCATAGGTGCTGACTTCCCCACTTTCCCATGGGTGCTTGACACCCCTCCTTGCCCCCAGCCGCCCTCTACCCCACCCCTTCCATGAGGCCCTGCCCCTGCCCCAGCTCCACCCCTCCTGATCCCTACCCCACCCCCATTTAACCCCTTCCCCAAAGTCCCTGTCCCTATTCCAACTCCTTCCCCAAATCCCCGGTCCGGCTCCTCCTCTTCCCCACCTCCTCCCCTGAGCAAGCCATGTTCCCACTCTTCCCCTTCCCTCCCAGATCGTGCTAACACTGCCAAACAGCTGTTTGGTGGCGGCCGGGCAGGAAGCGCTGGGAGACAGGCGAAGAAGCGGGGACGCACGCACTCAGGGGAGGAGGAGGAAGAGGCGGCGGCAGGGCAGGGGGTGAGGGGAGCTTGGCTGCCAGTGAGTGTGGAGCACTCACTAATTTTTCTCCATGGGTGCTCCAGCTCCATTCAGCACCTATGCCCGTGTGGTCTGGCTTCTGTACTCCACTGCACAAAGGTCATGTTTGCCAGAAGTCATTTACCTGTATAAATCATGAGGGTATAAATCATGCACACTCTGTGGAGTTCATTTCTATACTGTTTTCCCAGTGATCAACTTCTTTTGCTTCAGACAATAACATTTCTCAAAGGTGGCCTTCCTATGAGTGTGTTGGCAGCTGGCCTGTGAACTCTGATGACCATCATGAGGAGATCAAAGCCTAGCTGAATTCAATCATAAGCAATTCTTTTTTTGTATGATGAGGAATTCAAGTGACTAGCTGAGATAGTCATCACTTGGAGAGGCAAGCAGTGCTGTGAAAAGATCAAGCAATTTACACTAAGGATGAGTACAGTAAGACTTGGGATAATAGTAATATGTAGAAGGAAAAAACATGTCAGTTCTTTGAAGAGCTGGACTGAATCCTCAGTACTTGCTCACAGCCCAGTATACAGCATGTTGCACTGTAGTAAGCGATAACAAAAAGGAGAACGAATACAAAGACCATGCACTGAGCAGACCAAATGAAAAACAAGACCAAGAAGTAACTCAGACCTTGCTGGGATATGTTTTAGGTGCCTCAGAATCTAGACATGGCAGCAAACAAGCTAGTGGCAGTTTGTTTACATGCAGAAGTTTTATCTCATTTACAGTTGTTAGAATCTTTTAATAGAAAGGTACTACCGTGATTGTTCGAGACTTGCTTTAATTGCCTCTAGTTTGTAGGTTTCCCACAAAAGGCCAATGTTTTATGCTTTCTTTGCAAAAGAGTTAACTAATGAATCCTGTTCCCAGAACTGGGATGATATAGTTTGGTTCAGAGAGATTTTGATGTGATAAGGTGATACATCAGTACTTGTTACAAAACAGAAATAGCTGAAACAGGTTAATTTGAGCTGTGTGTGTAAATCACTGTTTTTCAAATGGAAAAGGACATAATTGGTATGGAAAAAAAAGATGATTTTTAAGCCTTTGAGAAAGAATGATAAACAATAGAGTGGAAAAGCCAATAAGTCACCCTACTGTCACTTTAATTGGACATTCCAAACAGCACTCTATGTACAGATTTGTATTTGAGGTTAGTAATAAGTCTGCTAGTTTGGAGCAGATGAACTGCTTTTTTTCAGTTTAAGACATATGTGGGGCACTTTCTTCTCAAAACTTTGAGTTTTATAATGCACGTTTTTTTAATTATCTCATAGGAAAAAAATTCTCTCCCCGACAAGCTTTTCTTTCTGCACTAATTCTGTAATTTAAACTCTTAAGGATACTCCCTTCAACAACAAAGCTGAAGAAAGAGAATCTTCAGGCTGAGGAAACCAGTGTATTTATCATCCATTTGGGGAGAAAATTCAGTTCAGAGAGGTTTAATTAGCTTTCAAAGTTTATTTGTGTGTATGCACAGGTGGGGGTGACCATGACAAGACTGTAGATTCTGGGTCTTTTCCATATGACCTGGGAGGATAAGTGTCAACATATTGATTTAGAGTGCAAATAACATCTGGAAAACAATGAAGGGAGGCAGAGGGAACATTTTATCAGAAGACTTTCACTGGCAAGATAATATTTTGAGATCTCCATGACAGCAAAAATCTTCAAATGCTGGAGGATCTGCACAATAGCTCATGACATAGAGAGTCTTTTCAAGTTAGGATGGGGAGGTTGGAGATCCAACACATTTGAGTTATGCATATAAAATTTTTGGGTGAGATCCTCATCTGCCCTTTGCCTCATCTGCCTCACTGTGGAAGGTAGCTATAAATCTGCCTCCTGAGGATCCTGTCACAAGCCCCGGCCTACAGGGTGTGGCCATAGCAGAGCACCATTGAGATTCCTGGCAGCACTGGTGGTCAACTAGGGAGACTGGAAAGGCTGCCACAACTTAGAGTGGTCCTCCAGGGCTCTCTAAACATGGTGGGGGCATCTCCAACTACTGAAAAAAATCAGGCTCAGGAAGGCACAAGTATGAATTAAAGCTACCATACCCTCCACTCTCCCCTCAAGCTGTGAGTTCTGTGATACCGTACTTGGTGTAGATCTACTCTGCAATCAGACACCCATGGCTGGCCCAGGTCAGCTGACTTGGGCTCAGGGGCTATTTAATTGTGGTATAGACGTTCAGGATCATGCTCCTGATAGGATCCCAGGGCTCAGGTCTAAGCCAAAATATCTACACCACAATTAAACAGCCCCTTAGCTCAAGCCATGTGAACCTGAGTCAGCTGACCTGGGGTAGCCATGGGTTTTTAATTGCAATGTAGACATACCCTTAGCGGCACAGCCAGCCTCGCGTCCACTAGTGTGTGTATATCCATGCATAAGGAATTTTTAGTACTTAAAGGCAGATAACCAAAGGAAAAACATTTTTACTGCTCCTTTATGATCCTTGGGTATTTTTTACAATAGAAGCATGAAGTAGGGTACTAGTTTTGTGTGTCATCACAAAAGACTAAAAACTTGGTCTTTACCCACCCTTACTTGACAGAGAATGAGATGATGTGTTAAAATCTTTGAATTTTTTTCACCCTGATTGTTTTTATTGAAAATTGGAATGCAAGCTGAGCATTTGATCAGATGACTAAAAACACAGAGAGTTAAAACCAATGTTTTATTTATATATTACATACTGTCAAAGACTTATCTATCTAGTAAACTACAAGTGCCATGTGATTTAGTATTACTGTGTACCTGTTTATATCAGAGAGTGAAAATATCCTCTATATAACAGCTTCTTTTCAAACATTTCCACCTGTTGGTTTTACACTGCTCTGTCTCTGAACAGTCACATCTAACAGATTCTTGCCCATGAAGGAAAGGTAGACATTGAACAGCCTCTCTCGCTAATATTGGGCCAAATTCTCTGACGTTCATAATCCTCTTGCACCCATCTGCCAATACAAAGGGACCATAAATCTGGTCATCTGTCAAATGAGGATTTGACAGATGCCTCTTCTGCCCCCCTCCCTTGAAGCCTGTGGCAGAGGAGCAGGTTGAGGACATGGCTGGAGTGTTGCAGCATTCTAGCTATCTAAAGCTGTACACAAGGGCCACAGCCACCAAGAATAGTTTAGAGCAGCACTGAAGTATAGTTCTGCAGCCTATACGCTAGATCAAATTTAGGGAGGAGGAGAAGATAAAAATGAAAGATGGGGGCTAAGTCACCTGACTTAAGGTGAGAAAAAAATTATCTTGTAATTTTGTCATTATTGGTACAGTCTCATAATAAGTTTCTGAAATGAATGAAGGAAAAAGTAATAACAATTACTTTATCAATTCCTAATTGAAAGGTTCAGTCAACATCAGGAACAGCTCTACCATTTTGGGTACCTCTGCCCAATCAGAGCACAGCAACAACAACAAAAATCCCCCAAAACATAATGGCAGCACGTCCTGGAACTTGGTACCCAGGGTGACCAACCCACTCACCCATCCTTAGAATCAGCCCTGGTCTATATCTCAAACAAGTGAAAGTAATTTTTTCCCTTTTAGTTAGGGTGACCAGGTGTCCTGTTTTGGACTAGAACACCCGGTCCAAAAGAGATCCAGGTGGCTCCCATCAGCACTGCTGGACCAGGCCATTAAAAGTCCTGTTCACACGGTGCCACAGCGGGCTGGCAGGCTCCCTGCTAGCCACCATTGTAGGGATATTACAGAAGGTTTATTTTAGACATGGTTTATATGAAAAATGATTTATTGTTAAAAATGATTTACTGTTGATACTTTATAACTAAAGGTTTATATTAGAAATAAATGTGATTCCTGAGATTTAGCCTCTAACCTGCTGTGTCTGTGTGAAGCCTGCTCAAAACAATACTTTGTATAAAACTTGTTAAATGTTAATTGACTCTAAGTGCCCGTTCTCTAAGTGGCACTTTGTAGTCGCTACTTTACTTTGTAACTGCTGCTGTGAGCCAAAACAGTAGCTGTTATAGTACACAGATAGAGACCCCCACCCTTTGTAAGTTTTCATCTCACTTTATTTTTGAATAATAAAAGACAGGGAGTCTCACATAAGTTGGTAACATCCCAAAAGGTAAAGAGACAGTGAAATAGATGGGATTAAGATAGAGAATGTATGTGAATGAGTGCCTAGTTTAAATAATGCATGAATGGTTAGGGAGTTACCAGCCTGAAGAATTCAGTGTCGGCTGAAAAAGGTGTCAAGTGGGATCAACCAGATGATCCCCAGAGGGCAAACTGGAATCCACCCCATCACCTCAAAGAAAGGAAAAACAAAACATCTGATGACATGGAGCCAGCCACCTGCTGATTGATTTAACAGCAGCAGAATGAAGCAACTCTCATGGACTGACAGGGATAAATTCCTATAAAACTGGACTCTGAAGAATAAAGTCTGTGAGTCTCTGGTTCTGCTACCACCCTCCAGGAGCATCAAGTGCACACCTGACCCAGACTCAGCTCCACTCTTGTGCACAGGATACCTGGCCAGTATTCTGTCACAAGCAACTTTTAGGCTGGTAACTATAACATCTATACAGAACTTGTATGAACGATTGTGTGAATGAGTAATTTATATATATAAATGTATAAGAAATATGTAAGTAGGAATAAGTAGCCAAACAATATTGTTTACTGTTATCTTTTGTTTTATTATGGTATTTACAATAAATGTGACAAATGTCTTGTCCCCTTTAATAAGATCCTGCTGGTTTTTATTGGTCTAATATAATTGGTATAACACCAAGCCGCAGACCACGCGGATCCCAGGTCAGGAAGCAGCCAGCATGTCCAGATCCTAGCCTTACAGGCTACGTGTGTGTGTGTGGGTGTCTCCATGTGCTGCCCCCCACACACACCCCCACTCAGGCGCAGGTCCCATTGGCTGAGTCAGGGCAGGGAAGGTGGAATTAGTGCCACTCAAGCGCTCAGCAGGTGGCTGTTGAGGGGTCGTGTGGCACGTGCCTCTCCCGCTGTTGCCTGGCCCTCTTCTCCTCATGCTTCTTGTGTGGCTGTGCTAAAGCTGTGGCATGTGCGCTGCAGCATGTGCGCTGCAGCGAACTTCAGTCTGTTGCCCCATCACCGGCATCCAGGAGTTGGAGGAATGTGTATTCCCACCTCCAAGTGTTGGGAATGGGGCCTGCATGCCCATCCCCCAATCATTGCATCCCTCCCCATCCCAATCCCCCCCTGCAGCCCCATCATTGCATCCAACCCCCCTGCATCCCCATCTCCCTCACTGCCCTCAGCCTGGACCTCTTTCCTTCTCTATCCCTCTCTCCTCAAGCCCCATTTCCCTCCCGCCCACCATCTTTTCCCCTCTAGCCCATCCTCCTCCCTTCCTGGCTGGGTGATTTAGGCAGTCCCTGGAAAAGTGTCTGAAAAAAGTGTTTCTGTAGACAAGTGTGCGCATGCACGCATTGTATGTGTAGAAGAGACTGTCTTTGTGTAGGGAGATGCGTATATTGCCGCATGTGTATATACCTGTGTGAATAAAATTTGAAACCTAACTCTTTATTCCTTTTGCTGGCTTGCACACAAAAAAATTGATTTCATTGAGAACAAGAGAAGGGAACTCTAAAAGATATGTATTATTTCTTAAAAAGTGAATGTTGTTGACTAGTAATTGCAGAAGAGCCAATGTATCATACATTTCTCCCCACCTTTGTCTAGCTACATTATAAACTCTTTGTTGCAGACTCTCTCTTTTTATGTGCATGTCCACCACCTAACACCCTGGAGCCTTGATCTTAGCTAGAGTGTCTAAGGTCTAAAGAACAATTGTAATAATAAATAATGTGGAAGTATGGGTGTTAGTTCATGCTAGATGTGTACACATGAATACACATGTGTATCTGCATGTAGGTGCAGGAGTCAGTTTCTACAGATTGAATTATATAGGTGTCTGGACATGTGTTTATTTCTGTGGTTGTATTCTATGGATTTGTATTTAGGCTTCAGGAGTGGGCCTTTAATGGACCCATTGCAGCTGTGATAACATGTGGTCCTAATTCCACACATAAAATTACAATAGCTTTAGTGAACAAAAAACATGGAGCTGGTTACAAAAAAATGGGAAAAGGGGAGGGAAAGAATCATGAAAACCTTTGTGATATTTCATTTTTTTAAAGTTACCCTTTTTGACTATTTTGCTGCCAACTCTAGCATCCTGTAACAAATAAAACCTGCACTTTGCATAATACATCTGTCAAAACAATAAATATGACTGTTTGGGCCTTGCAGTTAAAATGAGCATGTGAGTGAGGGTGGGAGAAAGCAAGTGACAGAGGGAGGGGGGATGGAGTGAGCAAAGGGTGGGGTCTCAGGAAGGGACAGAGTGGAGCCTCAGGGTAGGGGCAGGGCACGGGTGTTTGATTTTCTGGAATTAGAAAGTTGGCAACCCTACTTTTAGCTGCAGTAGGTGTCTAATTTCTCCTCTCATATTTCTGTTTATGCACTTTTGCTGGCCTAATTATTATCAATGTTCTGAGGAACCTTAAGTAATAATTCTTATTGGCAGTAGTAATATTCTCTGCTGAGAGCAAAGTTAAATCAACTGTAGCCTTGCCTTCTGCTAAAACTAAACAAATAGCTCATGAATCTAGCTGATCTTTTTGTTTTATGGTCTTCCAAAGAGCAAGAGCCAGATGAAATAATTTGAAGCTCACATTGCAAAACAGAGATAGAGGAAGAATCATTGTAACACCAGCAATCTTCTGCAAAACACCATTTGTACTAGGCCAATGCAAAAAACCCTAAACACACACAAAAAAAAATGTATTAATAAAATCAAATCTATAGTTTACTTATAAGATTGTCACGTGCTCCACAGAAATCTTCCTGTATTAGTAAAATGCCTACCCCCTCTACAGAGACTCTCTCTTATATTCTAACAAACCTCCCCTCTTATCCAATGAAACAGGTTAGAGTTCCATATAGACATAGGGGCAGATATAATAGGCCAGGGGCAGCTAAGCCTACCCTGCAGCATAGCCACGGACCCGCTGTCTTGAGAGTATATATGCCAGGACTGTGGTGGCCCTGCCTGCGCTCTGCCCCTGAGACCCCCTCCCACTTCTCCTCCATGGCCCCACCCATGCTTTGCCTTCTATCCCTGCTCCGCTCCTCTCCGAGGCCCCCGCCACATGCCAAGTCCCAACTCCCTCCCCTCCTCTATCCCTACTTGCCCGGGCCTTCCTGCTTGTGAAGTCCCAACCCCCTCCTTTCCTCCATTCCACCCCCAAGGTCCCTAATGTCCACCACTCACTGAGTCCCTCCACCCCCCTTGGGCCCCCTGGCCCTGCAGGGAGGGAGGATGGAGGGAATCAGCAAGCAGCAGGGTCTCGAGGGAGGTGGGTGGAAAGACATGGCAGGTGGAGAGGGACTTGGGGGGTGGTGAGTCTCTGGGGAGGCAGGATGGAGGAGGGACTCAGTGAGCATCAAGGAGGTGGGGTTGATGGACTTGGTTAGCGGCAGGTCTTGGGGGAGGGAAGCTAGAGGAGAGGAGGGACTCAGCAAGTGGTGGGCGAGGGGGTCATAGGGAATGGAGGAGAGGAGATACTCAGCAGACAGGGGAGCCTTCGGGGAGGGGGCATAGTGTGAGAGATGCCTGGGACAGAGCATAGGCAAGGCCCCTCCACTCCCAAGAGCAAGCAAAAGCAATATTCTTTTTTCTGTGTGGGCTTCAGAAGTACTTCCATCATAAACTACCACGAGACTTAGACTCTGGGAACATTTCTGAACCCTTCTAAAGTAAGTCTCTCTGCAATGACAGGGGGATGTTTACTCCAAGTCCATGGCCAACTTAGCCTGTCTGGGGCAATTAGAGCAGAGTTCTTTAGGACCTTCCTATTAACAGGAGGGCAGGAAATGCACAGTCCAACAGAAAGTTCTATGAAGTGGCAACTGCCAACACAGCAAAGTACAAATACATGCCCCAAATAAATAAATAGAGCACCTGTCACTGAATTTTGTTGTGAACAGCTCTACAACAGGGATTCCCTGTTTTGGGGGATCTGCTCGAAGACTTACCTTTAGGGGCCCCTGTCATAAGTAGATAGGTAAGGTAAGGGTTAAGTTTCTTTTACCTGGAAAGGGTAACCAAACACCTGACCAGAGGACCAATCAGAGAACTGGATTGTTTAAAGTCAGGGGCGGGAATTTGTATACTCGGGGTCTTT
>NC_133771.1:66637815-66738226 GCF_003597395.2 Chelonoidis abingdonii
ATTTCTTTGGTCCTGGCTGCCATCTGCAGTCTGAGCTTATCCCTTCACTCTATCAGCCTCTTTCATGGTCTTTGCCTCCATCATCTCCTCGAACCCACTTTCTAAACCGACCTAGAGAGAACGTTTCCAAACCTTGCAATGCTCCAGTCTTCGGAATCTTTCTTCCGCAAGCGTCTAATCAGGCGGTCACTTCAATAGACACACGAGCACTCTTTTTGTGTCTTTCACTGCTGCCGTTTTCTGTATCGGTCATAGCCTTCCCACCTAAACGCTGTTAGTCAGAACCAAATCAAAACAACCTGCAAGACAGGACCAGAACACTGGCAGACCCACCACAGCAGCTGTCACTCCCTTCATTAGCGCCATCAGTTCCTCTTGCCTAGGTTCTCTTAGGCCTTGGCTACACTGGAGAGTTTGCAGCGCCGATGTGGCTTTAACAGCGCTGCAATCACTTACTCACAAAATCCACACTTGCAAGGGCCTACATACGGCGCTGGATCTTCCCTGGAATAAGAGTGGTGGCTGTACTCCTCCTGCCTGGGAATAAACGATGGCAAGAGCGCTGGTCGCTCTGCCACGTGTGGCCACCAAAAGTCACTGTTATTGCTCCAAGGGGTATAGAAGGTATCCCGAATGCCTGCTCGCCATTCTCTCTCATCATTCAAACCTCTACTCCCCTGCGGTAGGTGAACCCGCCTTCATGACCCGGTGAATTTTAAAAAATCCCCTTCCGTTTGCTCAGCCCAGGTGTGAGGCGCAACTCAGCTGAATCTTTTCTCCCAGGTTGGCGGACCATAGCCTCCACGCACAGCGCCAAACGTAGCACCGCAGCATGGGAGCAATGTGGAGGGGTTGCTGGACCTCTCAGTGTTTTGGGGGGAGGAAGCTGCCAGTCCACACTGTGGCTCCAGCTGTAGGAATTACATACCTATGGGCAGATATTCAAAGGCCATGACCCAGGACACGATGCAGTGGCAGGATTAAGTGAAGAAGCTGCGGGAGTGCCTATTGCAAAGCCTGTTGGAGGAAAACCACTCTGGTGCTTCCCCTCCACGACCTAAGGACTGCCGTATTTTACAAAAAAGAGCTGGACCGTGATAATGGGGGGACCCCCGACCGACAATCAGAGGACCATGATGGACACTTAG
This sequence comes from Chelonoidis abingdonii, assembly GCF_003597395.2. Classification (NCBI taxonomy): domain Eukaryota; kingdom Metazoa; phylum Chordata; order Testudines; family Testudinidae; genus Chelonoidis; species Chelonoidis abingdonii. The sequence goes on from NC_133771.1 coordinate 66,638,964, forward strand.
AATGGCGGGGGGGCGGGAGATGGAACTGGAGGAGGAAGAGGAGGAGGAGGTGAGGAGGAAACGAGAGTGAGGGTATTGGGTTGGGGCAAGGACCAAGCAACCCGGAATGTCACCAGGAGGCAATGCAGCCAGGAGCTCTTCTTAAGCCAGGAGGAAGGTAGGCCCAGTCGCGAGCAGCCGGTAACTCTGGTGAAGGACAAGAGGAGGAGCGGTTCCCAGTAAGCGCTTTTATTTTCAGTTAAATTTTTTTGGGTGGAACTGTTTCGGGAGAGGAGGGGAGGGTTTAGTGCATCATGCAGCATGCCTAGATGTGGATAGCCCATTAGATGTGTCTATCACATCACAGCACAACTGTAATTGGCCTTGGATCTCTTCAAGTTTTCAGACCACCGAGCATGAGCAATGCGCTCGCGCAAGTTTATAGAAAGAGCCACTGTGTGTCCTTTGTCCCAAATCAGGCTGAACCGCATCTGATAAATACTGCTCTGTACCGATTGTGCCATGTAGGGGTGGGGGGGGACGCATTGGCTGCAGAAGACCTCCCTCTCTGACCAGGTGCCCGCAGAATCCAGTTAGTGTGCCACAATCGAGATACTTCAGGATTTATCGTACTTAATGGTACCTCGCTGTGGAAATGTTGGAGAAAGAGTGGTTATTTGTAGTGCCGCTCCTGAGCAGTTTTGCTTTCCCCAATGCACAGAAACCTCTGCAGAAGCCCTAGTGAAGTAATCAAAAAGTCCCCCTTACTCACCATATTGGGAGGCTACCTGTGGGTTATGTGCACTCTCTTTGGTAGGATTATGCTAAAGTGAAGACTGCCAACTCCTTCTTTCAACTGTCTGGGAATAACTGAGATATAACAGCGGCCCTGTTAACTGTTTGCCCTTTTTTTCCCCTTTCCACAAGCGACTTGAGTTCGCAGCCTGGCCCGGTTAACAGTGCAGCTCAAAGACTCATACCTGCTGGAAGAAAGCCGGCGAAAAAAGCAAAGACGAACCTGCTGAAAAAGCAGTTATGGAGCTCTGACCCAGAGGAACAAACAGACTGCAGGACTGGATGGAAGGGAAAGCATATCACGCCAGAAAAAATGCAGCAGCAGGAAGGAAAGCAAAAGCCTGATAAAGCATCCTGGTCTGCCAAGCGGACTCTATCCAGGCGCTCGTAGCCATGCAGGCAGAGCACTACGTAGTGCCAGCCCTGCCCCCCTATCATTTACAGCTCATTTCCTTGTTGCCCCAGTGTCAGCTCCAAACCCGCACTTCCCCAGCATTCAGGTTCTTTACCATCCACCAGCTGCCGTCCCAACACCTTGTACATTCACCAACACAGCCCTGAGAACTTCGACCTTAGCGCCCTCTGCACTCAACCCCATCACCATGCATGTAAGGCATCCTGAAGTGCAGCAGTCATTGCACAGCACCCAGACAAGGATATATTCAAACTGTGACTGTATTCAGTTCCCCACCACACCCGCTGCCCTTTTAGTTCCAAAATGTTGTGTGTCTATTAAAAGAAAATAACTTTACTGCAAATGAATTCTTGGCTTTGAACAGTCTTTATTAAATTGCCAGAAAGTCAAAGATATCATAGCCCAGGAAAAAACAAACACAGGCCACTGCAAATCAGCTTAGGGAAAACAGATTCCTACTAACATGTAACCATGCACTTCACTCAGCCATGCAAGGCACCAACATTACTGTTGGTTTTTCAGCCTCAAAATTCTCCCTCAAGGCATCCCTGACCTTGAGCCCTGTGCTGGGCTCTCTAGTAGCCCTGCTCTCTGGATGTGCAAATTCAGCCCTCCAGCGTTGAACCTCGGAGGTCATATGCCTGAAACTGAATGTTTCACCCTTGCCTTCAGAAATATGATGGAGGGACCAGCATGCAGATATAACCGCAGGGAGCCTACGCTTTCCCCCCCAGTCTAGCTTCCCATACAGAGATCGGCCAGTGCCCCTTTTAAAACAGCCAAAAGCACAATCCACAGTCCATTCGGACACCAAGCCTTAGCCTGTAGTTGAACCGGTCCTTGCTTCTTGTCAAGCTTCCCTGTATACGGTTTCATGAGCCAAGGTATTAACAGGTAAGCAAGGGTCTCCAAGGATACAATAGGCCATTCAACAATTCCCTACTGTGATCTCCGGTCTGGGAAAAAAATCTGCCTCAGCTTCCGGAACAGGCCAGTGTTCCAAAAGATTCATGCATGCCCAGTCCTGTGTTAATGTCAACAAAACGCCCCATGGTATCCATAAGCACCAGAGAACCATAGAGAAATACCCCTTCCGATAATCTACTCGGATCTAGGTTGGGGTGTACAGATAGGAATATGCATCCCATCTATCGCCCTCCACATTTAGGGAAAACCTATTATGTGCAAAGCTTCCAGAATTCTTCACATTCCCAGAGTCACAGTTTCTTCTTAGCAGAACTGCGATTAATGGCCCTGCAAACTTGCATCAAACAACCACAATTCCAACGGTTGACTTTCCACTTCCAACTGGTTTCCCAACGCGATCGGAGCTGTCTGGAGTTGCCAGCTTCCAGATTGCAATAGCCACCTCCTTCTTTCACCGTCAGGGCAGCTCTCATCGCGTGGGTTCTTGCGCCACAGGGTGGGGGCAAGCTCAGCACACAGTCCCATGAAAGTGGCTTTTCTCATCCGAAAGTTCCTGCAGCCACTGCTTACGTCATCCCAGACCTTCCATGACGATGTGATCCACCACTAGTGCTTGTTTCCCGAGCCAAAGCCGGCGTTCCACAGTGCTGAGCATGTCTGTTAATGCCAAAAGCATTTTAGTGTCATACACGCAATAGGCGACTTGATACATCTCTGACTCTCACTGTCATCTGGAGCTGAAGGAATAGCTCAATCCTGCCAAATGTGATGTGCTGGCAACACTCATCAAGCAAAGTCCTCAGCAGTTTGGGCTCCATGGTCCACAGAAATCACGCTGCACACAGAAACCGTTGGAGAGTCCAAATGGCACCAAATGTGGACGGAAAAAGACAGAGACTGCTGGGATGCAAAGCGATGCATCACGGGGCGTTTGGGCACAGGAAGCAGAATGACCTGCACTCTCTGTCCCTCCCACAGCGCCAAATGGATGAGGTGCTCTGTGGTAACTGCCCATAATGCACGCACTCTCAACAGTGCTGGAAATGTGGCAAACACTGCAAGCGCTGGTAGCTGATCAGTGTGGCCACACTCCAAGCGCTTTCCCTACACAGCTGTACGAAGCAGCTGGTAACTCCCAGCGCTGCAGACCTTCCAAGTGTAACTAAGGTCCATAGCTTTCCTACTCAGATTTGAACCTTAGCATTCATAACCTGAGAAGCTAGCATGAACCCCTCTAAGCTTTTACCAGCTAGATATGATACTTGCTGCCACCAGCCAATTTCCCAGTGTTTGGCTCACTCTGGTCTCCCAAAACCTTCCCTGGGACCCCTCCCCCCCCCCCAAGACTCAGATGGCCTGAGTCTACAAGGGAAATAAACCTCCCACCTCTCTCCCACCCAGAATTTCCTCTCTGGGCTAAACCTGAGAGTTACTGAATGCAACCACTTTTACATACAATACCAAGAAGCATGTCTCCTCTCTTCCACAAAGAGACAAGACCCAAAAGACAAGGACAGAAAAAGATTGCTCTCTCTTTTCCCCCGTAGCTTATTCCCGCCGTGGGACACTAGGAGAGTAAACCAGAGAAGCAGTTTCCCCCTCCCACCTGTCTATTTCTCCCACACAATTTCTGTGGGTCAACTAGAACAAAAAAATCAACAGGTCTTAAAAAGCAGAACTTTTAATAAAAAAAAAGAAAGAATAGAATAACAGTTTCTCTGTAACCTAGATGGTAAGATAACAGGGTTTTCAAACTTATAGAAAATGAATAAACAATAGAAAGGGATAAACAGCCTTACCCAAAAACAATACAATTTAAAGTAACTTATAGGCCAAATACCCATAAAGAACTTCCACCAGCCAGATACACAGATGCAATACAGCAAAACAAATTTAAAAGACGATACTTTGGCTAACTTTGTACTTACAACTGGGAAACAGAAGATTAGAAGGACTGGAAATAGACCCTCTCATAGCTGAGAGAGCACAGAACAGACAAAGACCCAAGACCAAGAAACACCCCCGAATTCCCTCCCTTAAGTTTTGAAAAATCCGGTTTCCTGATTGGTCCTCTTGTTAGGTGTTTGGTTCCCTTTGTTAACCCTTTACAGGTAAAAAAAGCATTAACCCTTAGCTATCTGTTTATGACACCAAGGCCTTAGTCTCCCCTGCAAACTCACCCTGTGAACTCCCTCTGAAACGCCCCTGTTCACAGCTTGGTTTGCTGGCTGCTGTGCCACTGCAGCAGTCTATGCTGCTGCCTGACTGGCTGGCTACTTTTATAGGACCCCTAAGCAGACAAGCCCTGCCCCCTAAACAGGGCTCAGCTTCTCTTCCAGCACACTGCCCCAACAGCCTCCACACATACAAACTACAATACACAAAATACAAAAACCAATTGAATTGAACCGGAATGAGAAGAACAAAAAGATGATTTCCATTCACCGTAAGTATTAGATACATAGCCACTGCCTTTTTTTTGTCCCTCTGACTGTATGAGGATGGATTAGCCTTCAGAAAGCACAACCCATAGACTGAGGGAGTTTATGTAAAACTTTCTGCAGGCAGGGGGTGGGGGAGAGAATCTGTGTGGGACATGAATTCGGCCCATGCGTAATGGTGCTGAATTCCCCCAGGAATAGTTATCACAATGGATCAGAGAGTCTAGTTTGAATCTGAGATTTCCATAGGAGATGTTAGGGCACTGGTCTGGCACTTTGGAGATCCAGGTTCAATTTCCTGCTTCACCATAAACTTCTTGTGTGATCATGGGAAAAATCACATTGAGGCACAGAACAGCGATTGTTCCCTATCTGTAAAATGGGAATCCATGCTTCCCTACCTCACAGGACTGTTGTGAGAATAAAGATTTTGAATCACTCAGATACTACAGCAATGGGGCCATATAAGTATCTAATATATATCTAGCTAGACTGTGTCTTCTCACATCAGAGGATTTCATGCCTCCTTCTTTGGGGCCACAGTGAACCTAGAGTAAGCCCCCTCCCCCCCCCTAAAAAAGCTGTTCACCTTGATCCAGGATCATGATCCTCAAATCCTAGAGGAGTCAGACAATTTTGCAGTAAAAGGCCTTTTCTGATGTGTGAAGAGAAGAGCTGAAACAAATGAGAATACCCTTGCAAGACCGTGGGAAGGGATCCAGGAATCCAAGGTGATGGCTTCCCATTAGGGTTAAATAAATAGTGAAATACTCCTTCCCCAAGGCAAGTCCATAATGGGGGGAAGGTGCATAGTCCCCTACATCAGGGCTGAGAAGGAAGGCTTTTTCTTACTCCTGGGATACAAAAAAACATATACATTTACTTTTTTTTTTTTTTTTTTTTAAATACTCCTGTCACATCAAAAGGGCCAGGATCCACTGATTTCAATGGCTACTGTTACACACATTCCCTAAAACTGATACTGGGGAAGGAACCTCCTGACTGCAGAGGAATAACTGTTCCCTCTTTTGTTGGAAGCCAACACAGGAAGACAGATTTGTTTCCAAGCAAGTCAAATAGTGTTGAATCCAGGGTTTTTCCCTGAGACCTATCCCATAGGGAGAGGAGAGAGACACCTACCCTTTCAGGCTAAATTCATAATGTTCAACAAGTCACTAGAGAGGAGCTGGGGATGGTAGCAGGAAGCCTGTGGGAGTCCTAGGAAATATCAGGCAGCTGATCAAAAGAACTCTGGCTAGGATTAGGTTTAAAAAAACAGTTTCTAGGAAGGAACAGAAAACCTCATATTTTAACTTAGCCAGCCAGCAAATAGCTGACCAGTACATATAAAATGGCTGGACAGCTACTGAGAACACCATGGCACCCTGTTTTCCTGCTGAGGGGAACCTTTAAGCTGATTGTGAACTCTATAGGGATGTCTGTCCTGTCTAGCATGACAAAGCTCCAACCTTGTCTCAGTGGGTCCCACACTTCCAGGCAGATTTACAGTAGCCTTAGAGGCTTACTGTGATCTGCCATGTAGCCCTTCTCTCTATAGGCAAGGGTCACAGCCTCCTGAATCATTCTCATCATAAGCCAGCAAGGGAGATGGGAAGAAGCAACCTTCCATTACACAGCCTCTGTTGTCTTACAGTCTTTGTGATTAATCAGGGGGGGGAAAGCCCAGGGGCCCTAGTAGTAGCATTTATTGGTAGCTGACCTTTAGAAACAGGACAAGTACAATTCCCTGGGCCACTTCCCCATAGCAGCCCCCAACTTCCTCAATATCTACTTCACCCTTACCTCAGGGCCTGCTTCCTTATGCCTGATAGGGTTTGTACTACCCAGTTTCTCCAGCAGCACAACTTCTTCCTACAGCTCCTAACACACATGCCTCACTGACTAACTGGAAGGCTTTTAATTAGTTCTAGCCAGCCCTTGGTTGGCTTCAGGTGTCCCAATCAACCTAGCTATCTCGAAGGATCTTTCTATAAGGATATTAATTGGCCCCAGGTGTCTTGATTAACCTGGAGCAACTACCATTTGGTTACCATGGTATCAGGGATTTGTTTAGCCTGGGACTAACATACCTATTCCTCACTACTTTCTTATATCTATCTGGCCTTACCCCGTCACACTAGGGAAGGCATAACTGTGGACTCCCTCTGGGTGAGGAGAACTGCTTATTCCCCAAAATCATTTGGGAGTATATTCAATACCCAAGCAAATTTATTAAGAAAAAATAAATCTCAAAACATGACTGGTATCAGGAGAAATCTAGGAGGTCTCTGATCTTCCCCACTCCCCACCTCTCCAACATATTTTTTGTGGAAATTGATAGGTTTTGTCAAAACAGCATATTTTATTGAAATGAATTGTTGATTAAAATGTTCTGACCAGCTCTAATAGTGAGGTTTGACCCTCAGATTCTGAGGTGGGGTGGGGTGGGGTGGGGAGACGAATCCTATCCTTCTTCCTATTCTGATCCTTGCCCCACCAGAGCTGTCATGAAAATTCAAGACCATAAGGGTGGTGCCAGCAATTGAGAGATCCTTTTACTAAGAAAAAGGATCTGCATTCAACCAAATAAGTGGCTGAAAACAGTGGATAAAACATGAGAGTAAACCACAAAGGATTTTAGATAACATCAGAGGAGAGATTAAAACCTTCTGTTAAGATTTAGCCACTAAAAATGACTCACTAATTCATTCAAGCACTTCATGTGGTAAGGAGGAGGGTAGAAAAAGTGTTTCCCCATGGATGATCTTATCTCCTCTTCACACAAGCCAGGTGGGCTGACTTAGTCTTTCACAGCCCTAGAGATCACCTAAAGTCATTGCCTTGCTCTGCCACTGTTTCAGGGAGAGCACTGACCTTTCAGGTGAGCTTCTCTACACCTTTTAGGGAAGCTAAGTAGGCAGATTTTGTCTGTTACTGCCTGTGCCTCTTTCCACTGAGGTAGTGGAGATTCTTCTTAGAATCATAAACTCATGGAAGATCAGAGTTGGTACCTCAGGAGATCATCTAGTCCAACCCCCTTCTCAAAGCAGCACCAACCCAAACTAAATCATCCCAGCCAGGGCTTTGTCAAGCCAGACCTCAAAAACCTCTCAGGATGGAGATTCCACCACCTCCCTAGGTAACTCATTCCAGTGCTTCACCACCCTCCTAGCAAAATAGTTTTTCCTAATATCCAACCTAGATCTCCCCCACTGCAACTTGAGACCATTGCTTCTTGTTCTGTCATCTGCCACCACTGAGAACAACTGAGCTCTATCTTCTTTGGAACCCCATTCAAGTAGTTGAAGGCTGCTATCAAAACCCCCCTCACTCTTCTCTTCTGCAGACTAAATAACCCCTGTTCACCTCGTAAGTCATGTGCCCTAGTCCCCTAATCATTTACATTGCTCTCTGCTATACTGTCTCCAATTTGTCCACATCGTTTCTCTAGTGGGGGAACAAAACTGGACGCAATAATCCAAATGTGGCCTCACCAGTGCCAAATAGAGCGGAATCTGCTGGCAGCCAAATAGAGCGGATCTGCTGGCAGTGCTCCCTACTAATGCAGCCCAATATGCTATTAGTCTTCTTGGCAACAAGGGCACACTGTTGATTCATATCCAGCTTCTCCTCCACTGTAATCCCCTGGTTGTTTTCTGCAGAACTGTCGCTTAGCCAGTCAGTCCCCAGCCTGTAGAAGTGCATGGGATTCTTCCATCCTAAGTGGAGGATTCTGCACTTGTCCTTGTTGAACTTCATCAGATTTCTTTTGTCCCAGTCCTCCAATATGTCTAGGTTACTCTGGACCCTATCCATAACCTCCAGTATATCTACCTTTCCTCCCAGCTTAGTGTCATCCACAAACTTGCTGAGGGTGCAATCCATTCCATCATCCAGATCATTAATGAAGATGTTGAACAAAATCAGCCCTAGGACTGACCCCTGAGGCACTCTGCTTGATACTGGCTGCCAACTAGACATCGAGCCATTGAGCCTGGCGATCTAGCCAGCTTTCTATCCTTCTTATAGTCTATTCATCCAATCCATACTTTTATAACTTGCTGGAAAGAATACAGTGGGAAATCATATCAAAAGCTTTGCTAAAGTCAAGAAATGTCACATCCACCACTTTCCCCATATCCACAGAGCCAGTTATCTCATCACAGAAGGCAACTAGGTTTGTTAGGCATGACTTGTCCTTGGTGAATCCATGTTGACTGTTCTTGATCACTGTCAAGGTTCCTTCCCCAATCTGAACTTTAGAGCACAGATGCGGGGGACCTGCATGAGAAGCTCTAAGCTCAACTACCAGCTTAGATCTGGTCTGGCTGCTGCCACTCGCAAACACTACTTTCCTTTCCTGGGTAGCCTTGACAGACTTCACTAATTTCCCAGTGAACACAGATCCAAACCCCTTGGATCTTAAAACAAGGAGAAATTAACCATCCCCCCTCCTTTCTCCCACTAGCTCCTGGTGGATCCAGATCCAACTCCTTTGGATCTTAAAAACAAGGAAAAAAATCAATCATATATTTTAAAAAAAGCTTTTAATTAAAGAAAAGAAAGGTAAAAGAAAAAAACCTCTGGGAGAGATTAGCATACAGCTACTCTCACAGACAACAGATTCCAAACACAGATGATGTTCCCCTGTGCAAAAACTTAGTTACACAAAAAAAATACCCAAATACCCAATTTGACTATTCCTCTAATTGCACAAGACAGGTTACAAAGAAATAAAAATAAACCTATTTATTTCCTTCACTAATGCTCACTACTTAATAAGAGGCTGAATTCTGGAGCTTTCCCACTCCGGTCAAAGTGAAACTGACTAAACAAAGGAAACTTCCCTCCTTCCTTTTGAAACATCTTGTTCCCCCATTAGTTCCTCTGGTCAAGTGTCAGCTAGGCTAGGTGAACTTCTTAACCCTTTACAGGCAGGGGTGAAAGTAATTTACAGGACTTACCGGTACTGCCGGAGTCCTGAGGGGGGCATGGCCTCTTCCAGAAGAGGTGTGGCCTTTCAAAATTTAAAGGCCCAGGGGAACCAGCTGTGGCTGGGAGACCTAGGGCCTTTAAATCAACCAGGAGCTCCCAGCTGCAGAGGTAGCTGGGAGTCCTCCAGGGCTCAGGGGCAAATTAAAAGGTCCAGAGCTCTGGCTGCCAGGGGGAACCCCAAGATTTTCAGGGCTGGGATTTAAAGGGCCCAGAGCTCCTGCTGCTGAGGGAAGCCTGAAGCCCTTTAAATCCTGGCCCCAGCTGCAGGGAGCTTTGAGCCCTTTAAATCCCTGCCCCAGCCCAGCTGCCAGAGCCGCGGCTGGGATTTAAAGGGCTCTAGGCTACCCACAGCAGCGGGGAGTTCTGCACCCTTTAAATCTCAGCTGTGGCTGGGATTTAAAGGCCTCGGGGCTGCCTGCAGCTGTGGGCAGTCCAGAGCCCTTTCAGTCCTTGCTGTGGAAGTTGATGCAGTCCTTCAGGGCGTACTGGCTCTTGCTGGTATGCTGGACTGGACTGGACTGGACTGGCTTACTTTCACCTCTAACTGTATGTATGTGTATGAATGTGTCACAAAAAATGCAGCTGCAGCCTGCCACCAACCAGCAGTGACCCCAGCAACTAGCCCCTGTGGGCTGCTGCCTGCAGAAAGCCAGTGGGTGCTGCTGGGCTGGCTTTAATAAGGAGTAAGTAACCAACGCAAAAACCACAGCCAACCAGCCAGGGAGGGTACTGGCCAGGGGGAGGGGAAGTCAGAGGTGAATGTAGGACAACTGGAACAGCCTTCATGAAATATACAAGATATTTAGAGAAAGTTTTGTCAATTTCATCCTCTGCACTCTGCAGGCTGGACAAAACAAAAAGAGATCTGAGATTGCACCTGATGTCCTAAAGACATTTCAGGTGTTTAAATCAATATATAAAGAGGGTGGATTGGAATGAAAACTACTATTTCTTTCAAAGAAGGCACAATAATTTCCCTGAATATTCAGTTTTCTCTTCCAATCCCTTTGTGGTTTTGTCTATGGGGGCTATTTGCTTACCCTGTGAATCTTTAGTTGCTTTAGTAAAATTGCTTTGCCCAAAATAAACCCTAATCATCATGAGACATCTTTCCACCATGTTTTCCTTTTTTTTTTGTGTGTGTGTGTGTGTGTGTGTGTGTGTGTGTGTGTGTTTTAACAGTAACATTTCAAAGAGGATCTGCAAGCAGTTTGGACACCACAACCATGATCCTCTGCTGGGGAGGGAATGGCATAGATTTGAACTTGGAAATGGTTCCAGATTTTGATTGTGTTTAGGAGATCCCCTCATCCCGGGGGCAGAAAAGAACTGCCCCTGCCATGGTCACACACACCCAACAACAACTGGGAGTGAAATTAACAAGGATGCCAGAAATGGCTCCTAACTCTGGGCACAGAACTGCACAGGGAACAGCTGAGTTTAAACTGTTCTTTTGCAGGCAGCTGCAGCAGGCATCTCAGCCAGTGTCCCTACTGCAAGCTAGAACCTAAAGGAGAACCCCTGCTGGGGTGGGAGAGGAATGCAGAACCTTGGCTGCAGCCTGGCTGGAGGAGGAGGAGGGAGGAGCCAAGAAACCAATGTGACAGTGAGGTTTTCCCCTTCCACCTGCTTTTATTAGCTCTGGATTTAAGCTGTGCAGCCAAATGCTTGTATTTGTTGTGTATATTAGTATTGGAGAGATCCCCTCATCCTGGGGGCAGAAAAGGACTGCCCCTGCCATGGTCAAACACACCCTCCCCTCGACCCCCTTCCCCCAGCTACTGTGAGTGAAATTAACAAGGATGCCAGAAACCTAGCCCTGGGGGCTGAACCATCAGGGAACAGCTGAGTTTAAACTATTCGTATGCAGGGAACAGGCTTCTCTCTCCCTCCCTCAATCAGTCTCCTTTTCTTACCTGTCCTCTGTCCTCCATCCTCCATACCGACCTGTACCAGCTTAATTTCACCTCTGTTTACAGGTAAAAAAGGCATTAACCCTTAACTATCTGTTTATGACAATCACCTTCCTCTCCTCCAAGTGCTTCAAAATGGATTCCCTGAGGACCTACTCCATGAGTTTTCCTGAGACTTAGGTTCCCCAGATTCTCCTCCTTCAAAGATGGGCACTACATTTGCCTTTTTTCAATCATCCAGGACCTCTCCTGGACCCCTGTGAGAACAGAAAAAAAATGCTTAAGGCCCCTGCAGGAAAATGCTACTGCCAAAGGCACAGTTGTGTTTGTTTGGGGTTCCCCAATCATCATCCCCCATCTCCCTTTTTCTTTTGTCTTCTCTGGTTGAGAGACAAATGGTATCAAACACGGCCATGGTGGTTACCCTCTTATGTGCTGCTCTCTGAATGAGGCAGAAATCAAACCAGAAAAGCAAAGAAGGGAGACCTAGAGAGTGGGAAAATCCTGGATGGTGATTGGTCCTCATCCTGTCAGAAAGAAGGAGGTGAAGGAACCCAGAGCCTGTGCTGTCAGAAACCAGCTCACAGAATTCACTCTCACATAGGCCATATACAAAGAAAATGAGTTTTGTTCCAGCAACAGGGGCACTACTTAATCTCTGCAGATTTATATAGCCAGTACTCCTGGGGGAATTCTGCACCAAAAATTTTAAAATTCTCCATATTTTATTTGTCAAACTAAGACAATATAATCACATCAGTTTCAATTGTTTTAGTAATTTATTTCAAAATACCTGTCAGCAAGTATGTTTCTAACAATACAGGCAACAAAAAAAGATTTGGGAAATGTTTTTGACAAACAGATTGCTTACTAGGCATATGAATACAGAATTTTGACTTATTATTCATTTAAACTACAATACAGAACTGTATTTCCCGCAGGAGATGTGGGAAAGGAAAAGACTTGCTGGGAAGGAGTCTGCGAGTGAGCCTGGAGGGTTGTTGGGTGTGAGTGGGAGAAGTATGGAACAGGTTTTTAGGGTGGAGGGGTTGCTAGGGAGTTGGGGAACCTTCCCCATGCAGACTCTGGCTGACCCCTAGCCTCTCCCATTCGATCAGGCACATCTGCCCCCATCTCCAAGTGTCCCTGCAATCCCCACTCAGCCACCCCCCTCTCCCTGTGGCCCTGCACTCCCATTCAGCCCTTGGTTCAATGCTGTCATCTTCCTAATTCCTGTGATCCCACTCCAGTCTGTCCCCCCCCATTAGCCCTTCTGAACCCCAGTTTGTGCCCCCCCAGCAGCCCTATGTGCCCTACTCTGTCTGTCCCCCCCATATCCCATGCCTCCCCATCTGGCCCCAAGGATAGGGCCCTGTGAGGAATGCAGCCACAGCCACCTCCCTCTCCACAGCATGCTACTCCGACCAGAGCCAGCTGCCTTCTCTTGTGGTGCCACAGAAGCCACTGGTGGGCGAACAGTGTAACTGCAGTGCCTACCTGGAGAATATATTTTTTCCAGGGGAGGGTGGAATCTGTGGGGAACATAAATGCTGCACATGCACAGTGGTGCATCATTCCCCTGGAGTAAACCAGTAACTTGAGAGTCCTTGTAGTAAAAGTTCTCCACAAGAAACTGCAGTTTTCTGTCACAGCACATCCAAAGTTACCAACTTTGACACCATACTGACAAAGGGTTCTTGTCCATAACTTCATTAGTATTTGCTTTGTATTGGCCCAAATTAGCTGAAAATGATTGAAATATATATGGAAATATATTAAAGGCAAGACTGAATGGGACTTATTCATACACAAGAAAAAATATTGTAAATAGCCAATTTGGGTGAAAATTTTTACTATTTATGGATTATGGATTTATGGATAATAAAATTTGTTAAATTTTTTTTAAAAATCTTGCTTACTGAAGTATTTTATGCATCACTATTTTCTACAATCACCACTCTGACTGCTAATGTGGAATAAATTACCGTGTCTATATTTTAGCAATAAGTATGGGTGATGGTATTACCTCCTCATCATAATTTGTTTTTCTTGCCTTTCCCTGTAGACTGAACCATGTTACTATTTATCCTCAGAAGAAGTGTTTGTAAACCAGCCTAATTACATTACACAATAAATTTAATGCATGATGCATTTTTCTGAGTAGATACCTAAATTATTTTCCATGACAACCAGTATATTTTCATCAGCAACAGCCCTGAAAAAAGTGTAATTCAAAACTTTTTACTGGAATCCCTTTATATCTGGCATTTATTTCTCAAATCTCTATAACTGACAGTTAATCTAGATTGTTATTAATTGGTATAATTATTAATATTAATCAAAATTTTATTTCCTTAATCAAATCTAGTGTTCATTTTGAATTGTGTGTGTTGCTGTTGGCACTGTAGTGGTTATTCCCTAAGTAGAATACTCTTTTATTACCCAGTCTGATAGTCATAGCATCCTATTCAGTCACACTTATCAGACAATGGGGATAGCTCAGTGGTTTGAGCATTAGCCTACTTAAACCCAGGGTTGTATGCTCAATCCCTGAGGGGGCTGTTTAGGGAACTGGTCTGGAGATTGATCCTGCTTTGAGCAGGAGGTTGGACTAGATGACCTCCTGAAGTTCTATGATCATTGTGAATGACAGGTTCAGCAGTGTTTTTTTGTCTAGGTTCTTGCACTTCTGACACACACACAAGTCTGTACAGGGAAGCCCAGCAGCAAGACAGGAACACCTCCCTGCTTGATGCTTTCTGGCACAATGCACAATGCAACATACTATCCAGTACTGGACTTCATGTCATCCTTGTTTTCTAAATGCCATCCACGGCCTACAGTGGAAGGAGCATTCATACTTTTAACAAGGGAATGCCTCATTATAGCAGCCTGGTAATTAGAACATTTACTGTGTTGGTGTAGATAGGTACTCATCTGCTTTGTCCAGTGGCAATGATTTAAGGAAAGTCTGGAATGTCAAATGTTGCATGCTTTCATACAGAGGTGTGTGCTCTCATGCTGTGATGATAATGGTGACCACTCAGAATACCACTGATCAAGGGCGGCTCCAGGCACCAGGGCAGCAAGTGCGTGCCGGGGGCGGCCTGCCAGTCACTGTGAGGGCGACAGGCAGGCAGCTTTCGGCAGCAATTCAGTGGCGGGGATGCTGATGGAGCGGCACCAGTGGACCTCCTGCAGGCATGCCGTTGAATCCGCGTGACTAGCGGACCGCCCACAGGCACGCCACTGAAAGCCGCCTGCCTGCTGTGCTTGGGGTGGCAAAAAACATAGAGCCGCCCCTGCCATTGATTGATCCTTGTGCAACAACTTCTGCAAAGTCCTGTATCCAACATCTTTTGCCAAGGACACCAAGAAATGACATGCAAGTATGGAATTCACCAAACTGCACTATCGAACATTTTGTGTAGTCATCATCCTTCCATCAGATTTGTTGTGCCTTACCATATATTGCTCAGTCAAAAGACCAAGACTAGAAGCTTAATTTCAACATCATCAGCTATATCAATACTTTATTCAGAACAGTGTAGACAGTAGACATCTCTGTTGGTGATATCTCAATGACTGTAAGTTATCGGATAGATGACTTCAAGAATACAATCATGTTGAAGAGCAGTATGTAAATGTGTCTCAGCCAGGAAGCGTATATAAGTCAGCATTGAGATCCTTCATGAAAAAGTATGTCAGTTCAGTTCTCAGTGCTGGTTCCAACTTTGATCTATACCTGTCAGCCTCTAATGGGGTATGTGCATCATGACCCAGGTTTTGTGGACCTTGCCCCTTGTTTTGATTGTACCAATCTATCATAAAACTAAAGGGTGCTTTAAGAGAACACATTCCTTTTGGCAGTGGCACTCTGCCTGATCTTGGGGTTGATTCTGTGATGTGGCTCTGCAGCATTATTCCGTTTGTATGGGGACATAGTGCCATGCACGGATAGGGTCTCTTCTCCAAAAAATCAATATTGTCCCCAGACTAGAATTGTTGGAGCCTTCTTTGCAAAGCCCAGTGGAACCTCAGCTGAACCTTTAACAAGCTGTAGCTGAATAAGGCTTGTGCAATGGCTAATTGCTGCATTCCAAGCACACAATGTCCCAGTTTGTTAAGCAGGGAAACCACTTGAGATGATCTTGTCAAGTGTCTAACTGTCAAACCAAGGCAAAGAGATTTGGGCATCTGTTTTCACCCCTGGACACAAGGTAAACAATGTCTTAGCAAAACTATATGAGTTTAAAGTCCACTTCATCTGGAAGATCAACATAGCTCACCAGAAGCATCTTGCCTCTGATGCTCGAATAATCTAGACCAAATTGTAAAGTTCAACTGGCAAAACAAACTTTGCAGTTGCCACATTTAAGTCAACTGATGTTGGTGGCCAGGAACAACTCATTCCAGGACTGTCATCCAATGTGCTCTTGATGATCAGTGTGGCATTATACAGAGTGCTGACTTCACATCATGAGCTGGTATACTTACTGTTGATCTATTGGATGGCAGATCAGCTTGTGACGGAGAATGAATTTGCTCCTCTTTGCTCAAAGCTGTCCCTGTACCCAGGAGTGCTGGAACAATTTATATAGTGGGGTTCTGAGAGCCATTGAACCAACCTGTAAACCCTGTATACGATGGAAACCACTTCAAGCCATGGGGTGCAGCAGCATCCTCTGCACTCCTGGTTCCAGCACCTATGCCTGTATCTGTTCCTGCCTCTGACTGATAATGAAATCTATTAATAAGCATACATGTTGAGTTTGTCAACATACATCAGCTCACTAACATTCTTGCAGTGTGAGGTATTGAAATGAGAGCTGAGGGAAAGTCACGTTTCAGATGATATTTCAGTCTGTCAACTCTAATATAAAAACCATGCATGATTTCTAAAGATAGGTTCTCCACAGAGACATGGATTGTAGTCGTAAGGCAAGAGCCTTGCTACTGTGTTTTAAATTTATATTTTACTATTGTATTCAAAATTTACTACAAACTTAAAGGTTAGAAAATGCTGTGATGTTTAAATTTCCAGTTGTCTCTACCATGACTGTTCCTAAATGATTATGAAAAAGTCTGCCTATACAATGTCTCTCTTACCTGTAATTTGAATTATCAAGACTTCATGCTTGTTTAGAAGCTCAATGAAAATCTGGGTAATTCCTCTTATTTGAAACATCTACAATGAGCACCTGGTAGATGATAGTAGAAAATTGTGGAGGTGTTGCTGTACAGCTGCTCAGCACGAGTAGGTTTATCCTCATCTGCAGACTATATCAAAAATCATGTGTAGTCTCTAACATGTTTTATGATACGGACTGCAACTGCCACATGGTCTTGGCCTTGTATATGAATGAGCATGTTCTGAGCCTCTCAACTCTGCAACTCTTTTTAACTTTCCTGCATCTATGGTTTCTGCCTGAATTCATTGATCCTTCTTGTGTTTATGGGCCACAGTGATGTACAGCTCCCTTTTCTTGCATCTGATAAAGATAAGAGGAAGGACTGATCCTGATGCACAAATATGGAGGCCATATTTTGACTGAAGTGTCTTCCTAGAGCTAGGCAAAGGTGTGGAAATGGTGCTGGAAGAGGTAGACTGTCTATAATCCTGTTTCCCCTGTAATATTGACTGCTGAACATAGCGTTTTCTTGTACTGTCTCTAAACTTTTTGTCTATAAAACACCTACAGCAGTTGCGGTGGAATCCTGCATCATTAGGGACGTCATCAAATTCTCCTAGCAGGTGCTGTTGAAATGATTCAGCAATATATCTATTATCAACATGCAAATCCAACCATGCTTGAGCATATTCATGGTATTTAAACTGCCTGACATAAATATTTGAGTGGATTCCTTGACTGAGGCTAGATGCATGCAACAATGCAAACCGGTCATAAAAGTGGATTTCTTGTGACTCTTAGATGGTTAATTTCCTGATCTTAGTCACCATCATTGAGCATGGCCATATTGGTTCTGTATGAATACATGTGTTAACTGGTCAAATCCAAAGCCTCCAAACTTTACTGATGTCTCTTTTTATGTGCTGCAAGTGGCTTACTCAGTACTGGGTTAAGTTTCCCATATTTGCACACTGGAGGCTGAAAAGTAAAAAGGTCTAGGAGAAACCAATAAAGTTACTTCTTGAAAATCTATCTGGTTGACAATGTTAATTGCTGTGCTTGAAATATCCTATAAATGTTAAATTGTTATGCTTAGGAAAATGTGGTGGTGCCAAGTACAAGCACCTTTTATTGTGTTCCTACCCTGTCCTTGTTTTGTTTGAAATTAAATGTATCATCGTTTGAGACATCAAAATCTCCCTTTAAGATATAAAGATTTTATGTACTGTTTATACAATGCTGCCACTAACAAAAATAGACTGTTTGCATGAAATCACATGCAGCTATGAACATTTAGGAAGAAATTAAATTAAAATACCATTCATTTATCATCCGAATAGTTTGCCTAGAGTCAAAATGGAACACATTAATAGCCATAGTGAACCACGATTATTGCTGATGATAGATAAATTAGAGGGTTGAGTAACATTTTGCCCCAGTAATTTTACCAAAATAAAGATATGGCTGATTATTGCACATTATCTGTTTGCATGACCAATGAGGAAAATTAGGTGTATAATATGGACTAGATAGACCAGATTTCTCATCTTTCTAACAATTTCATGTACGTTCAAAGAGCCTTTTAAACATGTTTTCACCATGTATTATGTATAAGTGTATGATGTTTTCACTAACTATTTCAATACATTTTGAATATATTTCAATCATTTTGAACCATTTTGGGCTCAGATTAGGCAAATATTGTGGAAATTATAGCCAAAAGCTCTTTAACTGATATGCTGTCAAAATAAGTTGACAGCCAGGAAACTTTGGATGTGCAGTGTCAGAAAACCGCAGGATTTCTTGCAGGAAACTTTTAACACAAGATCTCTTAGGTTATTGCCTACATAAAATGGCATAGAATATGCAGCGCTCTTCTTGCTGATATAGAACACCACGATAATGGGCCTCACTATACGGCTTACTCCTAAAGTCCTGATTCAGGCCCAGATCACCCTCCCCAGGATTTAAACTCCATGCTCTCCCAAACCTGACATATTCCCCAGAATTCACTTGAGGCTAAGATACACAGCTACACTACTACTACATGAACTCTCCAGGACCACGGGTACCCCCAGAACTCCCAGCTGAAGGTAACTGTGTAGGGAATATGGTGGGGGCAGTCATGCCTGGTGATCAGAGCCAGGGATCAGAATCCAGGAAACAAAGCCAGAGCCAGAGCTGGGGTCAGGATCACACCAAGCATTAGATCAGGAGTCATGCCAAAGGCTGAGCTGGAATCAAGGTCAGGAATCACACTGAGGGTCAGGACTGCAGTTAGCATCAGACAGCAGTACCAAGGATCACACTGGAGTCAGGTAACAATGCCAGGGCAAACAAAAGACAGGAGCTAATGTGCAATAAAGCAGCACATCAGGAGTTCACACAATTGTTCAGACAACTTCCTGTGCCTCCTTTGGCTTAAATAGAATGTCTGGGCCAATCGGATCGGTGGAGCCAGACATCTGCTCCAATCCAGAACTTCATGGGCAGAGACCCTAATGGGCCAGAATTGTGCAAGCCCTTTTCCCTAGTGCTTCTAGAGAGCTGTCATGGTCTAGAACTGGTTGGGGACCTAAAGGCCCAGGTTTGGGCCCTGCAGTCCCTCACACTTTGTAGAAGAGTTAATAGAGACCCAGACTGTATTTCAGGGACTCTCTGTGGGGCATAGAGACTGTATCCGGAGCTCACCTACTTACTCCTCCACACCTTTGCCCACATGTATCTTCAGCTCATGTACAGAGACCTCTGCAGTGTCTGCATGAGGATGGTGCCATCATAAGCTGAGGTTATGGGGGCAACTGTGCCCAGGAAGGTTTTATTTCTATTCTCTGTTTTTAAGTCTTTGGTGTAACTGGACAAGATAGAATGGTTGATGGAGAAGGATGAACTATCTGGACTGTCAAGCATCTCTTCTGCTCCCCTTTGTTAGTTCAGATTCCAGCCGTATAAGTGTACAATAAGAACCTAAATAGAATAGAATCTCAGCAGTAAGCAAATGCACCCTTCCTGAAGTGCTACTTATAGTCTTAAATCTATGAACAGCTCCTGTGACTCTCAAGCTGTAGCATTACACTACACCAAATGAACTGTTCTCAGACATAGCTGCCTGATTCCTCAGAGAAAACCTTGCACCTTCTCTCTTCAATATCTGATCTGGTACACGCTTTTCCCTGTTACTGTAGTTTTCTTCAGTAAAGCTGGCAGCAGATGGGCAAGTGTGTTCAGAATGGGACTATGACTCTGGAGAGCTGTGTGCTATTCTCAGTCCTGCCACTTATGCATTGTCTGACATTGGCAAGTTGTTGAATCACTCTGTGCCTCAGTTTCCCTATTTCCTAAATGGGGATGATGATTGTTTTCTAAAGTGCTTTGCGACCTGTGGATGAAAGACTCTAATCATAAATAAATATTGTTAGGTAAAATTCCAGCTCTAACTTCACATTCTCATAAAATAAATGGTATTAGCAGTGCTTTTCCTAAAGTTTTAAAAACAAAGTCCTGCCAAATTATTGAAAACTCTCATTAAACTGAAAACTGTACCTTTATCCTTTCCTGAAACTCAAAACCAACCAACCTGAGAAAGGCAGGGGGGAAACCAACAGGGCCGTCCTTAGGATTTAAGGTGCCCTAGGCGAGATTATTAAACTGGTGCCCCTGTGCCTGATCTGCTCTTAGCAACACAAATATAAGCATACAGTACTGGAAAACTTGCCACATTCACATTATTAAAACCAGTTTAACTTAATGAAGCACACTGTAATGCTGATGCACTAGCACTAAAGAAGTAGCACTATAGAAAAAATTCTGATGAAGATGCATGCATCATTTTTTAATTTGTCATTTATTGGACCTGAATTTATATGAACCCGGATTGAAACAAAGATTTGTTTTAATTAAAAAAGTTCTGGCATTTTTTGGCTGCAATCGATTAATTATCATCGTATGACAAAGCAAGTCATTCTGGTCTTCTGGTACAGCCAGTTAATCATATCCTGACTCAAATTGTAGAGCCGAGAAGTTCTTAATGAGCTAGTTTTGAGAAGCCTCCCGTTCTCCTGTCCTCTGTGACCTGGAATGTCAGTATACAAAGTGATCTGTCACTCGTGGTAAAGTTGTACCTCCTGTAAATCTGAATTTAGATGATTAGATGTAATCGATAACCGCTAGACTGCTAATTAGAAATAATTAAATGTCACTCATGGCCATCGCATGGTGGCAAGTTAATGTCCTGGCACCATCCTGCTCAGCAACTGCTTAGTTGAGTAAATACACAATATAGAAATACAAAAAAAAAAAAAACCAGCCCGGCGCAGGAGTGGCCTGGTGATACTGGGAACTCGTCAGCCAGGATTCCAGCTATGCTCAGCCCGTGCCTGGTCTGGGGTTCGACCACACCTCCGTCCTGCCAGCCAGTCAGATCTCCGGCCGCCCCACCCCCCTCGTCGTTAGCTACCAGCCTGGTTCTGCACATCACAGGCTGGGTGATTGGCGGGTGCGGCAGAGGTGCTGCCGCTGCCTGAGGCAGCGCGGAACCCGGTAGGAGCGAGTAGGCTGAGTGTTGTGCACCTCGCCTGCGCAGAGCTAGCCTAACCCCCGCCCGCTGTCAGCCCGCATACCCCAATACAGCACAGCGCTGCACCGGCGGCTGAGGCTGAATGGAACCCCAGGACTACAGACGCTTTGAGTGTCAACCGGCGCGACTCAGTCGCTGCAGGCTGTCGTTCCTGGGTCCCAGGCAGCAAGCAGAGCGTGCCTGAGTGAGTGGCGCCGCCCTACCAGCTGGCAATCGTGGCAGAGCCCGGAGAAAAAAAAAAAAAAAAAAAAAAAAAAAATACCCAGCGCTGATGCGCTGAGGCGCTCCCTGCCCCCCCCCCTGTCATACCAAAAATCAGGCTATCCTGCACTTGCAACGGTGTGCTTAGTTGGCACCTCTATTGTTATACTATATAGGAGATGATGCTAATAGGCAGTTGTTGGAGCTCACAGGAGATAACAGGCCGTCTAGCGAAAGTCAGTAACATTTCTATGTTTCTCTGATGCAAAACTGGCCCCTCTGCCTCAACCAAACCTTCCAAATATTGTCAAACAATTATTTTCTGTTTTTGGCTAACGATATGATTTGGTGTAAAAATATTCAAATTGGATTCGATGTTAGCAAGATTTGGCAAACGGTTGTTTAAATGACATGTAAATGGCAACACGGTACTGCTTTCATTCTTGGCTACCCCGGTCTCTGCTGGGTCAACTGCCTTCTGCTAGACCCCATCCACCTTCCTCTTAGGTGCAGGAGCTCCTGGACACAGCATTAACTCGGTCATAATCACCACGCCAATGCGGCACCCACCAGCTCAGCATGGGGGGGCTGATTGTAGCCACAGATTGTTCCGACAGGCTCACTCATGAGCCCAGCGCCTATCTGCCTGTGCCGCTCCCCCGGCTGAGAGGCAATTTCGACTGGAGCTGCCAGCCGGGGAGATGCCGGTCCAGCTAGGGGCATGACCAGTCTGTTCCTTTTTTTAGGGCCGGGGTCTCAGCTATGTGGGCTTTGTCTTTACACAGAGCACATTACCCCCTGAGTTACACAGACAGGCGACTGTGAATAATAGGACAGATGGGGGTGGGTTTAAAGGCAAAGAAAGGCGAATTCATGAAAACCCAAATTGGACTGGCCTTATAAGCAGAGGCGATTATGCTCCTGCCTACTCCATCCCATCGTAAAATGATGTTACAATCTGGCTACGCACCCAGCCCTGTGTGACGATTCCGATCTGGCTCAGCTGTCCGAGGAGGAGTGAGTACTTTCCTTCATTTCCTCGCCAGGCCGCCAGCCTCCTCCCCCCACCTACCCCTCAGCACCTCACCCAACCCAGCCCTGATGGAGGAGAGGGAGGAGAGAGAGAGGGTGCTCCTGGGGAGGAGGGAGAAAGGAGGGGGTGCTCCATGGGCCGGGGGGGAGAAGAATGGATGTTATGGGGGACAACAAAGGATACTGGTTCCAGAGCCACAGAGCCTGCCTCACCTCACCTCAGCCTGGGGGAAAGAGTCACACTCACAGGTGAGCTCCTTCCCCATCCCCTACCCCCACCCCTTCCCAGAGACCCCAGCAGCGAATCCCCTCCCTCAGACTGTGCAGAATTCTGCTCTTTCTAGGACCCAGCAGCTCTGCTCTTACATGCTCCACTGCTTCCCTTCTGTCTGGGCTCCCAGCAGAGTGGTGCCCCCAGGCAGAGTGGTACCCTACGCAGCTGCCTATTCTGCCTATGGCTAAGGACGGCCCTGGGAACCAAACACAAAAAAACCTACCAATGCCCAGAAAAAACAACTCCTCTCACACCTCAGACTAATACCACAGATAGCATGTTCCAGCTGAAATATTTCTGCTGAAAAAGATATGTCTGGTTTATAAAACAGGAGATTTGATAGAAGTCCCATCTCAACTTAAACTGTGGCAACTTTGGTGCAATGCTATAGATAGATGTGGTCCCATTTTCAAGAGCTGTTTCCTAAACCAACTGTTTTTCCTCCATATCTGTTCTAATTTTGACTGCACGACCATCCACATATACTAATTTTTTCATCACTTGTCTGATTTTTCAGGGGGAATGAAGACTAAAATCGAGAAGGCGTAGCTGTGGATTGCCATTTTACTTTGTAAATACAGAGTGCATTTTTCCATGACTCATCACCACAGAAGGAAGGTCACCTTAAAAAGTCACCACTCTTAAAGATAGTCAGGAGCTCTCCAAATTTCTCTACTAAAATATCTACTGCATTTTATTTTGACATTGAAAGCATGTTGAAATTGAATTAGATTGACTAACTACCAGTTACAGATGAATTATCATTGTTTGGTTTATTCTGGATTCCCTAAGAGTATGCATACTTTTTATTGATTGAGCTGATTTTCAATTTTTGATACAATAGCCCCAGTTTTAAGGAAAGTTTTGGTAGGTTAGAGCTTTTCACTTTTCTATATGTATACGTGCTGGCTGACAACATGGATTTTTGGGAACTCTGTTGAAACACTAATCACTTTGTAGCAGAGTCTCTTCACAATGAAGAGCTAGGCCTGTGTCAACTTTGCAGGGTTTTATTTTGCCATTTTTGAGCTATTGGTTTTCCCATAATTTAGAAGCAGCTGGATGGACTATTGTCACATTTTCAGAACAATTCACTTCTGAGCTGACATCAAGCAAGGAATGTTTCAGCCCCAAATGGTGAATTTTGCAGAACTGTAAACAAATAAAGAAGGGAGTTATAATGGACTGCAGACTAGTATATGGTATGTTTCTATAGGGCATCATGGACTCAAATGCTAGCAATAAGGCAATCACCCAGCTCTCTATTCCATGCTAATAGTATCATCAAGTTGTCCTAGTTCTTGGTTGAGAGCAGCACCTGAAAGCATGGAAGGCAGCATACTTAAGATGAGCCCAAGTAAAATGTGTATGGAAATAAGAAAATATTATGGAACTATAGCCACCACCACTGCATCACCCTCTCTTAAACACCTGCCCTCAAAGAGGCTCAGATTCCTTCTGGACTTCTCACTGCAAGCTGGGCAGTGAGCACTGGAATAGATATGCTCTCTAAAATGCATTCTTCCATCTGCAGCTGGCCTGCAACCCATACTGTCAGATGATGAGTTGGACATGGATTATTGTAACCACTATATTCAGTAATGAGTACTTTGATCTTAAAAAGAGGTAACATTAATCCAGAACACAGTCGCCCATCTCTCAGCAAAGCTAGAACTAGTTGGAAAACCACAGGGTGGGGGAAAAGAGGAAGGAAGAGAAAAAAAAACTTTAACCATTTTTCCCTGTCTTTATTGAAATTTTACTTTGATAAACATTTTCCTATTTGTGGTGCTGAATGAAAGTACATTACCTTGTGTTCCTTTCACTATACTGGTTCCCCTAGAACACAAAGTGAACTTCATATTCTTGCTCATTTTTAAGACCCTGCATGGCATTGGCCCACGCTACCTAAGTGCACAATTCCCTTTTGGAGATCACAGTGTCCCTCAACAGCTGCACTTCGCAGGAACTATCATCCTCAAGGATTAATAAAAACTTGCTTTGTGAGTGCAAAGAGCAGAGCTTTCTTAGCAGCTGGCCCAAGGCATAGGACTATCTTCCGGAGCAGTGAGCATAGCCTCTGATCTCACCGCTTTCTGTGAGAGTGTTAATAGAATTAAGCACTTTCCAATCTGTTCTCAGTGGAAGCTTTCTACAAGTCAGAAAATAGCATCAACAGGGAAGCTTTCCAGAAAGAATGGATTCATGGAGTAGTCAATAATCAGCAGTTAAAGGGATTCATTGGGCAGCTGGCAATGTGATCCTGCAAAATATTAGAAAGGCTCTTGCTGGCTGCGGTATACATGTGTACAGCTTATCATCTTTTTTGCCACTAGATGACAGTGTTGAGACACTTGTTTTCCTGTCCCAAAGTTTCTCCAAGGCTACTCGGTAGATTAAGTGTCACCAGCAAAACTCTTGCAGTGTCACTTTGGAAGCGTTATTCTTGAAACACGATGGCCTTAAAATCTTAAAAATCGCCTACCAAATGTGCATCATCAATAACTTTTACTGCTTCGGTGCTTTATAGTAGAACATGTGGTTACATCTCTGCACTTTTTTTTTTTTTTTTTAAGTGAGCACACAGTACACTATAGTGGTAATAATAAATTCCATTTATTGAGGCCTCTTAAGCTCAGAATGAGCCCCAAATTCTTTACAGATGTACCCATTTTACGTATAGATCACTGAGCCACCACTAAGAAGCAGTCATCTTTGAGACGGAGGAGACCCTCAGTGGAGGTTTAAGAGGGAGCTATCAGAGTGTTCTCCACGAAAGGTCTTTTCTTGCGGAACTTGCTCCATTTTGTGCTCTATTTCCAAGGAAACTATGTCTCTTTAGAATTCACAACAATGATAATTTGGTCCACTAGAGCTGCAATTTATGATTTTCCAGACATTATAAAATCCATATTTTTCATGGACATTTGCTGAGGAGGGGTCTTGATGGGTTGAACTAAGTACTGTAGATTGTCTGGAGAAGGTGACTGTTCTACTACAAAAACAATGAGGAGTCCTTGTAGCATCTTAGAGACTAACAAATGTATTTGGGCATAAGCTTTCATGGGCTAGAACCCACTTCATCAGATGCATGGAGTGGAAAATACAGTAGCACGTATAAATACACAGCACATGAAAAGATGGGAGTTGCCATATCAAGTGGGAGGTCAGTCTAATGAGACAATTCAATTAACAGTAGGATACCAAGGGAGGAAAAATCACTTTTGTATGGTAATGGGAGTGGCCCACTAATTTCCCCCGACTGTTACTCATACCTTCTTGTCAACTGTTTGAAATGGGCCACTCTCATTACCACTACAAAAGTGATTTTTCCTCCTTTGGTATCCTACTGCCCAAATAAATTTGTTAGTCTCTAAGGTATCACAAGGACTCCTTGTTTTTGCTGATACACAGACTAACACGGCTACCACTCTGAAACCTGTTCTACATCCTACAGCAAAAAACCTTCAGGACCAGACTTCATAGACAAACTGCTGAGCTTCAGTTCATTTGTAAATTTGACACCATCAGATCAGGATTAAACAAAGACTGTGAATGGCTAGCCAACTACAAAAGCAGTTTCTTCTCCCTTCGTGTTCACACCTCACCTGCTAGAAGAGGGCTTCATCCTCCCTGATTGAACTAACCTCGTTATCTCTAGACTGATTCTTGCCTGCATATTTATACCTGCTTCTGGAAATTTCCATTACATGCATCCGACGAAGTGGGTATTCACCCACGAAAGCTCATGCTCCAATACTTCTGTTAGTCTATAAGGTGCCACAGGACTCTTTATTGTTCTACTACGGTTATCTAGTGGGCTGTTTCAAGCAGATTGGTAATATCTCTTACCAAAAACCAGGTTAGGTTCAGATTTTCAATAAGTCAGCAAATATCTGCCCACTTCATTCATTCATTATTGTGGACAAGAGTAGATGATACTAGAAATACCAGTCGTCTTAGTCTATTATATAACCACCACCAACAATTTGACTCCAGCCTTATTAGCAGTAGCTCTGGAAAGTCATTATCATCCTGCTCTAACCACAAATGGATATTAAACTGAGCCATGGAATGTTTTCCCAAGAAAGATATAATTAGTAAAGAATTTAAAAATCACTAGTACAGCCAGAAAATTCCATCTCAGATCACTATATTAACTGAACTCCAGCTGCTTTGATCATCAAAATGTGAATATGGGGGGAAGGTGGGAATTAAGATTCTATTCTCCCTATTATCAAAAAGAGCAGAGAGGAAGGTTAGGTTAGGTTAAAAAAAATTCACAGATTAAAGTGATGACAAAAAACCAGATACATTGTAAATGCCGTGTGTCAGATTTCACAATAGATATGGTTAAAAAGACATGTGCAGACACCCACCTGGGGTTAAAAGAAGGTTACTGGATGCACACTGCAGTTCAGTATTGCTCCATGTGAGCAAGCATATCAGATGGGCTGCAGACCATGGGGCAGAAGGCAAAGTATGTTATAGTATCAGATGCAATGACAGAATCACAATCACAGCACTCCCAAGGCCAACAAAAAATGTTCCATATCTAGGGCTTAAATTCTGCTAGAGCTGTCCAGAGCAGAGATCCAGTAAATATTTTCAAATCTGTGGGGCTGAAAATTCTCTTGCACTATTTCCTAGAGCCCCTCACTTATTTTCTCACAAGAAATGATTGTGTCTGGGAAATAGTGTATGAGAATTTAAAACCTGTCTGTATCTGAACTCAGAGCCAAATATGGAGACCTCACTGAGTTTTTAACTCGGACTCAATTTTCAGAGGTGCTGAACACCAGCAGTTCCAGGTGAAGTCAGTGGGAGTTGAAGTCTGAAGGAGATAAAATGGTATGTTTGCCAGGTGTTGTTTCTTTGCTCTCACGGCTCTATTTTTGCAGGGCGTATTAGCAAAGAATGTCCGAGACCATTTTTCATGCCAATGCTAATTAAGCAAATTTGATGCAGCTTCTGAAAAAATTAAAGTGAATAAAATAATGGGAGCTAGTTGTTCCATGTTGTTTTAGTAGCATCCTTAATGAGATAACCTGTGAGAAACTATTTTTACATTCTATTGATTTCCCTTACTACAGAATTC
This sequence comes from Chelonoidis abingdonii, assembly GCF_003597395.2. NCBI lineage: Eukaryota > Metazoa > Chordata > Testudines > Testudinidae > Chelonoidis > Chelonoidis abingdonii. The sequence goes on from NC_133771.1 coordinate 66,666,742, forward strand.
TCATCTCAGTGTTATCTTGCTTCTGGGCTCAGCTATACAGCAGCACAAAGGACCCTTTATGATGTTCCCACCAGTGCAGCTACATTTTATACTAATATATCATTATGTTGACCTTCCACTAAAGCATAGAAAACTGAGGGTCAGTGCTATGGATAACTTATGTGAGGTGGTATGCACTTGAAGTCAATCATAGTAAGGAACTTTCAGGTTCTCAGTATTACACTCTCATAGAGCGGGTCTGCCCTGCAGCACCTCTTATCTGCTTACTATGGGACTACCTGAACTCCCTGCCTCAGTTTCCTCCCCCCAAGATGAGGCTCCTTGGCTTTCCACAAACAGGTCTGTCTTGGAGATGTGGCTTGGCCCTTCCAGTAATGAAAGTCCAACTAAAAAGACCCAAACAAACAAAGTTCTGCCCTTTGTGGGCTTCTCTTCAGCTACCTTCTTAACCCCTTTCTAGGCTACTAGAACACTAGGCCTCACCCTGGTTCTCCTGGAGCACTCAGACCTATGCCAATCCTGGCATAGGGTCTTCTACAGGTGCCTGCCCACATCTTGTAGCTCCATGTATCAGACTGCTCTCTCTCAGCCCTCTTATAAGGCCCAGGTGTCCATTAAACTATCATCTGACCCCTTTAATTCCTCTGAAGATTGGAAGCAGCTAATGAGTTCTGGCATAGGTAGGGCTGGTTCCAGGTCCTCTTACAGGTTTGTTTACACTGCAGCTGGGAAGCGAGCCTCCTAACAGAGGCAGATAGATTCATGCTACTGGGGCTTGAGCTAACATACTAAAAACAGTATGTGGCTGTTGCAGCTCAAGTGGTAGCTTAGATTCTCAAGACCACCCACCACCTTGGTCTGACCTTGGGTAGCTCTGTAGATCATAGCATATATATATGTCTACACTGCAGTACCCCCAGTCTCCTGCACTGGGGTACTGCAGTGTAGACATATATATATTCTATGATCTACAGTCATGCAAAAGATAGGATAAATGAAGCTTTCATAATAAACCAGCATAAACAGGTGTAGCTTAGCAATATCAAAGGCAGGGTACAATTTGATGATTCCCTGATGGCTTTGAAAAACATCTCATTGTAAGCTCTCCTCTGGGTTCTTTTCTTTCAGCATCCAGCTTTAGCAATGAGGTGAAGTATCAGGATCAGCCTTTTCCTCTTTAGCAATTTATATGAAGCTGCAATCAGGATTTTTTCCAAATTCTTCCTTATGAGGAGATCTGTACCACCAGTATAGTTGGTGTCCACAGGTGCTGACTTTTGCTGGTGGGTACAGTACAAATATTTGTAATAAAAAATAATAATTTAAAGTGAGCATTGTACACTTTGAATTGTGTTGTAATTGAAATCAATATATTTGGAAATGTAGAAAATATTCAAAAATATTTAAATAAATTCTATTCATTATTGTTTAACTGTGATTGATTTTTTAATTGTGCAATTAATCATGATTAATTTTTTTAATTGCTCGACAGCTGTACTTCTATCAAATGTTTTCTTTGCTTTTAAATGGGAAATTTAATCTGTACACAAACATCCACTTTAACAGTCAGTTAAGCTCCAGTCAGATACTTAATTGCTTCTTGCATAAAAGATTGGTAAAATTCTGGAATAAGTTCTTAACTCCTACAGACATTTTGAAAGGGTTCAGCACCTGCATGGAGCTTTGTCCAACTGGTGTAGGAGTTAAATCTGGTCACTCTCTCAGGGATTTGACTAGCCACTATCCTGCCACTTCTCTAATAAGTTATACCTGTGTAAAAATGAATGTGAAACACTACCACTGTGATTTGCCAGCAGTTTACACACAACTGTAGGTTGCTCAACAAGATGCAATGCTGTAAAAAAAATCAGGTTCTTGATCCCAAACATTTTGTCCTGCAAAAGGAAAGGGCAACCTAAGAAAAAAGGAAAATGGGAATTACTAGCCAGATAGAAAGGAAAGCCAGACTAAAAGCATTCTTACTATGATAAACAAAGCCATCATTCTTTCATCCTTCTAGGATGAATTAATTAACCCACTCAGTTAATTAAGATTGTCTTGCACAGTGGGTACCTACTGAGGGAAATCTAGAAGAGAAAGTGCACACTCCTCCTTCAGGTATGTCACTGAAGGGACCTGTACCAGTGTCATTCTGCTATCTCTACAGAATGGTAGGTCCTTGTAGTAAACCACAGCAATTAACTTTGTAGAGTATCAATAAACTCAAACTAAGTAATACCTATTTCAGTGTAACAAATGCTAAGTATCCCTGAAAAACCTATAGAAAAGTTTTATTTTCAGTGCAATACCATCATGCTTCCAGTGCCTCTGTCATGCTGGGGAAAGGGTCTCCTGAGAATAATTTAGTGCCTCTGGTTGGAGAAGTGGGGCCCTCAGCCACCATCCATGAAGACTGGGTTGCCTGCATAAGAAAAGAGAAGAAGATGGACCATCAGCAGCCTCCTTTGAGGATTTTTTCCAGAAAAGAGCTTGGGTTAACTCTTGGGTTAACTACATAACATTAGCCAAAACAAGCTCAAATGGTCTTTTACAACCATATCTGCTGGAGACATGCAACACCGCATATTTAGAGTGTATTAGTAATGCTAATCAGACTCACAACACAGCTAAGCAAACAGAGTTTCCTCAAAGTGCAGTCAGTCTCTAATGCTGGAGAACAGTGAGACTATAACAGGCCAAGTGCCTTTGAATAGTTTTGTTTTCCCATATTTTCTCCTTTAATCATGTCAAGATCTATATTTTGAAGAGTTAATTGGATTAACTTGTTTTTATTATTTGGCCACAAAAGATTTACACGTTTACAATGGAAAAGCACGTACACAGCAAGTCCCCCTGTAAAGCAACTATAGTAATTAAAAAGGTAGACCTTGAGTAGAACTATCTGGCACTCAACCTAATTCCAACTGTAATTTCACTTATCACGGTTACCCCATTAAAGCAATTTTCTTAAAGTCAACACACTGAAACAGGAGTTTTCACTTACTTCAGTTCGGTGTCTAATGGACTGCAGACATAGGGTGGGGTTTTGGAAAGCACTCAGCATTAGTGTAACTCTGTTCCTGTTAAAATCTATGGCTTCAATAGTAGCAAAGGCAGGCCAGTGTGGAGTGCTTGACATTCTTCATTAATCCCCTTTCTTCTTGGTCAAGCACTGCAATGTCCATATTTAGAGCTCTGGCCTGCCAAAATCTAACAAGTATAGAAGCAGGTTCTGCTATCATTTCTCATCTGGAGTAGCACATTACTCTGCATTTACAAATAGTTTAAGTTGATCTCAGTGCTAATTTATGTCCTGATCCTCCCAGCAACTTTATACATGTAAAACCCCTGGACCTGCATGCAGCGTCATGCTCAACTCAGTGGCAGAAATGCACCCACAGAGAATTGTTTGCAATATCGGTTCCAATTTAGCACTGATATTTAAACTATCGCTCTGATTTTAAATCCACTCCTGCCTATCAGTGGCACTTCTTTTGTATGATCAGTTCTATCACATTTGAATCTGAGCTACTTGAAAAGCTATATCTAAAACTGTAGGAGTTCTACCTATGTGAAAAAGAAAATGGAATGAATTAGGTGGAAAAAATAAATTTTAGCAACATCACTGAAGATGTTTACCTTTCAGTGGGCAATAAGTAAACAAGATGTTAAAACCATAGCAGTAAGGGTCTGCTCACTGTGTTCTCATTGTTTTGTTTGAACAAATACAATTTTGTTAAAAAAAAATAATGAACATATTATGAAGTGTAACACTAGATGTGAATTAATTTTCACTCAGCTGAATGAACAAGGCTGTGTTCTGACTTGTACTCTACATAATGCACCTGAGGCATTCTCAAATTTCCTGTTGAATATTTATCTTGAATTATGTTATTTAACTTGCTGTACTTACATAAAAACACCCCGTTCTCACAAAAACAGTGAGCTGGGAGCATCCTAATACCCTCAAATCAATCTGGCATGCTACAGAAATGAACAGAGCTGTGACAGGTGAAAAAAAACCAAACAGTATAGAAAAAAAACAAGTGTCAATATAAGTAATATATCCAGAATTTAAAGGATTTTTTAAAATAAAAATGCAGAATGTACAGTTTAAAGAGTGTGCTACCAGAAAATGGAATTGTTTAGTTATAAGCATATTTTGAAAAATTCAGGTTGACAGTATGCCTTCCACTGCTGAAATGCACAGAGTTTATGGATAAAATTTTGCAGCCATTTTAACAGTGTGCAGCAACTTTTCACTTCAGTATACCTCAAAAAGTGAAGAATAGCACATCTAGTTTAAACTGCAGGAGGAATTTCAAATAGACAATATGTAGTGCCCAGAGAGGAAATTTCTTCAGGATACTGGGGTCAACATCCTCCTCTTACAAAGAGCAACTTTAGTGACGTGCAAAACAGGAAAGTGTTTATTATTTTGAGTCCTTCTGCATCTTCTATTTATCAATAAACCTATTCTGAGGAAAAGGATATGAAACTGCAATTGAACATTGGACTTTCTTCGGACTGCCACCAGCTTAAAAACCTCAACTGAGATTAGAGTCCTATGTAACTAGAGACTGTACATATACCTAGCAAAAGATATTGCTTGTCCTGAACAGTTGACAGTATGGGATAATCTCCACAAGGAAATCCTTGCAGATAGGCCCTCCCTGCAAAAGGAGCCAATCTGGTCCAAGGGTGGTCACGTGAGGATTTCACTCTTATGTTATATCCAAAAAAGTAAGTCACATGTTTTGTTTAAATTACTCAGTGAGCAGTAATATTGACTGTTTTTTAAAGTTATTATTTATAACTTTTTGTTATTTTTTCCAAATACAACAAATATACCAAAATACCAGATTCATCATAATACACAAGGGTTAGGATAAAGAGAGGGGTGAGAAAGTGACATCTCTATCTTCAGGGTCTACATCAGGCCTGCACAACTCGTAAAGTGGCAAGGGCCACATTACTCCAAAGAAAACAGCTGAGGGCCGAAACCTCCCAGCCCCGCAGAAACACCCCTCCCCAGGGTTGCTCAGCCCTGCGGAAACAAACCCTCCTTCCCCACCAAAACAGCTGTGGGTCAAAAAGGAAGGTTGGGGGTGGGGAGGTGATACTTTATTTTAAATCAACCAGGGGCTCCCAGCTGAAGAGGTGGCTAGGAGCCCTCAGGGTCCAATTAAAGGGCTCGGGGCTCCAGCGGCTGGGGAAACCCAGCAGGGCCGGCTCTAGGTTTTTTGCTGCCCCAAGCAAAAAAAAATTTGGCTGCCCCCCATCCCAGCCCTGGGCTCCCCCCTGTACCTTCCTGCTGCCCCAGTCCTGGGCTCTTTCCCCATCCACCCACCCTGCCGCCCCAGCGCTGGGTTTCCCCCTTTCCTCCTGTCATAAACAGATAGCTAAGGGTTAATGTCTCTTTCACCTGTAAAGGGTTAACAAACAGTGAACTGCAACACCTGACCAGAGGACCAATCAGAAGACAAGATAACTTCAAATCTTGGGAGGGAGCTTTGTTTGTGTTTTTTGGGTTTTTGGTTGCGTTGTTCTCTCTGGGATCTGAAGAGTGACCGGAGACGTACTACAGGCTCTAAATTTCTATCGAGTAATGCAATAGAAAGGCGTTTAGTCTTTAAATTGGTTTCTTTATTTGAAATGTGACTGGCGGTTACAGTTTTAATGTGTATTTGGCGTGGAAGTATTTAAATTGTATTTCTGCTGGGAGGCTTTTCTCCAGTTTCTATAAGTCACTGAAGCCCTGTAATATCGATCTGAATTTACAGTGTATCTTACTTCTCTCTTATAATGTTTTTCTCTTTAAAGACCTTAATTAAATTTTTTCCCTCGTGTAAGGAAAAGGAACTGAGTCCTGTACTCACCAGAGGTGGGGAGAAGGAGTATGGGGGAGAAATGTGAATTTCCTCTGGTTTAGAATTCACAAGGAGCTTGAATCTACTATCTCCCAGGATTAACCCAAGAAAGGAAAAGCCTAGAGCAAGGGAGAAGAGGGAGAAAAAATCTGATTTCTCTGTGTTGTGATCAAAGGAGTATTTGAAATCACGTGATCTCTTGTATCCAGGCGGCGAATCTGCGAAGAGAGGGGCAAGAAAATGGTTATTGCCTTCGTTGTCGAGCACCAAGGAACTTTGGGTCTTGGGTTCCTCGGGAACGGTTTGGGAGACCACAGCAGTTTATCCGGCACCTCACTGATTGGTGCCGCGTTATAGATCTAAGCTGCGTAATTAAGCTTAGGGAACTTCATGCTAGTACTCCATTTCTTTTGGGACTCTACAGTCAGATGGGCAGTACCTACCTCCCCCACCGTGCCTTCTCCCACCCTGCGCTGCCTCACCTGGCTCCCCCCCAGGCAGCCACACCCACTACACCTCCTGCGCCCAGCCTGCGTCACTGGTAAAGCCATCCCTGCGCCAGGCCGGGTCATTCAGCAGAATTTTCGGATGTGCTATAAACACAGAACAGATTGGTTTCCATAGGTTACAAGCGTACACGTCTTGTAGTAAAATGAGATGGATAGACAGTATTTGCGAGCAGTAGTTCTTGACTGGCGAGGTCCACAAAATGGATGGCAGATATTACCATTTGAACCAGCGGAGTCTCCTCTCCAGTAAACAGATTAAGTAAGCGTGCTTTTTTTATTTTGTTCCACCTATGTCGATATCTATTTGTGGGAAAATATTGGATGACATGTACCTATCACTAGAGACGACATTCACTCATAAAAACAAACAATTATGAGATTGAACAATGGCTGGTATATTCTGACAAATTCAGTGAATTACAGCATCTTCTGGGAAGAGCACACTGGCCTCAATTTTAATCCGCTAAAACTTGTTCTACAGCACAGTCAACTAAGAGAGATAGGCAAGAGTCAGTCAAGGATTTGTATTAGACTATGAGTCATATTCAGCTGCCCAACCCGCATGAAGTGCCATCCCTGATTTTGAGGTCACACATCATGGAAGCAGTCTGACGGGAGGGGGCCTGTGGCTCCGCATGGGAGCCATGGCACGCAACAGTTGGAGCTGCAACGTAGCCAGACACACTGGTCCTGAGTGCACGGTAAAGGTGCTGGGGATTGGAGAAGGGACTGGGGTTCAGGCGGTCAGTCAAGGTACAGGCGCCAGGGGGGGTTGATAGGAGAGCTCGGACGGGCAGTCAGGGGGACAGGCAGCAGTGGACCTAGCATCGCGGAAAGGGTTTATTCAGGGGACAGGTAGAGGTTGGGGTCCTGAGGGGAAGTCAGGGCAGGTCTCAAGAGGAGACAATCGGGGGAACAAGGAACAGTGCATTTAGATAGGGGGTGGGTCCTGGAGGGCATTTAGGGGCCAAGGGGGGCCTGGGCATACGAGGATCAGGCGACAAGGGCCAGCAGGTGCTTAGATAAGCGAGTGGATCCCTGGGGCACTGGGCAGGGGCCAATCAGCGGCCACGAGTGGTGGGATCTCCAAAGGGCTCTGGGTGCCTCAGTGTGGAGCCCTGAGCCCTTTAAATCCCAGCCGCAGCTGGGAATCTCTGCTGCACGCAGAGCCCGTTTGATTCCAGGCCACGCTAGGAATTAAAGGCCTGGGCTCCCGCGCTGCGGCAGCCCAGACCATTTGATTCCCGGCGGCCTGGGATTCAAAGGGCACGGTCCCGCAAGGATTTAGAGTACCTGATCTAGTCCTACCGTCCTGCTCAAAGCAAGGAAACCAATCCCATATCTTAAATAGCCCCCTCCAGGATTGAACTCACAACCCTGGGTTTAAGCAAAGCCAATGCCCAAACCACTGAGCTATCCCTCCCCCCGCCATGGACCTAATGGATTATTAGTCCTGACCCCTGTAAAGCACAGGTCATAGGACTGCCCCAAACAATTCCTGTTTGAATTAAAAGTATAGATCTTTAGAAAATCATTCAGTTTTCTTGAGTAAAATTGCCAGGATGAAGAAATTCATCACAAGAAGAATCATAGACTCAATAGGACTGGATAGGACCTCGAGAAGGCATACTAGTCAGTTCGCCACTCATGGCAGATTATATTATCTAGCCCATTCCTAACGGCTCATAAAAAATCTCTTGAATGAAAATGGAGATCCACAACCTCCAAGGCAAATTTTTGAAGTGCTAAGCGCGACCTGACATTAGGAGTCTTTTCCACTAAACCTAAATCAACATCAGGGCCGGCCACCATTTACTGCCGGCCCCAAAGCAGCAATGCCAAAATTGCCGGCTGGTGGACAGCTGAAGATAAGAGCAGATGTGGAGTTGCCCGCCAACTAGGTGCTGCGTGCTGCCCTAACAACACAATAGGACTGCCGCCCTTGCAGCAGATTGCCTCCCCAAGCACGTCTGCTTGGAAACACCTGGTGTCTCTGACCGGCCCTACTAATGGCCAAAGCCTAAACTACTCTTTGCTGCAATTTAAAGCCCATGGCTTCCTGTCCAACCCTCAGAGATTAAGAAGAGCAATTCTTCTCCCTCCTCCTTGGTAACAAAACCTTATGTGCTTAAATGTTATGTCTCCTCTCATCTTCTCTTCTCAAGAATAAACACCAATTTTTCAATCTTCCCTCATAGACATGTTTTATTAGATGTTAATCATTTTGTTGGCCTTTATCTCTAGAATGTTCGCCTCAATTTATTCCACATCTTTCCTGAAATGTAGTGCCCAGAACAGGACACAGAACTCCAGTTGAGGTCTAATCAGTGCAGAGTAGAGTAGAAGAATTACTTCTTGTGTCTTGCTTACAACACTCCTCCTAATACATCCCAGAATGATGTTCACTTATTTTGCAACAGTGTTACACTGTTGACTCATACTTAGCTTGTGGTCCACTACGATCCCCAGATCCTATTCCCAATACTCCTTCCTAGGCAGTCATTTCCCATTTTGTATGTGTGCAACTGATTGTTCTTTCCTAAATGAAGTACTTTGCATTTGTCCTTATTGAATTTCATCCTGTTTAGTTCAGACCATTTCTCCAGTTTGTCTAGATCATTTTGAATCTTAATCCTACACTCCAAAGCACTTGCAACCCCTCTCAGCTTGGAATCATATGTAAATTTTATAAGTTTCTATGCCATTATCTAAATCACTGATGAAGATATCGAACAGAACCAGACCCAGAATTGATCCCTGCAGGACCCTATTTGTTATGTCCTTCCAGCATGACTGTGAACCATTGATAACTACTCTCTGGGAAAGGTTTTCCAACTAGTTTTGCACCCACCTTATAGTAGCTCCATCTAGGTTGCATTTCCCTAGTTTGTTTATGAGAAGGACATGAGAGACAGTATCAAAAGCTTTACTAAAGTTAAGATATACCACATCAATCCATGGGTCTATTGGCTGAAGCTTCTTCAGATTGTAAACTAAGAAACTGCTCCTTTTTGTTCTTGGTCTCTGTGTTCAGAGAAACAGGACTTTGTATATTCATTGTAAACAAATGAGATTGAAACAGAAAATATCAGACTTGAGCAATTTCTACTTCCAACTGAAACATCTCCAGGGTCCCAAAATTTGACTATCCACTTGGGTAAAAAAAGGGTCAAAAATACCTTTGTCTGCCAGGTTTCAGAGCCCATTATCAAATAGTTGTTCCCCATGTAGGTGGTGGGGAACATATAAACTGTGATCAAGTCACCCTTTAACCTTCTTTTTGTTATGCTAAATAGATTGGGCTCCTGGAGACTTTCACTATAAGGAATGTTTTCTAATCCTTTAAACATTCTTATGGGTCTTCTCTGAACCATCTCCAATTTCTCAACATCCTTCTTGAATTGTGGATACCAGAACTAGACCCAGTAGTCCAGTAGCAGTCATAGCAGTGTTAAATAGAGGCAACATAATCTCTCTATTCCTACTCAAGGTTCCCCTATTTATGCATGTCAGGCTTTCTCTACAGAGGCAAGTGAAAGACAGAACTTTTGTTATTCAGAGATGTTAAAAAAATACCCTCCCGAAAGACAAAAGTTTTGTTGATGACAAGCACTGGTGTGAACAACGTTTTGTCAGCAGGAGCTCTCTCCTGCTGACAATGCTAATGCCGACAAACAGTGGCTACACTATGCACCTTTTAGTGGCATGCTTGTAGCGGCACAGCTGTGTCTCTAAAAGCTGTGTAGTGTAGCCATAGCCTAAGGCTTGCATTAGCCCTTTCAGCCATATCAGTACTGGGAGCCTCATGCTCAGTTGATTATCCACTCTGAGCTTCAATTCTTTTTCAGTCACTGCTTCCCAGGATAGATTACCCGCATCGTTGAAGTGTAGCCTACATTGTATTCCTTTATATTTGGACATATTGCAATGCACGTTTGCTTATGCACAAATTACAGAGCAATCCAGATTGCTTGGTATCAATGACCTGTCCTCTTAATCATTTACCGCTCCTCCAATTTCTGCGTCATCTGCACATTTTATCAATAATGGTGTCACGGTTTCTTTCAGGTCATTGATTTTAAAAGAAAAATAAAAAGAATCAATTCCTGCAGGACCCCACTAGAAACATACCAGTTCAGTGATGATTTCCTGTTTACAATTACATTTTGAGACCTCTCATTTATCCTGTTATAATACATTTAATGTGTGCCATGTTAATTTTGCATTGATTTGATTGATTTCTCAAATGTCTTACAGAAGTCCATGAATATTACATTAACACTGTTACCTTTATCAACCCAACTTGTAATCTCATCAAACAGATAGTGTTAGGATCGCTTCTCCACAAACCCATATTGATTGGCATTAATTATATCACCCTCTAATTCTCTGTTGGCCAAGTCCTGTATCAGCCTCTTCATTATCTTGCCCGGGATCAATGACAGGCTTTCAGGCCTATAATTACCCAGGTCAACCTGTTTATCTTTTTTAAATATTGGCACATATTAGCTTTCTTCCAGTCTCCTGGAACCTCTCTCAGCACTGAGTCATTGAAAATTAATATTAATGATGGAGCAAGCTACTTGGACAGCTCTTCTAAAACTCTTAGATGCAAGGTATGCAGACCTGATGATTTAAAAAATGTCTAATTTTAGTAGCTTTTGTTTAACAGCCTCTTGGGTTACTATTGGAGTGGAAAGTGTTTAATCATCTACATGATTGTGAGATGTTGGATCACAGAAACCCCTTTGAGGCTGCCAACTGATGAGCCAACACTACTTCCACCCTGCTTTCCCAGCTTGGGACTTCAGTGCCCTGCCTGGTTTGAGCCAGACCCGCTAGCCTGCTGCAAACCCAGACCCAGGTCTGAACCACATCCCTTAGCAGCTGTAGGCTTAATTGAAGTGTTCCTGTCTTTAACACTCAGATGCTCAACTCTTATAGGAGTCCAAACCCCAAATAAATTCATTTTACCTGTATAAAGCTTATACGGAGTAAACTCAGAAATTGTTTGCACTCTATAACACTGATAGAGAGATATGCACATCTGTTTGCCCCCCCCGCATGTATTAATATATACTATGGGTTAATTAATAAGTAAAAAGTGATTTTATTACATACAAGAAGTAAGATTAAAGTGGTTTCAAGTAGTAACAGACAGAACAAAGTGAATTACCAAGCCAAAAAAAAAAAAAAGATCATGCAAGTCTATGTCTAATACAGTAAGAAAACTGAATACAGATTAAAACCTCACCCTCAGAGGAATTCCAGTAAGCTTCCTTTTGCAGACTAGTCTCCTTCTAGTCTGGGTCCAGCAATAACTCATGCCCCCTGTAGTTACTGTCCTTTGTTCCAGTTTCTTTCAGGTATCTTTGGGGATGGAGAGGCTATCTCTTTAGCCAGCTGAAGACAAAATGGAGGGGTCTCCCAGGGGTTTAAATAGACTTTCTCTTGTGAGTGGAGACCCCCTCCTCTCTTCTATGCAAAGTCCAGCTCCAAGACGGAGTTTTGGCATCACATGGGCAAGTCACCTGTTCATGCATGACTCGGCAGCCATTGTTTACATGCTACCCTGAATGTCCTCGGGTAGACTTCTTATGCAGATTGGAGCCTTCCAAGATTCATTGTCCTTTAAGTGTTTCTTGATTGGCCACTTAATTTGCACATTCCTTTCTCAAGAAGTTGACCAAATACCTTACTAAGGCTGCTTAGAAATCATGCAAGTACACAGCCAATATTCATAACTTTGAATACAACAATGACACATTAATACAAATAGGATGAATAGATTCAGTAGATCATAACCTTTACAGAGATATGTTACATGGCCTATGTAGCTGTAATGATACTGGTTCTGGTGGAACCCAACTGAGAGTGCCAATTCAGGACAAATTGCTTAAAGCAGGGCAGTTACAGCCCAAGGCTGGGGTTTCTATGCACACCAAGGCAAACCAAATCAGCCAAACAGAGAAGACTTCGGTTTTACCCCACTGACTAATCACAAGTCACAGAAGCAATTCCCTTAGACACTCCAGTTTCCCAGTATCACCACCAGTGCCACTAGTTATGGGGGATCAGTGGTTATGAAAACCAATACCCCAGTAAAAGAAAAAAGGTTCTCTCAATCCCAAAGGACCAAGCCCCAGACTAGGTCAATATACAAATCAGATCTTACCCACAAATCACACTGTTGCCAATCCTTTAGAATCTAAAGATTTATTCATAAAAGGAAAAAGATACAGATGAGAGCTAGAACTGGTTAAATGGAATTGTCAAGGTTTTTTCCCCCACTTTGAACTTTACAGTACAAAAGTGGGGACCTGCATGAACACTTCTAAGCTTAATTACTAGCTTAGATCTGGTAACGCTGCCACCAGCCAGAAATGCAGTGTCTGGCGCACTCCCTGTCCCCACCCCCTACCCCCGGCAGCATTTCCCCTCCCTGGGCTGCCTTTAGGGACTTCACCAATTTCCTGGGGAACACAGATCCAAACCCCTTGGATCTTAATACAAGGAGAAATTAACCATTCTCCCTCATTTCCCCCCACCAATTCCTGGGGAGTCCAGACCCAATCCCCTTGGATCTTAAACAAGGAAAAATCAATCAGGTTCTTAAAAAAGAAAGCTTTTAATTAAAGAAAGAAATGGTAAAAATCATCTCTGTAAAATCAGGATGGAAAATACTTTACAGGGTACTCAGATTCATATAGCCAAGAGGAAACCCCCTCTAGCCTTAGATTCAAAGTTACAGCAAACAGAGGTAAAAATTCTTCAGCAAAAAGAACAGTCACAAGTTGAGAAAAAAAACATAAGACTAATCCGCCTTGCTGCTATTACTTAAATTTGAAACATGAAAGACTGATTCAGAAAGATTTGGAGAGCCTGGATGTACGTCTGGTCCCTCTTAGTCCTAAGAGCGAACAACGACAAAAAAAAAGCACAAACAAAGACTTCCCTCCATCATTTGAAAGTATCTTGTTCCCCTATTGGTCCTCTGGTCAGGTGTCAAGCCAGTTTACTCAGCTTCTTAACCCTTTACAGGTAAAAGAGACATTAACCCTTAACTATCTGTTTATGACATGCCCCCCAAATCTCAAGACAGTGTGGACCACACTGGCGGTGATTTCTTCCTAGAACTTTAGAATAAATAGATTAATAAAACACATGCACCTTTACATATACTACTAATTATGTAAAAATACAAGACTGTTTACATTTTAAGGACAATTTTGACCAGTTGATTCTGGGAAACTTCACATGCATCAGCTACTTTGTTAGAAGCTACTTGAGAGAAGCTCCTGAAATGTGTTGAATTTCAAAATCAAAATCTTGGAGAGCTAAACTCCATTGAGAAGTTTTTTGTTGTTTCCCTTAGCAATATGAGCCATTTAGCGCAGCACGGTCGGTTTGTAGTTGAAGCGCCATCCCCAAAGTATGGCGTAGCTTTTCCAGGGCATACACAATGGCATAGCATTTTTTTTCACTGATTGACCAGTGACTTTCGCTCTCAGACAGTTTCTTGCTGAGAAACACGACAGGATGGAAGTTTTGATCCAGTCCTTCCTGCATTAAAACTGCTCCTACACCATGCTCAGATGTATCTGTGTTACTACGAATGGTTTGCAAAGTCTGAGGCCCTTAGCACAGGGTCAGACATGAGTGTTGCCTTAAGCTGGGTAAAGCCTTTAACACTCATCAGTCTACTTAACTGCATTTGGCTGGGTCTTTTTGGTCAGGTCGATCAGTGGGGAAGCGATTTGCTGTAGTGTGGTACAAATACCTGTAATATCCGGCCAAGCCTAAGAAGGATTGGACCTGTTTCTTTGACTTTGGGACACACCACTTTTGGATAGCATCCACCTTGGCCTGTAGAGGAGTTATCGGTCCTTGACCCACCTGGTTGTCCAAGGTAAGTCACTCTGTTTGGTCTATTGACACTTTTAGCCTTACAGTTAGTCTGCCTGCCTGATGCGCTCGAAGACTTTTTCAGTGTTCCATGGTGTTCTGCCCAGGAATCAGAAAAAATGGCCACATCTTTGAGGTAGGCAACTGCAGATTCTCCCAATCCTGCTAGGAGACCATCTACAAGTCTTTGGAAGGTGGCGGTGTGCATTTCACAGCCCGAAAGAAGCACATTAAATTCATACACCCTGCATGGGTGATGAAGGCTGACCTTTCTTTGGCGGGTTCATCTAGCGGTACTTGCCAGTACCCCTTGGTTAAGTCTATTGTAGAGATGAACTGGGCACGTCCCAATTTCTCCAATAGCTCATCAGTGCATGGCATTGGATAATTGTCGGGAACGAGTTACAGCATTTACTTTCGGTAGTCCACACAAAAGCGTATTTCCCCATCTGGTTTGGGAACTAGAACCACTGGAGATGCCCATGCACTGTTAGAGGGGTGAATTATACCATCTGTAGCATGTTTTGGATCTCCGTTCCTATAGCAGCTTGGCATGAGGAGACACCCGGTACGGTGGGGGTTCTAATTGGGTGAGCATTACCTGTGTTAATGGAGTGGTATGCCTGTTCATCCATCCTGGGGTAGCTGAGAACATTGGGCGAAGCTAGTGCACAGCTCCTTGATCTGTTGCCGCTGCAGACGTTCAAGGGTCACGGAGTGGTTCAACTCTTCCACGCCACCGTCATTTTTCCTTCGTAGTAGACATGTTCAGGCCACTCAGCATCATCTCCTCCCTGGGCTGTAAACTGACAAACCTTTAATTCTCTGGAATAAAAGGGCTTGAGAGAATTACATGGTACACTTTAGGCTTTAGGGTTGAGGTGGGGAATGCTATGAGATAGTTAACAGCTCCTAGGCGCTCTTGGACAGTGAATTGCCCTTCCATGATGCTTCTATCTTATGGGCCTGTTGCGCCTTCAAGTCTCCTACCTTGAAGGAACACTCTCTGGCATGTTTATCATACCTGGCTTTTTGGTCTCTCTGAGCATCCTTTAGTTTCTTTAGCAAGGGCTAAAGAGTGTTGGAGGTGCTTTGTAGGTTGCTTACAAGTCTAGAATGTAGTTCCTGAGAACGAGTAAACCCCTCCCATTGCTGCTTTACAAACTGTAGAATGGCCCTTAACTTGGTGGCCATACACAGTTCAAATGGTGAAACCCTAAACTGGGATGTGGTACAGGCCCTGTAGGCAAAGAGCAGCTGCTGCAACACTAGATCCCAATCATTGGAGTGTTCATTTACGAATTTACATATCATGGCCCCCAAAGTTCCATTAAACCTCTCCACCAGGCATTGGTTTGATGGTGGTAAGGGGTAGCAAGCAAGTGATTCACCCATAAGCTTTCCCACAGATTTTTCATGGTCCCTGCTAGAAATTAGTTCCTGAATCTGTAAGGATGTCGAAGGCCAACCTACCCTGGCAAAAATGTCTGCTACCCGATGGCCGGAAGCAGTAGCTCTAAGCAACACCAGGGCTAAAACCGTGTGCCAGGCTTAGCAAAGTCCATGAAAGTCAGTATGTACTGCTTTCCCCTGGGGTCTTTTTTGGGAAAGGACCAGAATATCCACAGCTACTGCTGAAATGGGACCTCAATTATGGGGAGTGGCTGGAGAGGGGCTTTGACCTGGTCTTGGGCTTTCCACTCTTTGGCTCACCTTACAAGACCGGACATAATTAGCAACGTCCTTGCCCATTCCCTCCCAGTGGAAGGACTTCCCAACCTGTCTTGGATCTGTTCACTCCAGAATGGCCACTGGGATGATCATGGGCTAAGCTTAAGAGCTTTACCGGTACTTAGTTGGAACTACCAACTGTTTTTGAGGATGCCAGTCTTCCTGGTGTCCACCAGAAAGAGTCTCCTTGTATAAAATTCCTTGTTCTACAACAAACCGGGATGGTTAGAAGAGCTGAGAGTTGGTGGGGTGCTCTGTGCCGCTGCCCAAGCTTTCTGAAGGCTGTCATCTGCTTCCTGCTCAGTCTGGAACTGTTCCCTTGAAGCTGGAGATGTCAGTCCTCCTTAGACTGTGGACTTGGCTTGGTCCTCTGGAAGCGATGTAGGTGATGAGTTGTTGTTTTCGTTGATTCTGAACCACTGTCCGCTGGTGCACTAGGTGATATTTCAGGCTCTGATGAGCCTCTTGGGTAAGTTGTCTGCTACTTCTGCCAGTTCAGGCCCGCTGGTGCCCTCTGGCATTGGAGTGGTAGATGGGTTTGCAAGCACTGGCGTCAGTGCTGGCAACGGTTCTAGTGCTGGTTGCTTTTCCAGTTCCGGTTCTGGACTGGATGCACTATGGCTGTTGCAGTCGTTGGCAGGGATCTGGTTCCGCCACCCCTGTCTGGGTCTCTGGTAACACAGACGGGCCCTTGTGGACGACTCAGGAACAGGATGGGTGTGGAAGCTTGCTTGGCTTGGCTGCGTGTGACCATCCCACCCTCTTGGCCAGCTTCACCTGGTTGGCCAAGTCTTCCCCAGTAGCATGGGATGGGATAATTGTCATAGACTGCAAAAGTCCACATTCCTGACCAGCCCTTGTACTGACAGGCAATTTAGCTGTAGGCAAGTTAAAGAATTTGACATGAATGGCTGAATTGTCACGTGGCCTCTGGGTTGATGAATTTGGGTTACTAAGATTGGTGGATAGCTGACACTTGTGCCTCGGTGTCTCTCCACGCGATAACCTTCTTTCCGCCCACTCTCAAGGTTTCCCTTCGCTCCAAGGGTATTTGAGAGGCATCTGGCCTGGGGATCTTTGGTGGTGGATGTGGTTGTAATGAACTGTACTCAGTTGGGGTTCTTGGCAGTTGGCTCTTATATGTCCCAGTTCATTACATTTAAACATCGCCCCACTGACTGGTGTCATAAACAGATAGCTAAGGGTTAATGTTTCTTTCACCTGTAAAGGGTTAACAAAGGAACCAACACCCTGACCAGAGGACCAATCAGAAAACAAAATTTTTAAAAGCTCAGGGAGGGAATGGTTGGTGTGTGTCCCTTTGTCTGTGTCTCCGGTCTGTCTCTCGCTAATGAGAGGGATCTTTCATTCTTCAAGCTTCTAATCTTCAGTTTCCAAGTTGTGAGTACAAAGATAGAAAAACAATAGGCTTTTATTGGTTTTTTTGTATTTACATGTTGTAGTTGCTGGGATGTTTAAATCGTATTTCTTTTTGAATAAAGTGTTTATCATATTTTCTTTTAAGCAATTGATCCTGTATATTGTTATCTTGATACAGAGACCATTTTTATGTCTTTTCTTTCTTTTTATATAAAGCTTTTCTTTTTAAAACCTGTTTGGATTTTCTTTTCTAAGTGAGGCTCTAGGGGAAGAAATCCTGTGCAGGATTACGGTCTCTCTCAGGGAAAGACTGGAGGGGGGAAAAAGAAGAGGGGGGGAAGGTAAATTGCCCTCTCTGTTTTGTAATTCCAGAGTTTAAGTACAGTAATCTTCCAGGATAACCCACGGAGGGGAAGCCTGGGAGGAAGTAAAGAGAAGACAAGGGGAGGGGTTATTTCCCTGTTGTGAAGACTCAGGGGCATCTGAGTCTTGGGGTCACCCAGTGGAAGGTTTTGGGAGGACCAGAGTGAGCCAAACACTGGAATTTGGCTGTGGCCGCGGCTATCAGATCCAAGCTGGTAAATTAGCTTGGAGGTTTTCAATGCAGGCACCCACATTTTGGACTCTAAGGTTCAGAATTAGGAATTATAGCTTATAACATGAGTGGCAGTGGTAGGGATAAGAATCCAGAAGCCAGTAGGAATATTATTTTTCTTTTTCTCTGCTAGGGCTTTTAAGAGAGAGAAAAGGTTTGTTTTAAAAGGAGCCAGAGAGAAAAAAAATTTCTGTTTCTCTCAGTATGCTTCAAGTTGGTTTGCATATTAAGCAGAACCATTAAGGTGACAAAGGGTCTTTTGTTAAGGATATAGAATTCCAATTGGGAATCAAGTACCCAGCAGACACACACATGCAAATAAACTGGTTCGTTCTAGTTTAATTTACATGTAAAGAGTTGCTAGGCAAACCCAGGAGACAACAGAGAGCCAGCGTTCAGACGATAAACACCAGAGGGCACCCCAACACAAGAAAGTAGGAACCATGAGTTCCAAGGAAAGCTGAAACAGGACACGGAGCCCGGCAAAAAGCCATAGAAAAGAAGATGACATAGAGACGGATAGAACTAATTAGGCTAGAACTAGCCAAAGAAGAGGCAGCCCATAAAAGAGAACAAAAGCAAAAAATGCAGCTCACCAAAAGAAAACTACAAGAAGAAGAGGTGGCGGCTGAAATGCAAAGGACAAAATGAACGCATTTATAAACTGTTTCAAACCAAGGCCAGATACAGAATGGGATAACCCCGGATCATGCCATCGGCGTTTCAGAACCCAAAGTGGAAAACAGATGTGTCATTTCCAGGACACGCCTACTACGTTGGAAAGAATTATGAGGCCTGGATATCAGGAACCAATGTTAAATCCTGACGAACTCCGGTTCCACCACTCTGTCTGGGTCTCTGGTAACACAGACAGGGCCCCTGGTGGACGAACTCAGGAACAGGGATGGGTGTGGAAGCTTGCTTGGCCTGGCTGCGTGTGACCATTCCCACCCTCTTGGCCAGCTTCACCTGTTTGGCCAAGTCTTCCCCCAGTAAGCATGGGGATGGGATAATTGTCATAGACTGCAAAAAGTCCACATTCCTGACAGCCTTGTACTGGACAGGCAACTCAGCTGTAGGCAAGTTTAAAGGATTTTGACATGAAAATGGAAACGTGAATTGTCACTGGGCCTCTGGGTTGATGAATTGGGGGTCCACTAAGGACTGGTGATAGCTGACACTTGTGCCCCAGTGTCTCTCCACGTGATAACCTTCTTTCCGCCCACTCTCAAGGTTTCCCTTCGCTCCGAGGGTATTTGAGAGGCATCTGGGCCTGGGGATCTTTGGTGTGATTGTGGTGTAATGAACTGTAATCGGTTGGTGTTCTTGGGGCAGTGGCCTTTAATATGTCCCAGTTCATTACATTTAAAATCGCCCAGCTGACTGGTCACTGGGCTGAGGTGGGTGTGGAGACTGGTGAGGTGGGACAATAGGGTGTCTGGGGCTTTCCTTGGGTTGTAGGTGGGGCCTTGGGTTGCCCTCCAGTGATAGGGTTTAGGTTTCTGGTTTGCCCCCTGTTGATATTCACTCCAACTGCTAGTAGCTTTTTTTCTTTTCTGCCACTTCACCCATTTGGCTCCAATCTCCCCCACCGTCAGTTTACAGTTTTTGGGCTTCCCATCTATGATGTACCTTTCTATTTCCTCAGGAACACCCTCTAAGAACTGCTCCATTTGCATTAGGAAGGACAGCTCTTCCAGAGAGTTTAGCATTGCTCCTGATATCCAGGCATCCCAATTCTTTCCAATGTGGTAGGCGTGTCGGGTAAATGACACATCTGGTTTCCACCTTAGGGCTCTGAACCGCCAGACGGGCATGCTCAGGTGTTAGCCCCATTCTGATTCTGGCCTTGGTTTTGAAAAAGTTCATAATCGTTCATGTGTTCCTTAGGCATTTCAGCCGCCACTTCTGCTAAGGGTCCACTGAGCTGTGGCTCAGCTCTATCATGTACTGGTCTGTAGGGATGTTGTACCCATGGCAGGCCCTTTCAAAATTTTCTAAGAAGGCCTCAGTATCATCACCTGCCTTGTAGGTGGGGAATTTTCTGGGATGGGGAACAGTACTTGGAGAAGGGTTGTTAGAGTTGGCTGTTCCATCCTGCTTAGCCTTTTTTAATTCCAGGGCCTGCTGTTGGGCCTCCCTCTGGAGCTCCAAAGCCCTCCGATGGTCAGCCTCTTTGGCTTTTTCTTCTCTTTCTCTCTCTCTTTTTTTCATCTCCATCTCTTTTCTTTCATCTCTATCTCTTTTTGTTTCATCTTCATAGTTCTCCTGTGGTCAGCCTCTTTGGCTTTCTCTTCTGCGTCCGGCCTAGCCATTTCTAGTTTGTTAACTGTTTCACTGGTACTCATTTTCCTGCTTACTTTGCTGAGTTACAAGGCATATCTGCCTTCTCTCAATGGGTCAATTGTATAGATAATGGTCCTTAATGTGCCATCAAGCAGGCTAGGCAGAGATGACACCAACTTGTCTGGGGTGTCATCCAGAAGCATAGCATACGTTTGAAATACAGACAGTATAGAGCCAATATTCCTAACTTCAGCTACAAAAATGATATACACATATAGACAGGATAATCATAACCAGCAAACCATAACCTCTCCATAGACCCCTTACACAACAACCTTTATACAATATTTGCCACAAATACCTAACAGTGGTTGCAACAGTGATCTATACAGTTACAGATTATGCCAATAATGTCACAGTAGCATAAAACATATTCCAGTTATGTCACATATACATTATAAGCATATTTCCATAAAGCCTTGTGGGGTACACCGTCACAATGATCACATCTATCTAGCCTTTTCCACAAGTACCAGACAGAAATATTTATTGAACACTTCTGCCTTTTCTGCAGCTATTGACAATTCTACACTTCCTGTCTAGTAATGGACCAGTATATTTGTTAGTATTATTTGTATTCCTAATGTATTTTTTAAAACTCTTTGTCCTTAATTCTGCTGGCCATAGATTTCTTCATGTGGCCTTTTTTTCCCTTACAAATTTTCTGCAATTCTTAGCTTCTGATTTATATTCATTACTATCAACTTACCTTTTCTTCCATTTGTTCTATATTTTGTATAGATGCCTTTACTTCCCCTCTAAGTCAGGTGGTTGTTGTTGTTTTTTTGCCAGGGTAGCTTCCTTTCTCAGTTGTGGTGTTTGGGGTATCTAATAAGGTGTTCTTAAACAGATCCCAATTATCATTTATATTTTTGTTTACATTTCTCCTGCCATCTGATTTGGCTCATAATTGTTTTCAGGTATGTGAAAATGGCCTTTGAAAACAACATATACCAGTTTGTACTTTATTCTGTTTGCACATAACAAGTGTGATCAAGTCATCTCATTTGTATCTAAGCTTCCACTAAATTTTATTTCCATGATCAATTCCTCTTTATCTGTCAAGATGAGGTCTAATATATAACTTACTCATTATTATGTCATCATCCGACCTGAAAAAAAAGAAAATAAAAGCACAGAGACATAAGATAAGAGATAATAATGAGGAAAACTAAAAGAATCATAAAGAAATCTAAAAAGATTTGGAATAATGGAACAATCGTCAGTCTTCCACATTTTCTTATTACTATCTTGGTTCAAAGGACAACTACAGGACCTAGGCACCACCTTGGCCTGCATAAATGGAACAGCTCACATTAAATAATTCATTTCAGTCCATTTTATGATGAGCCTGCAATATCATTATCTTCTATCATGTGATCATGATATTATTCCTACAGAACCCTTGTCTAATTCAAGGCCCAATTTTATTCCTAATGAACACACCTACCAAATTTCACACGTTGTCTGTAGCATTCATGCATTTGGCAGATCTATCACTCTTGCCTGCATCTCAGGTAAAATGTCAAGCCTTGTCTACTTGGGAAAGGTTTCTTAGTATAACTTTTTCTGCTATAACTATACTGAAAGTGCATATCCACACTGCTTTATTATGCTAGCTTAAGCTACTTCCATTGTGAGATGGTAAGACATTTTCCACGTCATTTCCACTTTATATAGGACCCCAGACTGTAACAATGGTGGGTGGGTGGGGCCAGGATTAGGTTCGTAATTGCACCTTTGAAAGCCATGCTTACATTGACAAATGTTTCCCCCAGGACATGTCTCCAAGACAGAGAGAAGGGTCCTGTTCAAAAAGGCAATGGACAAACTGGGAAGATATGCAGCACTGCTATTTACCAGGACGGTGCCCTCTGAGTCATTGCAGGAGTTGAAGGTAACCACTACCTGTATGGATGACCCTGAGAAGGCCACGTTGTCTTACAATGTGAGTGCCATATGTTCTAATTTATAATATCTGATGATCAGCACAAAGCACAGTACAAAATTAATCAATTTTTGCAGTAATTCACACCCATTTTGCTGTGAAGGGATTGGCAATGTTGTGCACTTGGGCAAAAGAGGGTTTGATGGAAATTAACCATGCGTAGCCACAAATCCCTTATAATCTCTATGCACTGTGAAGTGTTTCGGGCCATTTACCTCACCTTCCAGTGCATGTCTGAAAACGTGAAGGTAACTATAAGATCTGGGCATTAATCAAAACGGTGACTCAAAGATTTCTATTGTTATTTCGCTATCTGTGTCTGCTGCTACAATAAAAATGCCTGCCATGCAATGCTTGATATTTTTAGCTCTCCCTGTGCTCCCATCTTGAGCAAGAGGGGCCAGGGACAGTCAGCCAAGAGGGAGAGGGATCCTCAAGCAGCACAGGAAGGCTAGATTTTAGGCAAATAACTTTTTGCCCAACCATTCCAGCCTGGTCAGCATTTTGAGCACACTAGGAAGAAGAGGGTGACAAAAGCTGAAGAAATAAGAGAATGAAGGTTACTGCCCAGAAACGGATGTCTGTCAGTTCATGTAATGATACCTGAGCAAGGTGGCAGTGCCCAGCTAGAACCTGGAGCAAAGTTATTTAAACCTCCCTATACAGTCAGTACCCAGATGGTTTATTGGAATACAGTACATAATACTAACTGGTAGAAGTTCCTCAGTGGTGCTGCCAGGCTGGCTCTATGCCTGAGTCTCAGGGGCCATCTCCGGCACCCTCTGTACCTGGATCTCTGCCTTAGCGTTGGGCATGCCAAAAAGATGTTACAGGGGGCATCCCTCCCCCATATAATACCCTTTGGCCAATGTGCCCAAGGCAGGGAGCCTGACAGTGTTGCCGGCCTCAGAGATTTTACTGTGAGTCTCATAATATTTGCTGTTTTACTTTAAGTTTCTGCTCCCGGGAATCATGTCAGTATATAAGAACCTGAGCTTTTATATTAAAAAAGCCCTAGCAGTTGCAGAGAAGAGCTTAAAAACGTGAACCGTAAAGGCTCAAAACCAAGAAGGCAAATAAAAAGAATGGTTAACAAGGCATTTGCCTATACACAGGTACAAATAACCAATATAGAACAGATCCAGACACTGAAACAATGGCAAAGGAGCGTGGTACTTTGAAGAGGTTTCAACATAATACTATGAGTTTTTAATAACATTAATTAAACTCCTTCTGTACCTATTCTTCTCTCTCTCCTATTTTTGCAGCTATTGATCTTGACTTTGTTTTCCTGCAAGTCTGAACTTTGACTTGGCAGCACACAATTGGCAAGCTGAGGGCATTTTTAATGCTGATATTAGATGCTAGATGAAATGCACACTGAAAGTAGACTCCCCTGCCCTGGGTTATATAAATGCTACCTCCAGTTTAAATGTAAGTAGTAGCTGTTTATCTTTTAATCTCTTTTACACTTCAGTAGAAAATACAATAAAGAGCAAGTAAATGCAGCATTCAGACCCACGTTCTTCAGTCTCTTCCCCCCGGCCCTGTTTCATGGCTTGCAGCATCTGTTCAGAGACATATGGATTTGCTGTAGCATTCATTGTGCTTAAAAGGCTAAATGAATTGCAGGGGCAGGCAATTATGACAAGCCAGAAGTGCAAAATGCTGCAGTTCAGTTATTCTATGGCTTTGGGACTATGGGCAGCTATGTGTTAACATCAGAATGTTTCTATCTTCTATCTTCAGAAATGCCGTAATATTATAGGATTCCTGTTTAAAATGAACTCCTTAATACAAATAAATGTAAGTTCTCTGCACATTGCACTCCTTATTTTCAAGAGGTAACAGTAGTCTTTTAAAAAGCTCTTATTATTTTCATTTAAATTGTTTACCCTTCATGGAAACACTTGGCTTTAACCCCAATTTAGATTAACATACAACCCCCATCAGAGCTCATTTATGTTAATAACTACCATTAGTGAATTTATATGATAAGCAATAAAATATTCCCCATACTAAAAGCTTTTAGTAGGATTTTTTTAAAACACTGTGACCTAAAGATAATTTAGACAGTAGTAACAACTCCTTTCTGGCCCTGTTCTCTGACTCCATATTAATTTTTAAATGTCTTGTGTATTTATTTAGTATCAAAGTGCTGAACCTCAGAATATTTTAATCTAGTCATAGAAGAAGTAACTTTTGCCCACTGTTCTTTCTTGCCACTTCCGTATTTGGGGTCAATTACATTTATAGTCTTCTTCTAAAACTCATGATTATACACCTGGCTGTCATGCAACGTGGCCTCTCTAAAGTCTGCTGACATCCAGTACAAGTATCAAGTCTTTGACCTCCACCATGGTCATCTTCCACCTATGATCATTGCAAGGGCCATTCTACCAGTATGTGTGTCAGATCTCTGTTGGACACTTTTGCTCATTATGGATCTAAATTCTGGTCAGACTAACCACATTCTACTCTGGGTTCTAAATGCATCAATTCAGCAGGAAAGTCTTAAAAGTAGTATAGATTTTTGTTACATTGTTTGTGGTTCCCTGTGCAGCACAAGATGGTATAATTTTGGGTTTACCTTCCAGAAGGGAATGCGTGTCTTAGGAACTGGGATGTGCTGTGCCTTCCCATGCAGAGCTCATCTCAGCATCTGTATGTGTAGCTGCAGCTGGGTATGTCCCTACCTGTATATGTGCTGGGGCAGTGCAATTTGAAGCCTGGGGGAAGGCTTGGCAGGCTGCATAGCACTGCAGTGAGAGGGAGCCCAGGCTAGTGGGTCAGGTGCGCTCAGTGGTACCCCAGTTCCAAGTGGCACCCTGGAGGTGAGGGGACACCCATGATCTTCTTAAGCTAACATTTGCAGCAGGTTTATTCAACAATACCCAACATGCAGTACTGCAATGAAAGAGTATTCTTCATGACAAGCGTGCTAAGACACTATAAAAAAAATCTTTCATATGACTACGTATTAAAGTTTAAGAAATTTAATAAATTTTTAACCTGTTAAACAACACTGTGGAGTTGGGTAGAACAGTTATTATTCAGAGAGCATTTCATAACTACAGCTGATGGAACAAATTTTTTTGGAGAAAACTTTCAAATAAAAAAAATTTATTCCAAAATGTTTGTGGGAAAATTTCAAAACAATTCACTTTAGATGTTTTTATTTTAACTGACATTTTTATTTTGAGTTGTTTTTGAAAACTGAAAAATTCTAGATTTGTCTTTATTTCCCCTTTTTCTTCCTTTGCCTTCCACCTACCTGCCCACATTCACAGAGCACAATAGAGTGAATGATATCTAGGGACTTTCTGTCCCTCACTTTTTCCTCCCTCTTTTATTCTACTCTAACTTTTCAAAAATCTCTCCAACTTTGAAAAAGTTAAGAGTGACAAAAGAAAAAATGAAGCTCTGTAACTCTTATAGTTTCCCATTAAAAATATTTTTTCTTTAAATCAAAAGTAATATTTTTCCACAACAAATTTTGATTTGAACTTCTGGGGGGGGGGAAAGGGGGAGGGATTTTTCAGCTGAAACTATTCAGCCGAAACTATTCAGCCAGCTCTATTCATAACCTTGAAATACTATTAACAAATGCTCTGGCACTAGCCTTTTCCAATTTATATTCATTCAGAATAGTTAGTAAATCAGAACTCTGGTAGTGTATGGAATGGAATCTAAGACATTAACTCTTATGAAAAATGAATGCGATACTACAAAAAGACCTATATAGTTAATTAAAACCAGGATTTTTGTGTCAGTGGCTGGCTAATAATTAGATACCCCAAGGATCATTATTGTTTTATACCTCTGTAGTAATCACATTTTTTAAAGATCAAACCAGGGCAGAAAGAATGAAAATTGAACATTTAGATACAAATTTTATTAGGCAAACAGAAATAGTATAGCTTCTTCCTTTACACAAAATTGACTTAGTGATTCTTGACTTGGATAGATTAGGAAAAGAGAAACCATTTAAAGGACAAGTGCTCAGAAACTGTATTTCCTGAGCAGTTCCTTCATACATTAATGCCTTCTGTGCTGTCTTTGGTTAGTCCTAGATTTTTAAGACTCTCCTGTATTGTAGTTTGCACATTCTAGTAGTCCCAGAAAATATGTTGAATCATCCAGGATTGAAATATCCTGGGCAAGGTGCAATGCTGGAATTTTATTTAAAATTCCTTACATCATAAAAGGCAATTACACCTGCCAGTTCAGGGGGAATCTCAAAGGCACAGATGGTAGGTATGAAAGAAGCAAAGCACCTGTCACTGGGTAAACTCACTGCCAGACTGACACTTTGCAGACACAGCATTGCAGGGGTTCTTCTGCTCTAGCACTGCCTGTTGTCTGTCATCTGATGCCACAGCAATCTGCAACTTCTGTGGTGTAGCCCTCTGGCCAAGTCATCTTCTGGTTCAGTCTTCTTCCAGGGTAACAGAAAAATCTAAAGTTTAATGGTCCTTATACCAGGCCTTTAGCCCCCATCAGGGACTCATCAGTTTCTACCTCTTTTAATCCAGAGATTCGTATTCCCCCTCTTGCTGGGTGAGGCCTAAGGGAACCCAAGCCCAGCTTCTCCTCTAGGTTCCAGCCCAGGAACCCTGTGTTAGGCAGCTAATGACTGCTCCTTACAATCCCTTGGGCACTTCCTGGGCTGTTCCCACCTTTTCCCTCTTTGTCTACATCTCTCACAGGGCCATGGACTCCACTCTCCTACCCTGGAATTCTCCCTCCACAGCTTCTTGCCAACAAGCTACTGAGGTACTTCCTCAACACCACTCTCAGCCTCTCTAGCAACAGTCTTTCTCTAACTGAGCTGCAGCTTTTATACCAGTTGCTGTTAATTGGCTGCTTAGGATATGTCTACAGAGCAATAAAAGACCTGCAGCATGGCTGCAGCTGGCCTGGGCTTGCAGGGCTCAGGCTGTGGGCTAAAAAAATGTTGTGCAGACATTTGGGTTTAGTCTGGAGCTCAAGCTCAAATATCTACACTGCAGTTTTTCTGCCCCACAAGTCTAAGCCACTTAACTTGGACCAGCAGCAGGTTTTTTATCCCCCTGTAGACCTATCCTTTGTCTCAGCTGGAGCAATAATTGGTCCATCTATTAATTATTTTCTGGCTGTCACAGTGTGGGGTCTATACACCACATCAGAATGCCATTTGTGCCTTTGCGAATCTCTCTCTCTAAACAAATTGCATGGCAGAAACATTGTGATAAATTATATTTGCCTTCTCCCAGGTTTAGTTAATCAACTCTTATTACAGAGAACGGAATGTGAATTCTGAAGTACTTTCCTGAATTGGGTAAAGAAGTTTGTTTAAAATTCCACTGCTCAGGTGTGCCCATTAGGCAGTTCTACAGTCTAAGCAAGCTCATTTCTTGGTATCCAGTCTGAATTTTAATTTGCTTAATTTTCTCCTATTACTCCTACTTATTCCTCTCAAATCATGCTAAACCCTTTCTCTTCCTCCTTAGTGTTTACCCTCTTCCAAGTGTTTATAGACCTTTTGATATCCCCCTTAGTCTTTGTCTGGGCAAGCTATACATATTTAAAATTCTTTTGTATTGTTCCTCATAAGTCAGTCCCACCGGCCCCTAATCACTTTTATTGCTCTTTTCTGAATTATCTTGTCATCTCTAGAAACTTGCTGGTACTGGAGTGCTAGAATTGAGTGCAATATTTTAGGTGCAGTCTCATCGATACTGCACAGAAGAGGAATGATCACCTTCCTGCTGTATGACAACATATCTCTTCTTGTGCAGCCCTCCAAAAAAAATCAGACAGGCTTTTCTTCCTCCCTCAGATTATAAAGGTACATTTACAAGCATGAAATCAGTCCAAAGAAGAGGAGCTGCAGCTCCCAAGAAAAACAGAAAACTGACAGAGAGATGAGGGAAAGGAAAGAAAAGCAGAAGTGAAGGAGAAGAGGGGTGTTCAGTGAATGAACAGCAGGTATAACATGAAAGTGTAATATGGAGGTTCACAGTCGATAACTGATCATACATGAAAAGGAAGAGAGACCTGATTCTCCAGTGTCTTACTCCTTGTAAACTTGTGTACTCCTTTACATTTGTGGCTGTAAAACGTATTTTTTTGTTATCTTAGGAAAGTGCATTATTTTATTTAATGTTGAAATAAAATTTACTAGACAGTAATCATGAGATCCACTTGTATACTCCTTGTAAACCTTTACAAGTTTTACATCCACATTGCAAAAGTGTAAATAACTACACAAAGTGCAAGACAGTGGAGAATCACGCTTCATATGTTTTCAATTTCTTCCAATCTGTTCAGTCTTTCATATGCCACCCTTTCCAAATCCTTCATATCACAAAGTTCACAGTCTAGTCCTCTATGCTTGAGATGTTGAGGCCCCGCATTTCTGCGGCACTTGGTTCTTAGCCATTATGAAACCAGAGCAGAGTCAGCTTCTTCGCATTAAATGAGGTCCAGAGACCTTGGAACTGCACTAGAAGGAATAGCTGTGCTTTGAGTGGGACTATCATTTGAAATGTGAGGGAGCAGGGCCCGGATTCAGAGCTGCACTGAGTTTCTACAGGGAAGAGGAGCCAATTAGGAGCCTGCTGAGGTTCCTTGATTCTCACAGCAAATCTGCTCCCTGTAGAAGCCTAGATGCTGCTTTAAATTATGTCAGCTTTCAACAATCCCAAAGTAATCACACACCAGCTAGTTGGATCATGCTGTGCTCCAGTCATGCACCATCCCCACTCACGACTCTGAAACCAGGACAGGGCATGGCACAGGAGACAAGCATTTCAGCTGTGACAACTGAGAGCTCCCTCATGCCAGGGGAAATCACAACTGGCCAGATCCAGCTGCTCTCCAACCCTTACCTGCACTTTGTCACAATGTTTAAAATAAGGTATCATGATAACAGCTTTCCAGTCTTCAGGAGCTGTTTCCATTCCTCGGGTGCATTCACATTATCAGTATCTGCTATTTCACACTTCCTTTCCTCAACAACTCTTTGATGCATACATCTTATCTGATAGCCAGATTCTGCTATCCTTACACAGTGTTTAAACCTTACCCAATGAATCATCCCATTGATTAACCACTGCAGAGCAATGGGAGCAGAGAGACAAGAGGCAGGGAATCCCATGAAATTTATGAGCTCACTATGGCCCCTGTCTCCCCAGTCTCTGTCAGTTGTTTTTGCCTATTCCCCCAGGTTCTGTGCTTGATTCATGCTCTCATGTGCAGCTTTCCCTCCCTGTTGGCTTTTTAAAGTCCACAGGACCTGTTAAAGACCGTGGTAGTTCACCAAAAAACAAGGGCCCACTGTGGATTATTGCAGGTTTTAAGGAGACAAAAATGGGACTAGGATGGAGAATCAAGATATGACATGTGGGAAATCAGGAAAAGGAAGGGAGAGTGTGTGTGTGTGGGGGGGGGGGGGGGGGGGGCGGGGGCAGATGACTTGTGTACAATAGGGCCAGAGAAAACCAACGGAATTTAGGAGATTTGCAAGCATTCATTAGTGAGGAATAAGGAAAACCCAGAGGAGTTTAGGATTAATTGGATCAAGGTAATTAGCAGCCAGCTGCCTATATAGATGTGCTCTGACTGAAAAACTTCATTGTTCAAATTGTTCATTGTTACAAGCATCTGGAAGAGTCTCCTCCTCCTTTGTAGGCACCAAAAGAAATCAGTCTAAAAAGCAAGCTTTTATCATACATGACTTTTCCAATCATGCCCCCCAATGATTCTGAGGTAGTCAAAGCAACTATGGTGGTTAAAAACAAATCACCCAGCATTATGTATTTGTAGATTTTTGCAGCTGTCTTAATCTCAAACATACTAATGTCCTAAATCTCAGATCTGCAAACCTACTCCTCCTGTTTTTCTGCTATTTACAATTGGTAATCAATAGATTCCATTGGTTTATTTCTATAACAGGTACTCTTCATTGCTTTCCCTGATGGATGCCTGCTAATCGAAGGGAAAAATAAGATCACAAAATTGGTCTGAAATCAACAAGATGAAATTCTGTAAAGACAAGTGCAAAATACTACACATAGGGAGGAAAAATCCAATGCACAAATACAAATTGGGGAATAACTGGCTGGCGCTAGTACTGCTGAAAAGGATCTAGAGGTTATAGTGGGTCACAAATTGTATATAAGCCAACAACGTGATGCAGTTTGGAAAAAGACTATTTTAATAGGAGTATTGCATAAAGACAAAGGAGGTAGTTGTCATGCCCCACTCAGCACTGGTGAGGCCTCAGCTGGAGTACTACGTCCTGTTTTGAGTGTCACACGTTAGGAAACATCTGGACAAACTGCAGAGAATCCAGAGGAGAGCAATAAAAATTATAAAATATAACCTATAAGGAAAGGTTAAAAAAACTGGACATGTTTAGCCTTATGAAAAGACGACTAAGGATGATCTGGTAACAAGCTTCAAAAATTGTAAGGACTGTTATAAAGAGGATGGTGATCAGTTGTTCTCCATATCCACAGAAGCTAGGACAAGAAAAAGTTGGCTTAACCTGCAGCAAGCAAGATTTTGGCTAGATATTAGGAAAAACTTTATACCTGTAAGGATAGTTAAATACTGGAATAGGTTGTGACAGGTTGGGTCACAGAGATCCCCTTGTGAACTGCCACCTGATGTGCTAGGACTACCTCTGAGCCTGTTTTCCCTGGCAGCTTGGGACTTCAGTACCGTGCCTCGTTGTGCCAGAAACACTAGTCTGCTACAAACATAGGCCCATGTCCAATCCACATCCCCCAGAAACTGCAGGCTTAACTAAAAACAACTTAAGAAGTGCCCCTGTCTCCAACACCCAGATACCCCAATGGGATCCAAACCCCGAATAAATCCATTTTACTTTGTATAAAGCTTATACAGGATAAACTCATAAATTGTTTGCCCTCTATAACACGGAAAGAGAGATATGCACAGCTGTTTGCTCCACCACAAATTACCTGCTTGTTCCGGGTTAATTAATAAGTAAAAAGTGATTTTATTAAATATAAAAAGTAGGATTTACATGGTTCCAAGTAATAACAGACAAAACAAAGTAAGTTACCAAGCAAAATAAAATAAAACACCTGAGGCAAGTCTTAGTCTAATACAGTAGGAAACTAAATGCAGGTAAATCTCACTCTCAGAGATATTCCAATAAGCTTCTTTTACAGACTAGACTTCCTCCTAGTCTGGGTCCAGCAATCACTCACACCTCCGTAATTACTGTCCTTTGTTCCAGTTTCTTTCAGGCATCTCTTTGGGGTGGAAGGTTATCTTTTAAGCGAGCTGAAGATAAAATGGAGGGGCTTTCAGGGCCTTATATAGTCTCTCTCTTGTGCAACATCACAGACCCAATATGAACAGGAGTACTTGTGGCACCTTAGAGACTTAACAAATTTATTTCAGCATAAGCTTTAGTGAGCTACAGCTCACTGCTTTGGATGCATAGAATGGAAAACACAGACACGAGATATTTATACATACAGAGAACATGAAAAGGTGGAAGTATGGATACCAACAGGAAGAGTCTAATCAATTGAGATGAGCTATCATCAACAGGAGAAAAAAAAAACTTTTGAACTGATAATTAAAATGACCCATAGAAGGTGTGAGAAGAACTTAACATAGGGAAATAGATTCAATTAGTGTAATGACCCAACCATTCCCAGTCTCTGTTTAGGCCTGAGTTAATTGTATCTAATTTGTATATGAATTCGAGTTCAGCAGTCTCTCTTTGGAGTCTGTTTTTGAAGTTTTTTTGTTGCAAAATTGCCACCTTCAAGTCTGTCACTGAGTGGTTAGAGAGGTTGAAGTGTTCTCCCACTGCTTTTTGAATGTTATAATTCTTGATGTCAGATTTGTGTCCATTTATTCTTTTGCATAGAGACTGTCCAGTCTGGCCAATGTACATGGCAGAGAGGCATTGCTGGCACATGATGGCATATATCACGTTGGCAGATGTGCGAGTGAACCAGCCCCTGATGGAGTGGCTGATGTGATTAGGTCCTATAATGGTGTCACTTGAATAGATATGTGGACAGAGCTGGCATCGGGCTTTGTTGCAAGGATAGGTTCCTGGATTAGTGTTTATATTGTATGGTGTGCAAAGAGAGACCGCTGAACTCGAATTAATATGCAAAGTACTCCTGTTCTTTTTGCAGATACAGACTAACACGGCTGCTACTCTGAGACCCAATATGGGGTCTCTAGCCACCTGGGCAAGTCACATGTCTATGAATGATTCAGTTTTTTGCAGGCCGACACCATTGTTTACATGTTAGTTTGAACATTCCCCAGAAAGCTCAGATGTGGATTGGTGTCTCTCAAAGTCCATTGTTAGTTAAGTACTCCCAAATACTTGAATAACCTCTTCACACTATGTTGACCAAATCTGCCTTATGTGCTTCCTACAGCAAACACTTTAAATACAAGCATAGAGCCAACGCTCGTACCTTGATATAAAAATGATACATGCATACAAATAGGATGAATATATGCAGTAGATCATAACCTTTGCAAAGATATGTTACATGGCATATCTAGCATACAACATATTCCACTTATGTCATATTTACACTCATAAGCATATTTCTATAAAGCATTGTCGGGTGCAATGTACCATAGGTTACCATGGAGGTTGCAGAATCCCCATAACTACACTACATGACCTCTCAAGGTCCCTTTGAGCCGTCCTACATTTCTGTTTTATAAAATGACCTGGGATGCAGGAAATCTCGACCACACTAAAGTTCAACTGTCTAAATACAGGCTTACTTTTTTGGACAAGGGATTAGGTAGGAAATAAAACGAGGAGCAACTCCTAATAAACCTTATGTAGCACTCTTGTTCATAACATTGTTATTCTAAAGCTTGTAATATGTCAGATTTTCAGGAGTAATAATCACCTATCCTGGGCTAGCTTTGGCCAATGTCAATCCTGGGGTCATAGTGTGACCTCCATAAAGCAGTAGATACACAGACAAACATACTGACTTAAAGAATAGAACTTTAGAAAACATTTTAAATTCTGTAAGTAGTTTTTCTTTCTCCTTGCCACAACAGTTGTCATTCAACTGGTTGACAGGAAACCTAGTAAATAATTCCCTGCACTCAGCTTCTGACTCCTGAAGTATTTATGTTGTGTTAATGAAAGCAAAATCAACTAGATTATGTATCTATTTAGGACAAAATCCTTCTCCATCCTTTTTGTTTCTGTATTTTTTACTTTTCACAGTTTGTTTTACGTTGCATTACACATTTTTGTGAAGTGATTTATGTTTTGGTGGCTGCATTCATAACGCTTCCATAAGGACAAAAAAATTGCTGCTGGTTTGAACCATTTTTACTCCCATAAAACTGCCTCTATATTCCCCAGGCATCACCCCAAGCACAAATACTGTTATCTGCCCACATAAAGTGATTGTCTCTGTATTATCAGAGCTTGCAATTTGATTGATACTACCTTTTACACAGCAATCACAGAAGGACAGACCAAGGAAAAGGTACTTCTACCCCATTCTCACTAGCAAATTTAAATATACAATGTATTGTTTTGAGATTTTTAGTTTATAATTCTCTTGAACATGGAGTCACTTTACATTAGATCTAAAATTCACTGATATTTCAATCATGTTTGAGCTTCAATTTTGTTCATTTTAATCAAACATAAGTTTATAAATAATCAGCAGAATATTCCCCAAAGCCACCTGTCCTAGAAATCAGTTGGTATGGGAATGGATATTTTAGAACAAAATATCAGGCTAGATTTAAGTGCAAAATCATCTTTAACAAAAAAGATGAACCCCCATCTCCTTAAGTGTACCCTAATCACTTGTTCTCTGCAAAGCTGGGCTGGCTCTAGAGCACAGTAGCTATTTCTCAGGTCTAACACTCACTCACTTTTTGTCCCCAAGCATTACTGCACTGAAAGTTGTGTGCTGCTGTGATCAGTTTCACACCTAGAAGGGAAGACTGACAACTCTTTGGTAACAGGGCTGGCTGCTCGTCCTCTCTGAACACCTTGATGAAGCCTCCAACAATGCCATCTGTTATTCCACCGAGAGATATGGTGAGCGAGGTACTATCTTATCTTTCATCGGTCCAATCAAAGATAGTACCTCACTCACCTAGTCTCTCTAATAGCCTGAGACCAACAGGCTACAACCACATCTCTAAGCTGAGTCACATACAAGGCTAGTACTAGTCTTTCCTTTGTTGCAACAGCCCTTCAAAGTTCTTCAGCCTTCCTCCACACTGGAGGGCAGGGAGGATAGTTTATTTTTTCCCCCCACACTCCGCTGTCAAGGAGACGCCACTGTCAGCCCACCTCGACCTCCTTGAAACCAAAACCTCACTTACACACCCTTCAGCTGACTAAAAGCTTTAGTAGGGGAACTTTTGATCTTCAACAGGAGCGTGAGAGTAGGGCCGGGGAGGTTCTCCTGTCTTCAACATCAGTCACATTTCTGTCTGCTGGGGCTGCCCTGCTCTGCAGGGATCCAGTCAGTTCCTCCCTGGCCGGACCGGGGAGCGCTCCACGTGGCTCCGCTCAGCTCAGCTCCAAGGTAAATGTGCGGAAGCAGCACCAAGCTGGGGAAGCGGGGACCTCCGTCTGGGGCTCCATGGCACCGGGCCGCGTGCCAGCTCTGGGCTGCCAGGGGATATTCCCGGAACAGGGAGCGGGCCTTCGCAGGGGGCATGTCCCGGCCCCTCCCCGGGCCGCAGTTGGTCTGTGCTGGCAGCGGGGCTGGGCAAGGCGCTGCGCAGGGGCGGGACCGCGCGGGAAGAGGTGGCCGCAGAGCCGGGTCACTTCCTAGCACTCAGTTGCCGCGGAGTTTGCACGGGGCTTGCTCGGCGCCGAGCCGGGAGGTGAGGCTGGAGGCGACGGCGCGGGGTGCTGCGCCCCGGCACAACTTCGCGGGTGGAGTCGGATCTCTCTTGCAGTGGCGGCATCGCAGCCGCCACGTCTGGACTGGGGCAGCCCCCTGAGCCGCGGGATGGGCTAACGCTAGATTGAGGTTTACCCCTGGGAGAGCAGGGAGGGGACAGCGGAGCCGGGCTGTGCCGGGTAAGGGTGACCGCGGCGGGCGGCCCTGCGCGGGGTGGAGGGCACGGGTGCGGCTGGGGAGCCTCCCTTTATTGCTGGTGGGCTGCAAAGGGGGGCGCTCCGCAGGTCCGGCGAAGTGCTGCTGCTTTATCCGTCTCTTTGCTCCTTGCAGGTCTCTCTGGGGGTGAGGGGACGCCCCCTCCCCCTCGCCGAAGAAGAGGAGCGGGTGGCTGCCTGCGAGGCGCCCCAGGCCCTGAGAGTGCTGCCTGGCTCCCCTCCTGCACGCGCCGGCGGCAGCGGAACGTACCCCCGGCGGAGAGTGTCTGTCCAGGCTCCCGCGGCGGACAGCAGCGTCCGGATCCCGGCGAGCGCGAGCCGGAGGATGGCGGGACGCGCTTTGCAGGGCGCTGCGCCCCCGGCCCCGGGCGGAGAGAGGCGGGCGGCGCTGGGGCTGCTGCTGCAGGTGCTGCTGGGCTGGGGCTCGGCTCAGCAGCCCGGCTCCTGCCCCGCGCCCTGCGAGTGCTCCGAGGCGGCCCGGACGGTGAAGTGCGTGAATAGGAACCTGACGGCGGTGCCCCCGGACCTGCCGCCCTACGCGCGGCTCCTCTTCCTCACGGGCAACCGGCTCTCCAGCCTCCCGCCCTGCGCCTTCCTTTCGCCCCCGCTGCCCCAGCTCAGCCTCCTCAACCTGAGCGGCAGCCACCTGGAGCAGGTGGAGGCGGGCGCCTTCGCCAGCCTGCCCAGCCTGAGGCAGCTGGACCTGAGCGGCAACGCCCTGACCAGGCTCAGCCCCGAGGCTTTCGGCAACGCCAGCAGCCCCCTGGAGGAGCTGAACCTCAGCAACTCCCTCAGCAACCACAGCGCGGTGGTCGCCCTGGCCGAGCTGCTGGGCTCGGGGGTGCTGGGCAACTTGAGCCGCCTGGAGCTGGCCGACAACAGGCTGCTCTCGCTGCCCGCGGGCATGTTCTCTTCCCTGCCCAGCCTGCAGCACCTGGACCTGCGCAACAACTCCCTGGTGAGCTTACAGGCCGCGACCTTCCACAGCCTGGCCCAGCTTCAGAGCCTCGACCTCAGCCACAACTCCCTGAAGTGCCTGAAGAACGCCACCATCACCCAGCTCCGCAGCCGGCCCGCGCTCCGCAGGATCAGCCTGGGCCACAACACCTGGGTCTGCGACTGCTGCATCGAGCACCTGGTGAGCTGGCTGAAGGGGAGCGAGCAGGTGGAAGGGAAAGGGGCCTTAAAGTGCTCTTACCCTGACAAGATGCGGGACAAACCCCTGGTGAAGACCAGCAGCTCAGACCTGGACTGTTCTGTTCCTGTAGACATCCAGTCCCAACTGCAAACTTCATATGTCTTCTTAGGGATAGTGCTGGCTCTCATTGGAGCCATTTTTCTCCTAGTCTTGTATTTGAACCGAAAAGGAATCAAAAAGTGGATGTACAATATCAGAGATGCATGTAGGGATCACATGGAGGGATATCACTACAGATACGAGGTGAATGCAGACCCGAGGTTAACAAACCTCAGCTCTAGTTCTGATGTATGAAGAAGATACACTATGGAAGCAGGGCAAGGCACAATAGCTATGCATGAAATGTAGACTTAAGCTTTACACCCATGCTCACTTCCCCATGCTCCCAGAGAAACAACAGATTTATTTGTGCCATGTGGGGAATATGCCTGCATGTAATGTAAAGGTGATGACGATTTTCTGTTACCCTGAAACATTGAGCAATTGTGCATGGTGTTGGGCTGTACATAAGAAACATGCTGCTATTCCCTCTCTTCCTTCCCATCCCCTGCCTGTTTTTCTTTGGAACTAGTTTCAAATAAAGGTATTGAGAGCATTTTTCAAGATCTAAAGTGAAAAAGATCCTCTCTTTGATGTTCCCAACCTGCAAGAGCATATAAAATTTACCAGTACAGATACTATCCAACAAAAGCTGCCTCAACTTTTTTGGGAAAGAAGCTTTATTCATCAATTACAGTTTTGTTCTTATGTATCCTGACAGAGAAGAAGAAAATTTTATTCCATAAACTACCTGCAGATTTAAAAAGCTCCTAATAGCTCTGTACAAAGACGCAACTAAAATAGTGAGCATGCACAAATACTTTGTAGTTTTACATGTTAGGGAAAACTTCAACCTCAATAAGCCGCTTACTCTTTTGTAAAGTTCTTTTTATGGCAGTTTATGTGAAAGTAGGATTCTTTTTTAATATAAACTGCATATAAACTCAGTTTGAACTGTTAAATAATTCAATAAATGTTCTAACAGAGAACTACTGTTATGCTGAAATTTGTTTAATAATACAACTGTAAAATAAATGCATGGAAGTATAAGTTTGGAGAATATAATGTTATTCACAGGTAGTTGTTCCATTAATTAATGGAAAACAAATTCTGTTTTTATAGAACAGGGTCTAGTTTAGAGTCTGGTTATAAGTATTCACATGGCAATTTGTGAAACACCGTATAAGAACAGATAGATTCCACAGGGAGAACAGATTTCCTTTAGTAAAAAGCCCAGCAAACAAACAAAACAAAGGAACAGAGGCTAATACTAAGTTCTCCCTTATTACTAAAATACTGCAAGATTATAAACATAAAAATTACGTGAAAATGTACACTTCAGTTTAAAATCAACTGTGACGATGCATGCTTAAAGCTTTAGAAAATTGCATCTAATCTATTGGTTTTAATTATAAAGTAGATTTTCCATAGTAAATTAAATGTTGACAAATCCTGAAGGCACAATTTGGCACATGAAACTTAACTTATTTGAAACTTGCAATCCTTGGGCAACACTGCAGTAATCTACACTGTGCATCATGTTTTGAGATCTGACCTAATTTTACTGTTTCTTAAAACTACTAACAGGTGATCTTTAATAATTTTATACATGTTTGTGCTTGACATTTGCCTGTAAGTGACATTTTGTTTAAATATTTATGCAAAATACATAAGGAAGGACTTTATCCTATTGCCTAGTATTTAATTTTGATGGCACATATTGAAAGGATAGCAACTGAACCATCTGTTGCCACCAATAACCTAATAAGCTTTCTCTTATAAACAGATTCTAAATGAAGGGGGACAGAGCTGCACTGAACTTTTAACACTTAATTTAATATTTCCGCTTTTTGGCCGAGCACTTTGATTATTTTATCTGACATTCTTAAACAATACTTAATGTAGTATAAAGTTTGTCTGGTACATAGATTATTTTTGCTTTTAATAGTGAAAATTTTAGTAGCTATTTGCCTTTCATAAGACTTTTTATGAACATAAAGTAGCTCTTAAACTAAGATATTGGGTAAAAATAGTATAAACTTAGTCTGACAGTTGTTATTATTTAAATACAGTTTTTTTTTATTCCTGCAGCCTGTGGCATTCTCAAAGTAACTAATTTGTTTTAAGACTAACTTCTGTAGCTTGAAATCATCAACATTACTAATGCTGACATTTGTTTTAAATGTACAGCATATGCAATTTTGAGAATAAGGAAAAGGGACGAACACTCACATTTTGATGAATATGTTTTAAAACTAATGACCTATGATAGCTTCTCCTACTCTGATGATGAATATAAGGATTGCAGAACATTAGGTTCAGTTTACAGATTCAAAAAAGAACAAAAAGCCCAATACCTTCTCAAAAGTCAGTTAAAGTATTAAAGTGTCTGAATAACTTACTGTGCAACTACCAAAAATTCCTTAAAGCTCATGATTACTTAGTAAATGCAAAATAGTCTGTGTTATAAGATAAGCTATTTTTATTGGTTATTTCAGAGATTGTTACCTTCGATTTCATAATGTATAATAATAATTTCAAATATATACCAGACAAGCAGTTTCCTGGAGGTGTGGCCTTTGTTAATAGATAAGTTAAAAATAAATACAGTAAAATATCAGTCGGTCATACATAGCTTATTAAGGATAGCTAATTGACTATCTTAGTCATACAGTCTGTAACTAAAGAATTCAGCAAGTCAGTGTTTGTGTCGTGGGAAAGTGTTTCAATTGTACCAACATCTATTAGTCTCAATGATTATCAGTGTTTTTGTACGATAAAGTCACTGTAGTAAAATTGTTGAGAGAATTAGTGACACCTGCTTTAAAAATAAGTTCTGCCATTTGCTTTCAAGAAGATTTAGTGTATGACCATTAGACTATGACAGTGTCGTGTTATGCTGATATGCACCTAAAATGTTTGACCAATAATGAATGCTTTGGTGTTTTTGTAGAGACTGTAAAATGCATCTGATCTTTAAAATCTTTTCTATACAATTCATGGCTGGAGCTTGTCTTCCTTTCCTGTACAAAATAGTTAGTACACAGAAGGCAAGAATAAGATAGTTATACAAGTGCTTCTGAATTTTTAAAAAGTGTACATTGTAAATGCTTTGGGATTGCAGAGTTTTCTAAAGCATATTCTTTCCCGCTGCTTATCCTGCTTTGACACCTTAAAATTTCATCTAATTACTACTTCCAAAGCAGTTTAACTGGTGGGAAGGCTATTTTATTCCTTCAGACTTTAATAAAAAGTATGCAGTATTAAATGCTTTCAACGCTTTTTTTTTTATATAGGCAACAGCTGAAAGTTCCAAATGGGCTGGTTGTCATTGAGGTTTCATAGGAAAGAGCATCTGGCCTAAAGCAAGGGGTAAGCTTCAAGAAGGATGAGTAGTCAAGAATCAAAAAGAATAAATAGTATTAGATTAAGGGGTCCATTGCTGTCCTAAAAGTAGTCTAATTATAACAAGCTTAATCTTTAAGAGGGAGAAGCAAAGTGAAGCTGGGAGTTAAAAATAATTTTAGTATGTTTCTACATAAATATGAAAAAATGTAGTTTGGATAAGTTGTCATTGTCCGTTCAGGGATAGAAAATTCCCCAAATCTTTGTCGGTCCAGTCAGCTGTTAAGTAGCTAAACATTTCATATGTTCAGCAAAACAGAGCATGACTGCTAGATTAAAACTCCAAAAGTAATCAGAATTTTTACACACCTGTTTTTAAATCTTTTCTTGTTGGCTAGTTTAACTTCTAAGCATGGCTAATAATGCCCTTCTAACAGATAGTCAGGTGAAGCCATCAGTTCAAACCAATATACAGTACTGCCAAAGCTTCCATTGAAGTTATACATAGACATGATGGTAACATTCAAAGTTTTGTTGCACTGAGAGCTAAAGCTCTAATTTTATAACTAACAGGTGTTTTCAATGAGACTGTTATAGATCTATACTGTAAGTATACTGTTTCTCCTTTTTCTCATTCCCCAGAAATCCATTTGTAGGTATTTATAATGAAAGGGTTCCACAAACAGAAAATCAGTCTGATTACTGCATTTTGAGATTCACCGTTGTCATTTTCTCATAAGTTTGGTACTAAAAGGGCCCTTGTCAAGGTTGACAGGATCAAAACTTGACACACACTTTTTCCTCTCTGCAGCAGCTGAGTGTTCATGAGCAACCGCACATTAACTCTGAACACGTGATGAAGGAAAATAACAGTTGGTAAGAAAACATTTAAATTCCAAGCTTCCAGATTATTTTGTATACTGTGATGGAGGGCAAGGGGTTGAAACAATAAATTGTTTTTAAAACTATGAAAGAGATCTTGATTATTCCCATTTTAAATTTGTCAGCAATGATAATCCCAACACAGCTGATCAGTACAATTACTGATTGATATCAGATAGTGTTCTTATGCTGTCAGAGGCCCATGGGCTTTCTTATTGTGGACTGTCTTCATGGATCTACACGCATCTTATTTCTAACGAGGTATGGCAGCAAGGTTTTTGTGCAAAGCAAGTAGAGCTAGGTTATTGTAACTTTCTTAATGCAGGTGTTTCACTTGTGACATTTTTGGTGTGCCATAATGGAATACAGATGTGATACTTTATAAACAAATATACATGTTTTCTGCCCAAATGGGCTTTCAGTGCTCTTTTAAGTGTAAGTTTCTTTTAAATTTTCAAACCAACAAACTTGCAGTCTTTAAGACTGCTGAACATTATGATGTTCTGGGCCTGTTACAGTTCCTATTAGATTAATGGAGACTCCTATTGAATTCAGTTAGATTCAGGTATCTCTAATGTAATCAATATAAATCAAAATAATAAAAATGGGGATTGATTAAGCTACTAAAGGTTATTTTGATATAATTATTTATACTGTAGCTTTTTAAAAATAGTAATTATTTACACTTTTTTCCAAAGCATTCATTGGACAGCATTTTCCTCTTTTGGAAAATGCTGTCCAATGTGTCTCTTGAATTTGAGTTCTCTAAAATTATGCATGAGATAAATAGCATCATAACAAACTAATAGTGATATTTTAATAGACATTGTGGTGAAAGATTTAGAAAGTTAAAGTATGATTATTCTAGAAATCATATGCATGGAAGAGACTTGTACAATTTTTAGATTCAGGGCATGTGCAAATTGAAGCTATGTTTTATAATTAAGAATGATTGTCGAACAAAAACACGTTGGTTTTGCTACCAGATTACTTATAAATGTTGTGTGCTCTCTCGCTCTTGATTTATCTACTTTAAATTTTATAGGCAATGCTGGATTGTGGTTTTAAATAAGAATGTAATTTTTCTTTATAGTGGAGATTATGGATTTGGTACCAATTTTCATTAATTAATACTGATAAAAGCCATTTGTGTGCAAACTGCATGACTTTTTGTTTGTTTGTTTGTTTGTTTTGCAAG
Source organism: Chelonoidis abingdonii (assembly GCF_003597395.2). Classification (NCBI taxonomy): domain Eukaryota; kingdom Metazoa; phylum Chordata; order Testudines; family Testudinidae; genus Chelonoidis; species Chelonoidis abingdonii. Next base: position 66,708,805 of record NC_133771.1, read on the forward strand.
TAAATTCGATAAGTGATATAAGGGATTGTGGCCTAATTATTCTTGTTGTTTTGAATGTAATGTGATAGCTTTCTGATTTTTAAGCTTAATATGTGCAGTACTTTCCAAGTTGCATATTGATTTTTAACACTATTAATGATGATGGATTTTCAGGTTTTTAATGGTTAGATCAAAAAAAATCTGTATTTTATGGTCTGCAAATATATATTTACATATAAGGAAATTATGGTGGCTGATAGTGTCAATTCTCTTACTACAGGGAAATTAAAGAGAAATTGCCAAGAGTTCTGCCTACACAGAGGTTGCAGGCTCAGTCACTTAAAACAACAATAATAACCAAAATAACCCTTTTCCCTTGGGAATAAATCTCATTTTAAAAATTCCTGTTTTCTAGGAACATTTTAGATTGTGACAAAATGGAAATAAAAGTGAAGGCTGCTGTTTCATCGTCTGAGACATTGATATTGCAGAGGGTTGAGGTTATTACAGTACGGTTGTGTTGTGTTCTCTGTTAAAATACATTGGCACAAGAAGAAATCAGAATGCATGGTCAGTCTTAGCTCTAACTTTCTTTCTTTTGTTTCATTCTTAGTGTTAACTCAACACAGAAAACTACTTAAATGTAAACATATTGGGGTTGTCTACATATTGGAGTTTTACAGTCTGAAAACATCCAAACATTTTGTGTACGTTGAACTTTATGTACTAGAGTAGTCCCATTGAAGCCAATGAGTTTGTTCATGAATTTAATATAGGTATATACTTTTACTTTTAAGCATCTAAACAAAAATGCATTGTTGACACCATTAAAAGCAAAATATTAACTGTCAAGAGTTTGTAGCATCCATTATATTGTTAATTAACGGAGAATTGTTGTTTAGTCCTAGGGATATTCTGTACCACTGCGCATATGCAGAATTTATGTCCCTGGCAGATTTCTTTGCTTCCCTGCAGAAAAATTACTTTCTGATGGGAAAGCAAAGGGAAGTCTGAAGAGCGGGCATGAGACCCTCCCCAGCAATATGTTTTTTTGGGTGCCCAAGCGCAGCCAACACCAAGGTAAATCACTCTGAGGTAGGGGGAGGGACTGGGAAGACCTGGCTGGTGGCTACTATTCTGCACTGGGCTCAGCTGCTAGTCCCAGTTGGACTGGGGAGGATGGGACTTCCTCTTCCCCCTGCATGGCATCTGGGCCATGTCAGACTCACCCCCAAATTTCTATAGGAAGGTCTGAAAATTCTCCCTCCCTCCTCCCCCCTGCGCTTCCTACACCCATCACTCCTCAACGGCAGGGGGAGGGATCTCTGTACAGGGAGCTGCTCCCCATGCATCCAGACCTGCCTGTCAAACCTCACCACCCCAATGAACCATCTGGATTCCTACCCTATCAAGGCCCAACAAGCTGCATCTGGACCTACCCACTGAGCCTCCCACACCTAGAACCTCCCCTGCTGAGCCCCAACTACCTTCACCTGGACCCCCGTGCAAAGTCCCATTACTGTTCCACCAGAACTCTCCAACAAGCCCCTGTACATCCAGATCCTTGCCCGCTACCGGATCCCCCACCCAGACTGCCCCATGCAGAACCCTCTCAACCCACACTAAGCCCCTTCACACTTGGATCTTGTCTTGCTGAGCCTGCCTGTCCACACCTGGTGCACCTGGCACAGAGGAGCAGGCCTGGTCCTTGCGCTATGTCAGGGTTGGGGTGCAGCCTCACCACTAAGTCCGTGCACCGGATTGAGCTGCACAGTGATCTCCCACCTCTGTTTTGCCAGTGGCTTGTGCTCCCCAGTGCCATGCTGGAGCCTCCACATTTATTTGACAAATAAAATTTGCAGAATTTTAAAATTTCATTCACAAAATTTTAATGTTTGGAACAGAATGCCCTCAGGAATAGTTGTTGAAGTAACAGCCTGTTTCTTCTACTTAACCAGTATTTTAGACTTTGGGCATATCACTTATGACCTAGACTTTTCTCAAATGCAGAACACCTATAACAGGGTGAATTGGCTTTAAATCACCAAGTGGAAAACCTCCATTTAAATAATTGATTTTTAATCAACTTTTCCATTTGTACTTGAGCTATTTGGAAAGTTGTATTATCATAGGTTGATATAACCATTAAATCATGTTGATTTACAATTTAATAGAGCCTTTACACAAGATGTGGTACATCTTTTTGCTACACTATAATTTATTTAAGCAATTATGTAGCTTAATAGTTTCACATTCTTATTAGCTGTACATTTTTAGTGGGTTAGAAAATGGTGAATGATGTTGCTTATTTAGTAGATAATTTATCTTTTTGCTCATGATTTGTGTTAAGCTGCATTAGGATAACTTAAATTTAAACACAGCAACATAAAATTTAAGCAGATCAAACTTAAATGTTTTTTAGATATATAAACTCATCAAAACATGTTTCACATTTACAATTTAAATGATTTATTAAACAGAGGAATTAACTATAGTCAGTGAATTAAATTATTCTTTCAGGTCAGCCTGGGAAAGTTTTCAAATATGGTTAAGTGAAAGTGACTGAATTTAAGATCCGATTCCCCTAAATCCTGATGAAGATGACACAATCTCTTAAATTATTTAGGCTGACCTATTGTGCCATATTAAGAGAGCTTAAAACTTAGCTGTTTTTCCCCTGATTCTTTCTTTATGTAGAAAGCTGTTTTTAAATCGCATTTTTGATAGAGGCTCATGGATTCAGCATATTTATTTTTATTTGAATTTTTAAATTTTATAATTTTAGGCCTTAATACATTGTGTATTAAATTCAGATTTTCTTTTAAAGATGTTTATATTTTAAAAAAATCAGATTTTTTTTCTATGCCCCCCCCCCCCAACCTCACATTTTCTCCCCACCCTGCCTATCGCTCTCAATGGAAGCTACTGGTGCTTAATAACCAATGTTTTCCAAAGTGACTAATGATTCTGGGTGCCCAGCTTGACACCTTTAAGGGGCTTGACTTTTCAAAAGTGCTGAAAATCAGGCCTCTGCAAATTGTCTTAAGTTGGGCATCCGAAATTTGAGCAATTCTAATCATCTTTTAAAAGTTTGGCCAACATCTCTGAAGATCGAGTTCCTGGCACCTCTGTGCCTCCATGTGAGAAAGCTGGTGAACAGTAAGTACCTCACAGAGATACTGAAAGTCTTAGTTTGTGAAGTGCTTTGAGAGTCTTAGTTCTCTCTACTCCCTTTCTTGTTCCCTCTGCTCATTTAGTACCTGCCTTTGTCCATTCCCAGAATCTTGCCACTGTCTATCAAGAGCCTTCTCTGTAACTTCCGGCATATGCAACAGCCTTCCTACATCTCTTGCTTCACTCACTCACCATCTATATCTTAAATATTTTCTCCCTCACCTTTCTCTCCACCTTTATAGTATTAAGCAATCAAGGATACAATTTATATGAAAGCAGCCACCTACAAAATAAACTTAGGTGCTTTTTAAGCAAATGAATTCACAAGATTGAGTATATCTTAAGACTTCAGTGGGGGTTTTCTATGCAGCATTTCTTTTTCCTGCATGCACTTTATATTCAGTTTTCCAGGATACCAGAAAATGTCTCAGGTAGGACAGAGTGACTCTGATCCAAAGCTCTGATAGTGTAAGAGACGTACTTTTGGTCTGAAAAAGCAATCTGGGAAACATGGGTTTCCTTCCCCTAGCAGGGTTAAATGCCTCAATTAAATTAATCAAATGTGAAGAAGTACTGTCTCAAGCGAACAAAGAGGAAGGCAAACAGAGCATGTGGAGAGTGGGAGTTTTAATATGGGACTACTAGGAAATCTGACTTTGGAGAACCAGTGTATCCAATCTTTGTACTATTATTAAGGAGGAAAGGAATTTGTCTGATAAATGGAATAATACATAAAGATTAGTGTCTGAGTTTGTATAATTTTATTACCTACTGAGAAAAGGAAAGATGGGATTTTGCAAACTAGAACCCAGAGGAAAACATAACTACTGAAAAATACACCTGGCAAAGAAGACCACTAAGGTACCAGTACACGTGTAGAAAGCATTGGGGTAAGAAAGGATTGCTATTGAGTATGATATTGAAATACTTTATTTAACTTGAAGGAGTTAAGAGGTCTGGATTCTATAATTATTTTGTAATTTGCTTTTAAGTAAAATGGCTACTTACTCTAGAAGTGAAAAACACAAACTATTATGTTCTGATTTTTTTTCATTTCCCTAACTCCCTCCACATCTACAGAACCAATACGTTTGAACTATCTGCAGAGCACTCATACTCATCTGGGGACACGTGTCCAATATTTTAGTGTTACTTTTATGTGAGTACATTCATATTTGTATACTTCAAGAAAATAATTTTAGAGGATAAAGTTCAATGTTAACTGCGAGGTAAACTAGCTGGCATAAGCTGATTTGATAATTTATCTGTAAATACAACTATGTTACATCACTGCTGTAAATTAGAATTTACAAGGAACGTATGTCTTTCAGGAAGCTTGAATGTTAATTGTGCAGGGTTTCTAGTTTAGTCCAGCAAATAACAGAAATTTACTGCAAACATAGGGATGAATGGCTCTGCATAATAGTTATGCAGATTAGGCATTTTCCACAAAGTGGTACAAGATATTTTTACAGCATAAGTTTCCAGGGAGACAGTCACAATCCAGTAGGGGTTACTGTTGTCTTGAATAAAGCTCTTCAGAGCTTCATAGTTTGTCATTTTTGTGATCACAAATACCTGTATATCTCACACAATAGGATTTGATGAATAAGATGAAGTAGCATGAACTGACTTGACCTATTAAAAAAACAACAACAAACTTGTAGGAGACTAGTTAGACTATATGCTATCAGTACCTCTCACCAGCCAGAATCATCGTAACTTCAAATACAAACCCATTTTATCTGAGTACTAATCATTTGAAGGATTTATATAAAATGTTCTACAATATAACACTTAATATTCCCTTAGTATATTTGTGTAGCAGTTGCTACAATGCAGCATAACGAGGGCAAAATAGGTACCTAGATGTATTTTGTAAAAGTGCCTAGAGGCTTATCTCTTAATGCTTTCTGAGAAATGAAAAAGTGGAAGTGAACAAAAGGATGGAGTAGTGTAACTTGAATTAGACAATAAAATCTGGTGTACCTTCTACAGAAAATCACAGTACTAACTAGACACATTCTTGGTGAGTTTTTTTTTTTTTTAAATTCTGACCATGCAAATATATTTCTCCCCATTTCCTTTTAATTATAGATCCCACAATAGACTGAGACAACTCTGCTTACAGAGCTGTCACCTTGCAAAGCAAAAGTGAAGAGCAAGAAGGTAAATGTCTTCAATATAATTTTATAACAGGTCAGTAAGGTAAGACATGGAATAGGACTGAAGGTCTCTAGGCAGTTGCAGTTCTTTCTGCCATCACTGTAAAATCAAATGGAAAGGTTGAAAGTTTACATACTGGACTAGGGTGCAGTTTCTTACAGATATTTCTGTTCACTGAAGTTCATTCTCCTGTGCTTCGTTTTGCTTGAACCGCAGCTAATGCTCTATCAGACATTTAATGTAGTTCAACAGAACATACAAATTTGACAGTCTGCTGTACCTATTCCATTCCATAATATTTTTATACCATGCTTATGTATCTGAATGCACATGAACTGTTCATATGTGTGGCAGTACAGTGAACCTCTTTGGAAAGTTCACTATTACAGCTATAAAATTATTACATAAGGTAAAAATGTATGAATACTTCACCAGTCTGGAATTCATATGTTATGCAATAGTAGTTAATCACCACTGTGTTACTGAGGGTTTGAAAGGGTGGGTGGGTACATAGCTAGAAAAAGAAGGTGGCTCAGTCCCAAAAAAAAAAAAAGGCATTTCATGGATGTATCGGGAAAGTTCCAAGAAGGCAGTTCAGTGGTAGTCCCAGCAGCAGAGGGATGCATGTAAGCATCCTGCATAAACTAACTTACACCTGCCCCATCACAGACATACATGCCACCCCAACAGTGTAAGCAAAGCTCCTCCCACAATCTACAAGGTACATATCCACTGTGATAAGATCTGTGGTTCACCTGGGTCAGCTGACTTGGGCTCAGAGAGCTATCAAATTGCAGTGTAAAGTCTCAGGCTGGACCCTGGGCTCGGAGACCCCTGCAAGGCTGGAGAGAGTCTGAGCCTGGGCTCACATCTACACTGCAATTTTTAGCCCCACTGCCTGAGCCAGCTGACCCTGGCTCTGAGACGTGTGTGGTGGTGTTTTTTTTAATTGCAGTGTAGATTTACTCTAAAAGACCTGCAGCATGGCCACAACTGGCCTGGGTCAGCTGACTCAGGCTTTAGGGCTATAAAATTGCAGTGTAGATGCTTGGGCTGAAGGCCAGGCTCTGAGTCCCCAGGAGTGTGAGGAGGGTTACAGAACCCAAGTCCCAGCCTGATCCCAACCTCTACACTGTAAGTTTTAGCCCCACAGTCACTCAGAGCCCAAGTTAGCAGACCTGGGCTCTGGGACTTTGTGCCATGGGTTATTTTACTGGAGTGTAGACATCCCCACAGTGTTGGGAGAGCCTGCTCTAAGACCAAACAGTATTTCCACACTGAAAATGCTTTAATTAGTATTTGTACCCTACACATCCATGATAAATTGGGCCCACTCTGAGAATGTGCTGCTTTTGTTTGTTTGTGCTGTGTTTTCCATTATTATCCATAGTGGGCCAGATACTGCATTTTCTGTAGACACAGAACTCTCTAATTTTGAATCCATCACAGGTAGCCTGCACAAGCCCAGCAGAAGTGGAGGTCCTCTCTCACCCTGCAGAAAAGGCTGCCCTTACCTGGTATAAGGACATAAGAATGGCCATAATGGGTCAGACCAAAAGTCCATCTAGCCCAGTATCCTATCTTCAGACAGTGGCCAATGCCAGATGCCCCAGAGGGAATGAACAAAACAGGTAATCATCAAGTTGCCAATTCCCAGCTTCTGGCAAACAGAGGCTAGGGACACCATCCCTGCCCATCCTGGCTAATAGCCAGTGATGGACCTATCCTCCATGAACTTATCTAGTTCTTTTTTGAACTCTGTTATAGTCTTGGCCTTCACAACATCCTCCAGCAAGGAGTTCCAGAGGTTGATTGCACACCACTTGAAAAAATAGTTCCTTTTGTTTGCTTCAGACCTGCTGCCTGTTAATTTCAGTTGGTGACCTCTAATTCTTGTGTTATGAGAAGGAGTAAATAACACTTCCTCATCTACTTTCTCCACACCAGTCATGATTTTATACACATCATTCACATCCCCACTTCCCTATCATCTCTTTTCTGAGCTGAAAAGTCCCAGTCTTCTTAATCATTCCTTACGTGGAATCTGTTACATACCCCCAGTCGTTCTCATTGCCCCTCTGTGAACCCTCTCCAATTCCAAATCTCCCTTTTGAGATGGGGCAACCACATCTGCACACAGTATTCAAGATGTGGGCATACCATAGATTTATATAGAGGCAATATGCTATTTTCTGTTTTATTATCTATCCCTTTTTTAATGATTCCCAACATATCCCTATGGATGGATATGTATCCAGAAGCTCTCTGCTGTTGCCCTGACTCTGTCCCCCTCCCACCTCTTCGGTAGTCCAGCTGTATTAAAACCATACTGACAGGTCTTCTCCTGACTGTAGCCCCAGAAAGAGAGCTCAGTGGGGAAAATGACAGAGCCCTGAAGTATATTGATTTTTTTTCCTAGGTAAGCTTCTGAGGGCCAGAGAGCAAATGAGTTGCACTCTTTTTTCTCAGACTCCCAGAACATGGAAACTGGAGGCTCAGAGAAGTTGAAGCCCTTTTCCACATGGTAGCATCCTTTTACACTGTACAGATTTTAGGATGATGATCAGAGCCTTTCATTGCGGTTTTAGAGGATGAAGAATGCAGGTTTGGGTTTCAGATATGTAGGTAACACATGAACCACATTTTCTGCCTTCTACATGAGAGGGTAATAACTCTTTTTTTTGTTTGTTTGTTTTTTTATAAGCTCATTTCACAGTAGGGTTGCCAACTGTCTAATTGCACAAACCCAAAAACCTGTGCTCCACCCCCTACCCCACCCCTTCCACAAGGCCATGCCCCAGCTATGCCCCTGCTTACTCTTTCCTCCCTCCCTCTGTTGCTCACTTTCCCCCACCCTCACTCACTTTCTCTTGGCTGGGGCAGGGGGGTTGAGGTGTGGGTTCTGGGCTGGGGGTGTGGCCGAGGGGTTCGGAGTGTGGGAGCGGGCTCTGGGCTGACCCTGGGTGCAGGAGGGTGTGTAGGATGCAGGATCTGGTAGGGAGTTTGGGTGCAGGAGGGGGCCCAAGGCTGGGGCAGGGGGTTAGAGTGTGGGAAGAGGTGAGGGATGTGGGCACTAGAAGGGAGTTTGGGTGCAGAAGGGGACTCAGGTCAGGATCAGGGGGTTGGAGTGCAGGAGGGAGTGAGGGGTGCTGAGTCTGCAAAGGAATTTAGGTGCGGGAGGGGGCTGAGGGCTGGGGCAGGGGGTTGGGGTGCAGGCTCTGACTGGGTGGTGCTTACCTCGGGCAGTTCCAGGAAGCAACCAGCATGTCCAGCTCCTAGGCTCAGGGGCAGCCAGGTGGCTCTATGCGCTGTCCCTGCCTGCAGGCACCTCCCCTGCAACTCCCACTGGCTGCGGTTCCTGGCCAATTGGAGCTGCGGAGCCGGTGTTTGGGACAGGGCAGCACACAGAGACCTCCTGCACCTAGGAGTCAGAGGGATGTACCAGTCGCTTCAGGGAGCCACACAGAGCCAGGGTGAGTAGGGAGCCTGCCTTATCCCTGTTGTCTTGCCAACTGGACTTTTAGTGGCCTATTAAAATCTCCTGGATTTGTTCCATTAGCCACTGTGAGATCGATTTCAGGAGACTTCCAGCTAACCTGGGAGGGTTGGCAACCCTATTTCACAGTGTAAATTCACAGAACAAACATCCATTTTAGGAGAGAAGAATTTAGAGAAATTCATTTGAATCCTTTTTACAGATTTTATTTTGTGCACATTGCTGGACTCTATTGTATTTAGAAATTAGTGCTTGAGATTTCTTTCATCCAGACTTCTAAGATAAAGGGAAAAAAATTGGCTGTTAAACATTTATTAAAAATGACTCATTCTTTATGTCCAATTTTAGATAACACTAAAATAATTGCCTCATTTTCTTAAGTATTAATTTCAGTAATGTTAATCATGCTGAACTAATTTTATAGCTGGAAGGGTACCACAGGACAACTGGGCAATTTTTGGCATCTAGCAAGTTTTGCAGGTTGCTTTAGAATTCATAATTTATAAGACAATGAGATGGAGGCCACTCCTGAGTGGACAGTTTTAACCAAAACACTCCTCTGTCTCCACTTTCTTTTTATTGTATTTCCAGCAATGAGATGCTGCCAATATTTTGACAAAGGAATGCCACAAACACCATTTTCCCCCATAGCCTGTCCCAAAACCTGTGTAGCTGGGTGTGTGTGCTTTCAGAGAATAGGAATGAGGGAGAGGGGAAGATAGTCATGCATTTTCTCATTGAAACAAAGACACTCAATCATAACCAAGAAGGGAGAGAATTCAACCCTGCAATAATGCAGTAAGTACACTTGCTCGACATACTTGCATTTTGTGCAATACCATCAATACACTTCAGTTGTTTGGGTACAGCATTCAACTTACTTAATTTGAAAACAGAGGGCTAAAACCATGGCCCTGATCCTCCTATGTAGCTGAACAGCACAACACATGCACCCCTCCTGAGTGTGTAAAGGTGGCTTTCTATCACCATTATGCTGGTCCTGGTTCGGCTGTGTGTTGGGCTAATACCCTGCCATAAGCTAGAGAAGCCTGAAGGCTCCTCTAAATTATGTCAGCTGGCCCTAAGGAGCCATGATGATACCCAGTGTCACAGACGCAGCGTAATGGTTCCTTTACCAGGCTCCTTCCGTGCATTCCACTGCTTCTGTGACACGGGAAGGTTCCTCACTTGCCCTGGCCTTGTGGCTGGTGTGTGCTGGCAGTGTGTTTGTAAAGCAGGCCCACTGCAGGCAAAGTTTGGAGGCCTATGGTATTCTTTTTGGAGAATTTTGAAAGTACTTGACACTTGTGGGAACTGGGGCATTCCAACAATGAAAGCATGAGAATCAGACGTATTTTCTGAGTCCAGGAATATATCATCCTAGGCAGGGATGGATTTAAAATTGTTCAGGTGGAGCTCTACCAGAAGCAGGGAAATTGTCCCTTTCAACTTGATGGTTTAATTTTAACAAAGGGCTGCTTGGATCCCCCTTCAGCACAGCAGTTATCCCTTTTTTAGACAAAGTAGTAGAATGCCAGACACACTGAAAGGGAGACAAAAGGCAGTGCACTTCACTAAAGCTCAGGTTTCATCCCCTGTATCATCCTGGCTAGTGAATATTAATGCAGAACATTTGTAGACATTTCTTGAATGTGATTCTATTGGCAACAGGATCTTAGATTCTGGAAATAATGTTTAAGCAGGAGGAAGATGAACAATATTTCTTTCAAAATGTAAACTCTAGGGGCAAAGAGCAGTTTTGTTCTGTGTTTGTACAGCACCTAGCACAATAGGGTCCTGATTTAAGACTAGGCTCCTAAGCCCTACTGCAATATAAATAATAGCAATGTTGCTCTGAAACTTTATTCGTGTTTTCTTTATGTTGAAAACTGTAATAAAATAACACAACAGCTTCTTCCAGGAATAATGAGTCTATTCTACGTGAGTGCTTAACATTAGAAAAACTGCACGTGCTGGGTCTGAAGTGTGAAGAGTTATAATACCGCTTTTTTTTTTTAAAAAAAGTGCAAATGTACTGAAAGAACCTCTTGACATTTAAAAATGTCTACTAAGCACTAAATGCTACATATACTAAGAAAAAAATACTTTAATAAAGACCCAAAACTACTTATAATAAAATCTGAGTTTTTAATATTTAATGTTTCAACATGGGGTGCACCTATCAAGGACTGGGAAGAGCATATTTGGATACAGACTGGCTAATCTAGTGAGGAGGGCTTTAAACTAGGTTTGATAGGGGCAGGTGACAAAAGCGCACAGGTAAATGAAAAACATGGAGACTTGGGAGAAAGGTCAAAATCTGGGGGGAGTATGGGCTATTATAGCAGGGATAAGGGAGAGACGAGAGAATCTGGGGAGGAAATCAAAGATACATCAGTATCTTAGATATGTGTATACTAATGCAAGAAGTATTGGGAATAAGCAGGAAGAACTTGGAATGCTAATTAATAAACACAACCATCACATAGTTGGCATCACAGAGGTTTGGTGGGATAATACACACAACTGGAATATTGGTATAGAAGGGTACAACTTGCTGAGGAAGGACAGCCACGCTCTAAGATACAACCGTATATGCTCCGATCCCTCAGACAGAGACAGACATCTACAGGCTCTCTATCAAGTGTCCTTAAAACTACACTACCCACCTGGTGAAGTGAAGAAACAGACTGACAGATCCAGAAGTGTACCCAGAAGTCACCTACTACAAGACAGCCCCAACAAAGAAAGTAACAGAACGCCACTAGCAGTCACCTACAGCCCCCAACTAAAACCTCTCCAACGCATCATCAAGGATCTACAACCTATCCTGAAGGACGATCCCTCATTCTCACAGGTCTTGGGAGACGGGCCAGTCCTTGCTTACAGACAGCTTCCAACCTGAAGCAAATACTCACCAGCAACTACACACCACATAACAAAAACACCACCCAGGAACCAAACCCTGCAACAAACCCCAGTGCCAACTCTGTGCACATATTTATTCAAGGGACACCATCATAGGACCTAACCCCATCAGCCACACCATCAGGGGCTCGTTCACCTGCACATCTACCAATGTGATATGCCTTCATGTGCCAGCAATGCCTCTCTGCCATGTACATTGGCCAAACCGGACAGTCTCTACACAAAAGAATAAATGGACACAAATCTGACATCAGGAATCATAACATTCAAAAACCAGTAGGAGAGCACTTCGATTTCCCTGGTCACTCAGTAACAGACCTAAAAGTAGCAATTCTTCTACAAAAAAACTTCAAAACCAGACTCCAATGTGAAGCTGCAAAACTGGAATTAATTTGCAAACTGGATACCATCAGATTAGGCCTGAATAACGACTGGGAGTGGTTGGGTGATTACACAACCTACACCTAATTTCCCCAATACTAATTTCTCCCTACGTTACTCACAACTTCTTGTCATCTGTCTGTAATGGGCCACTCTCTTAAGTTATTTTTCCTCCCTTGGTAACCTGCTGTTAATTGATTTATCTCGTTAGACTGACCTCACACTTGGTAAAGCAATCCCTATCCTTTCATATATTTATATGTGCTCCTGCATTTTCCACTCCATGCATCTAATGAAGTGGATTCTAGCCCACGAAAGCTTATGTCCAAATAAATTTGTTAGTCTCTAAGGTGCCACAAGGACTCCTCTTTGTTTCTGCTGATACAGACTAACACGGCTACCACTCTGAAACCTGATGAAAACAGTATGAGGAAGCAAGTAGCTAATTTACAACACTGAAAGTTATGCACTGAAAACTTGGCCTCCTGGGAGAACAATATAATACCCTGAGATGTGATATAAAACATTTATAACCTCTCTTTTTAAAAGGCTTCCAGGGAGGAAGTTTCAGCTTCTACATTTGTTGCATAACGCTTCACTGTAAGAAACATATAAACTGAAGAAAGGAAAGATCACAGAAGGTTAGCAGTTAATTCCATCTTGCTTCTTAAAGTACTTGTGTGGTGACAATTTACAAGCTAAAGCATTTTATACATTTCAAATACATAAAACCAATAATTTCTCACTCAATCAGGAAAAATTATATTGCTTATCAGAAATTCTTGGGCTATCATATGCAGTTTTCTCTGTCTCTGTAGTAGATCCCCTATACTGCTTAATATTATAACTGTAGGCTAGCACCTAGTAATAATATAAACTTACAAGTAATGCTATGCCTAAAAATTGCTTCTTAATATCTCTTTATATCCATAAAAATGAGTCTGATTATATTCTCCTATATAATATTTTTCAACACAATCCCAACAGTCACAGCCACGTTACATTTTTCTCGCACACTGCAGCTAATGCCCCACTTCTCACTGACATTTATCACACTCTGGGAATCTTCTTGATTCAATTTTTGTTGGGTATATTTAGTCTAATGTACCAAACTTATGCAAAAGTAAATGCCATTGAGTGCCTAGAGCAATTATTTTCATCTGACTTCACTTTCATGCCAGCGTCCTGATGAAAGAGCATTCCAATTTATGCTGAGGTTAAACATATAAAAAAGTGTATCTAAAAATAATTCTAACCAAGAAATCACATTCCAATTCATTTCCAGAGATGAAGCATTTAAATTGATTTCATTAACCAAGGCCATTTGTCTTGTGTGCTCACAAATTCAAATTTCATAGTAGTAAGTGGAATATGTGTGGGAAATAGCAATTGTGCAAATGAAATAATTATCTATGAATTTAAAAACAGAACAAATATTCCCTTCTTTTGTTCCCAACCAGCAATCCCCAAACTACCTTTGGTGTTTCCTCAGCGTTCCCAATGAACTAGTGTTCATTCTGCTCAGACACATTTGTGACATTGCAAAGGGGAAAGAGGTCACAACAAGGAGAAGTTCCAACTGCCAGAACTCTTACCAGAAATCGTTTTTAATGAGCAAGTTCACTCCTTTCAGGGCAATCTTCACAATTTCCCTTTGCTCTGAGTTAGAACACCTGGGATTTGTCAGTGAGGCTGTGTGTTGAGAACAGACCAAAAATAGTTCCGTGAAGGATCCCATGATAAATTGCTAGCTTTTATGAGTCACCTTTGAAATGTGAACTAGTGTATGTGGTGATTTGGTTTGCATCATTAGGACAAGAAAGTTCAGTGAACTTAACCGTAAACATTTGAATAATTTCAGTGTATACAAGAGAAGGGATTTCTTTTGATCTAAAATATGGCCAAACCTAAATGCAAATAAAATTTTGAATGCAGAAATCTGAAGAATCTTATTAAATGTAAATCCTTTACTTATCTGCCCCGTCCACATGCATGCTTTTAACAAAGCAACAGCACAGAAATGCAACATATTGCTCCAGAAGAAAACTTCAATGCAGATGAAGCTGAGAATTGATTACCTTTACAAGCACAAGCTGTACTACACTGTTGGCATTTAAATTTTCAGTAATTAAAAGTCAGAATCATCTCAGTTAAGGTTCCAATACAAGGTTTAATTCTACATTGCATATGCAGGTTGAAAATCCTCTCTTGATTTCCAAAGGAACTTTCATTCTGGGCCCCTTCAGACATAACCTGGAAAGTCACCACACTCTAAATTTGGGGCGGAGATTCTCAGCAGATCTAGACAACATAAAAATGAAAATGTCTAATACTAGTGTACCATACCATTGCTACTATGTGTCAAACAGTACTGGTATTAGTGCAATAGTGGAAGATTTCCTGAAAAATACTAGTGTAGACTAAGGACCAATCCTACAATAAGCTAAACTTGGGGCGACCCCTATACACATGCAGGAGTGAGGTCTTGAAATCCAAGCCTGCAGATGGCAATTTTGTTGTATGTTCAGGAAAATAAATAAATAGAACTCTGCATCCCTGGTAGGTAACCTTTAAAAAAATAGTATTTTTAATCACAATCTGTTGGTTAAACCAATGGGGTTCTCTAAAACCCACTCCTGATACCCTTTCTTGTCTTCCAGCAGTGAGAGGCTAGACTTGGGCAAGGGGTGCAGTGAGAGAAATCACTACTTCAGGTGCTATTACTCCCAGGTCACCATGTTCTCAGCTGGTGTTTAGAGGGGCTATAATGATCTAGTGTTCCTGTTGTTTTGGCTTCGTGAATAACCTGTGCCAGGGGCAGGGTCGCCCGGGGGGGGGGCAAGTGGGGCAATTTGCCTCGGGCCCCGCAAGCCCTGACCTGGCGGCGGTCTGGGTCTTTGCCAACATTTTGGCGGCAGGGGGCCCTTCAGTTCTGCCGAAGACGCAGAGCAACTGAAGGGCCCCCCACCGCCGAAATGCTGCCGAAGACTCGGACCACTGCCAGGTGAGTACTAAGCGCCTCGGCTCCCCTGCTTTGCTCCAGGCCCCCTAAATCCTCTGAGTGGCCCTGGCCAGGGGTCGGCAACCTCTGGCACACGGCTCGCCAGGGTAAGCACCCTGGTGGGCCAGGCCAGTTTGTTTACTTATTTGCACCGTGTTGTCTAGGAAGTGGACCTCCCGTGTAGATTGGTCCAGGCTGAGGCTGATGGTGGGGTGGAAGCTGTTGAAATCGTGGTGGAATTTTTCCAGGGTCTCTTTCCTATGGGTCCAGATGATGAAGATATCATCAATGTAGCATAGGTAGAGAAGGGGCGTGAGTGGACGAGAGCTGAGGAAGCGTTATTCCAGGTCGACCATAAAAATATTGGCATATTGTGGGGCCATGCGGGTGCCCATAGTGGTGCCACTGAACTGGAGATATGTAACCAGATCAGCCACACCATCACCGGTTCATTCACCTGCACATCCACCAATGTAATATACGCCATCATGTGCCAGCAATGCCTCTCTGCTGTGTACATAGGCCAAACTGGACAGTCTCTACGGAAAAGGATAAATGGAGACAAATCAGATATTAGGAATGGCAATATACAAAATCCTGTAGGAGAACACTTTAACCTCCCAGGACGCACGATAGCAGATCTTAAGGTGGCCATACTGCAGCAAAAAAACTTCAGGACCAGACTTCAAAGAGAAACTGCTGAGTTTCAGTTCATCTGCAAATTTGACACCATCAGTTCAGGATTAAACAAAGACTGTGAATGGCTTGCCAATTACAAAACCAGTTTCTCCTCCTTTGGTTTTCACACCTCAACTGCTAGAATAGGGCCTCATCCTCCCTGATTGAACTAACCTCATTATCTCTAGCTTGCTTCTTGCTTGCATATATATATATATACACACCTGCCCCTGGAAATTTCCACTACATGCATCTGACGAAGTGGGCATTCACCCACGAAAGCTCATGCTTCAAAACATCTATTAGTCTATAAGGTGCTACAGGATTTTTGCTGCTTTTACAGATCCAGACTAACACGGCTACCCCTCTGATACTTGACTCACAAGGTCGTTTACATCTTGTCTACCAAGCACTTTGTAAATGGATTATTCAAGGTGATGACCCATTAAGAAACACAACAGGCCTTAGAAGAAGCTTATACCCACCCAGTGGGCCTTCCTGTGGCTGCTTCAACCGGATGGATAATGGCTGCTATGACTCAGCAAAACATGCAAGGGCATGTGACTAGATCATGTAATACTGGACTCCATCTGGTGCCTGTACTTTTCCACAAACTGTATTGAGGACTTTGCTTGGAACAATGAAGTTACGTCCACATGGAAGAAGCTATTAAAGGGAGAAGTGACATCACTTGGCCTTACACCCCCTACAACTCAACACTTGTAAACACCTCAGGAACAAAGACTGGACTTGGGGGTGGTCTCAGGAGGGAAAGAAGGAGGCCCAGCCTGTGTATGGAAGATTGGTGAACTATTTGTACCATCAGGGTAAGACACTGCTTGATTCAAATCCTGTCTAGTTAATAGAACTCAGATTGTGATTTTTGTTTTATTTCTTAGGTTATCTACTTTGAGCTGCATACTTATTACTTATAATCACTCAAAATGTATCTGTCTGTAGTTAATAAATCTGTTTTATATTTTACCAAAAACAGTATGCTTTGAGTGAAGTGTATGAATAATCTTAGCTCAGTTAATGAAAAGCTTGTGCTTGTTCCGTCCACATTGAGGGAGGAGCAGACTGGTTAGTAATAAACTTACACTGGTTAGGCTTTTGACCAGGGCAAGACAGTGCAGTTCTGGGGTTCTAGGCTAGTGGGGCTGAAGAGAAACTGGCTGAAGCCTCTCTGTTGTTGGTTCATGAGTGGCTGGCAAAAGCATTTATGTAACTCAGCTGGGTGTGTCCCTGCCTGTGAATGTTTATGTAAGTGCAAGACCTGGGGAGCTCTGCAGCTTGTCACAGCATCATAGTGTGAGAGGGAACCCAGGCTGGTCAGACAGAGGACTCAGCGGTAGAATCATCGAATATCAGGGTTGGAAGAGACCTCAGGAGGTCATCTAGTTCAACCCCCTGCTCAGCTCAGGACCAATTCCCAACTAAATCATCCCAGCCAGGGCTTTGTCAAGCCTGACCTTAAAAATCTCTAAAGAAGGAGATTCCACCACCTCCCTAGGTACTCCAGTTCCAAGTTGCACCCTGAAAATGCCTATCACAAGTCCCACATCAGAATATCCCATAGTCCAGCAGCTACGGCACTCATCTGAGCTGAGAAAGACAAAGTGGGGGGACTGAACTGGAGTCTCCTACATCCCGAGTGAGTGCCATATCCACTCGGCTCAGAGTTACACAGGAGGCTGCTGCTGCCATCATTTTGTGTGGAGTTAGGCATGCACCTAAGCCATTTTTGCAAACAAGGGCTTAGGTGCCTAAGCCGCCTGACTCCAAGTAAGGGGTTCTCAGCTGTGGATCGCAAGCTAAGATAGGAGTCTACCTGCATCCCAGACTTAGGCACCAGGCTCTGTGAAGGGATAGGGCTTAGGACAAACCCCTCATCAGAATCAATGGCTGAGATGGCTATGCCTAGCATGCTGGCTTTTGTGGATCTGATTCTTAGGTGCCTAAATCTTCGCATTCACTGTATAGATAGCTTTGCTGCGTAACACAGGCTTTGTGGATCACATTGTTGTTCCTAAGCACCTGAAAGGCATTTCAGTGTCTACCTAAGTCCCTTTGTGGATCCAGTCCACAGAGCCTGGAACAGCTGCCTTCTTTTACTTCTATTATAAACTGAACTAAAATGCAATAATGATGAAAATTAATCCAATGAATACACCTGAACATTCCCCTGTATTGAAGCAGGGGAAGAAAGACACCACAGTTGGTACTGATATAGAAAAAAAGGTGGAAGAACTATGAGATACGGGCATCCAAATCAGTGCCCACTGGTCAGGACAACACTTATCCTGAGACTGTTGTTATGGAGGGAGCATGCTCAGGAACAAGCCACACAGAATGAGAAACTATAATCCCTAATAGAAACATGCATGGCTATCAGGAAATATTCATCATACTACTCCCACTCTTGCCTGGATGTAATTGCCTATAACAGCAGAACACAAAAATGCACAAGAAGAGGTCACTGAGAAGGAGCTGTTAGTTGTCTGATGAATTATTTTAATAACATGGCAGCCCAATGACATTATTCTGAGAATCCATAAGTTCAGGAAGATAGAGGTGTGACTGTATATGCTGCCCCTCAACAGGTGAAAAAGAGGAGGCATTTTCCATTCTATTTGCAATTCAACTTTTTGAAATGGATGTGCCTGCTTGGTTTATCCCTTCTGTTCTGTCTGGAAAATGCACATATAGTGGAAATAATTATGGAATAAAGTAGTTCCCCCTTGACTCTACCTGATGAGACTATTGCTATGGGTTTCCTAGTATGGTATCTAGAATATATTTCCCTGATGAAAGCTAAAGTCTAATATCCCAAAGTGAAAATCATTGAGGACAAAGTGATGATTGGGATGCAAATTTATGGAGTCTTCTCATCTTTAAAGCAGCTGGCTACTTGAGATTGGTTTTTAGACAGGCTCCTAAGGAAGTCTTGGTTTCATTTGTATGGCTGAGAAAGGGATAAAGAGTTCCTGCCTTTTCTTCGGGGTGGGGGGAAGTGACAGGGGTGAGTAGAGGAGGAAGCATAACAAAATAGTAGAAATATAACCTTTTGTCATACTGTCTCAAGAACTCACTCTGTGGCTCCCAAACTTAGACCAGATGCATCTCTTTCCTCAGAAGTGTCTTATGAGAGGCATCCTTGGAAAAAGAGATGGACTTCCAACTTAACCAGTCCCTAAAAGTTGAAGGAGAGGGAATGTATTGGTTCTCTGAAATACTGCAGACTTCTTGCTTTGAGGCTGCTAGTGGAGGAGATGGAAACTTGAAGGTGAAGTAGGGTCTTTGTCAATGCTGATGGGTCATGAAGGTCTAAGCTCACCGAGACTGCCTTTGTGTCTGCTGAGCCAGAAAAACAATTGAACTGGAGGTTCACTATGTGTGACATGTGTGACCAGGTGCCTGAAATGGGCAACACTGACAATGCCACACTCAGGGAAAACTGCAAGAAACAGGGCAGGCAGTCCCAAAAACTGGTGGTTTATTTTATGAGTCATCAAACCAGTATCAAAACGGCTTCTGTAGTACCACACTGGTTAACAAGAAGCCAAACACAGTCCCCATTAGGCATTCCAGCCGTTGGTTCTTATCTAAGCAAACAGGTCTAATATAGTGAGAGGTTACCAAAAACCCAATTCACCATATGAGCAGTTCTACTAATACCAAAAGATTGGACACCTACCCAAATATCTCGCTGTCAGCCAATCCTTAGTAAACTAACTACAGATTTATTAATAAAAGAAAAGAGTTATTGAATGGTTAGAAGATTATATACAGTACATTATATTGGCATTAGCCACTATCAGAAGATAGGATACTGGACTAGATGGACCTTTGGTCTGACTCAGTATTTCTGTTCTTTTTATTACAAATGCTTGCAAGTCCTTATATCAGATTTGTAGCAGTGATGGATAAATCTGCTGGCTTGCAAAAGTCTCTCTGGAATCATCCCAAAAGGGAATCCAAATGCTGTTTAGATGTAGAGTTTGTTAGAGTCTTTCCTTGCATTTTCCAGGGTATTCCAAACAACTACTTGGAAGATCTCAGTCCACTGGCTTAAACCAGGGATCGGCAACCTTTGGCACGCGGCTTGCGAGGGTAAGCACCCTGGTGGGCCAGGATGGTTTGTTTACCTGCAGCGTCCGCAGGTTTGGCTGATAGCAGCTTCCACTGGCCGCGGTTTGCCTCTTCAGGCCAATGGGGGCTGCAGGAAGGGATGGCCAGCATATCCCTCGGCCCACACCACTTTCCACAGCCCCCATTGGCCTGGAACAGCAAACCACGGCCAGTGGGAGCTGCAGTTGGCCAAACCTGTGGATGCTGCAGGTTAACAAACCATCCTGGCCCACCAGCAGATTTCTCTGACGGGCCGCATGCCAAAGGTTGCAGATTCCTGACTTAAACTTTCTCTGTTTAAAGTTCAGCAGACAAGAGGGACAGGATCAGGCCCGAGATTTCACTTTTATTGCTGAAGCAGGCTGTCGAGTGTTTTGAGCTCAGCATGTGACTGAGAATTATTCCTCTTCCTTGAGCATACACTGACCCACCACTTTGAATTTAACATTCAATTCCTATGCATGCACAGGGAATCTAGTTACCCTCATTAACATAAGGCAACAGCCGGTCACTCTTTATAACAGGGACAGATAAAGGTGAAGACAATGTAGGTAATAGTATTAGTTTCCTGCAGCGTCTCACATCTTTGATCTTAGGGGTAACTGAAGACAGGCACATACGCAATGTAAGGCAATTAAGACATAACAAGGATTTAGCATCTAAAAGACAATTTGGTTACACAGGTACACAAACAGGACAGGTACACAAACACACATTTAGCATCTACCCTTGATTTCCATTGCTGCAAATTAATATGTAGCTCCTCCCCCGTCCTGTTCACTGACCCAGTATGATGTTGTTCAAGACAGGGGAAACCAGCCTTGTGACTTTTTACACAGCTTTGGGAAACTGGGCCTGAGGCTCCTTTGTGTGCTCTGCGTTGTGTGTCAGTGTGTTCACCTCAGACCAGACCCACACAGACAAACCACCAGGAACAAGGCTTTAGTCTGGAAAGAACATAGAACAGGATTACAGTCCAGCAGCCTCCTCTCTGCTTGCCTGCTACCGGCTCCCAGCTCAGTCAGTGCTGAGACCACCTCCTGGAGTCGGGGGTGGGGGTGGGCAGCAGCGGGTACATCCTGGGAGGAACCAGGACATTCTCCCAACATGCTGCAGTTTATACTCTACAACTTGTAGTTCCCAAGGCTGCTCTTGAAGCACACAGGCCCTTGGCCTACAAATGGTTTAGTAATTGCTGATCTAGGACATCTCTTTGATATTCACACACAAGTGAATTGTCCTGATACAATTGTAATGCCTCTTGTTAAGTTGTTATTGGTCATACTCAGGTTAGCTGGTTTGCCAGTGTCACAACATGATCTCCAGAAGTGGAAGAATGACAATTTTCAGCTCTATGAAAGATCTGCAAACCAAAGGCTCAAGCCATGGACCCCTGAAGTTTAAGGCTACATGGAGCTATTCTTCTCCTGAGAAACAGCTGGGAGGAATTTTACCTTCCTGGAAATGACTTCCCTTCAGGGGGTGCAGTGTACTCTGTGGTATTCTGTGTACACATTGTAGGCCTGTGCAGGGCCAAGGTCCCACTTTCTCCCTGCCCCTTTTGGGATGAGGTGTGTTCCTCGTGTGCACAAAGGGAGTATTGGGCACTGCACTGTGACAGGTTCTAGCAGGAGGTGAGGAAGCTCCTTGCACACTCCCATCCTACTGTCTCTCTGTACGCATCTCCTTAAGGTCCTGTCACAAGCTGGAGTTTTCCCTAGAGTTTTAGCCATCATTACAGTAGAGTTGGGCCCTGAACCAAAGGAAATCCCAACACTTATTTTGGCTTTTTATAAGAAGCGGAACACAGTTCACCAAAGTGGCCTGTGAACAATCACAGGAGATATAACAGAATGAGTGGCCTTATTGTTCTTGTCATGAGCAGCTTGTAAGGCATAATTGGCCAAACCACGGTCCTCCTGAATAAATCATAGAATATCAGGCTTGGAAGGGACCTCAGGAGGTCATCTAGTCTAACCCTCTGCTCAAAGCAGGACCAATTCCCAACTAAATCATCCCAGCCAGACCTTAAAAACCTCTAAGTAAGGAGATTCCACCACCTCCCTAGGTAAACCATTCCAGTGCTTCACTGTCCTCCTAGTGAAAAAGTTTTTCCTAATATCCAACCTAAATCTCCCCCACTGCAACTTAAGACCATTACTCCTTGTTCTGTCATCTGCTCAATAGCCTCAACTTATTCCTTTTACTTCCTGGAAGATTGTCCACAAAATGAAGCCTTTTTCTCCATAAAGGAAAAGTTTTATAATGGTTCATTATCACCTGGCAATTGACTAGTCTCATGCAGAGCCACATGATTGCTCTTAATGATTCAGAAGATCTAATTCACAGGAGTCTTTATTCAGAGAGGTAGCCTAGATGATCTTCTGGCCTTCAAATTTCTCTGGGGCAGCTGAAACTATTCAATAGCCCAGGTAGAGTACAAAATAACTTAAAACCCTGGTTAGGAACCAAATGGATAGAATCAAGTTTCTTAGCCACAAGTGAGTTTATGACAGGGTGCAACCACAGCTCTCTAGCAAGATTTAGCAAGCTCCCACTAACAGTAAAGGGACACCTTACCCTTTACACTCAGTTCTAGACTATCACTGAGTTAGTGAGTCTCTTGCTGAGCTGAATATTAGAGCAAGAAAAACCCAGGAACACTCATGTGCACAGGAAGATGAGGTGCCTGGAGAGTGAGAAAGGGTAGCAAATTCCAGTTGCTGTTTTCCATCTACCTCTGAAGCCAAAAGGTCATTTCTCAGAACTGATGATTCAGGACTGTGCTTAAGAGAAAGATCTAGACAACTTCAGGCTCTCTCTAGTTTACTCTAGCTTTGAACAGTGAACAAGATGACCACCTCTTTACCCACCTATCTATAAATGCTATGTGATCATGGGGGACTTCAATGTGAGTGACATATGGTGGAGGTCTCATTGCTGCCAATACTAAAACATCCTTGGAATGTCTAAACATTATAGATGACAAATTTCCTAATTCAAAAAGTGTTTCAGCCAACACAGGGGAATTCTTTATTAGACCTTGTCCTAATAGATAAGGATGAACTGATCACAGAACTAAAAAAGTTAATGGTAGGTAAAGTGATCATGATTTCATCACATTTTTAATATGTTAGCAGAATAAAGTCCAGACCAGTCACAGATATGCACACTGGAAATGGCCACAGTACTGCAGCAGCAGTTGCATCAACATCAAATACAGAAATAAAATAACCTCTCTTGTCATAAACAGATAGCTAAGGGTTAATGTTTCTTTTACCTGTAAAGGGTTAACAAAGGGAACCAAACACCTGACCAGAGGACCAATCAGGAAACCGGATTTTTCAAAGTGAGGGAGGGAAACTTCTGGGTGGTTTGTCTTTTGTTCTGCCTGTTTGTTTTCTCTTGGCTATGAGGGAAGAGCTTTTTTTTTCCTATCTCCAAGCTTCTTTCTACCTTTCTGTTCCCAAGTTGTGAGTACAAAAGGAAAAGCAATAGTATATTGTATTTTGTATTTACATGTGTGGAGTGGCTGGAATGTTTAAATTGGATATCTTTTTGAATAAGGCTGATTATTCATATTTTCTTTTAAAGCAATAGCCCTGTGTTATGTCATCTTGATGCAGTGATCATGTCATGTGTTTTTCTTTCTTTTTTTATATAAAGCTTTCTTTTTAAAACTTGTTGGATTTCTTTTCCTAGTTAAGGCAAGGGGATAGGAATCTCTGTGCCAGGAGTACTTTCTCTCTCAGGGAAAGACTGGGAGGGGGGAGAAGAAGGAGGGGGAAGGTAAATCGTCCTCTCTGTTTTGTGTTTCAAGGGAGGAAGCAGGAAACTCCTAGTATCCCCAGGGCGGGAAAATCTGGGAGGAAGTAAAGAGCAGGAAGGGAAGTGGGTTATTTCCCTTGGTTGGAGGCTCAGGACATCTGAGTCGTGGGGGTCCCCAGGGAAAGGTTTGGGGAGACCAGAGAGTTTATCAGGTACTCAGAATCCTGATTGGTGGCAGCGAGATAAGATCCAAGCTGGTAATTAGCTACTTAAACTACTAGGCTACTTTTAACCAAACCCTTTCTCTCTGCTAAAAGCCCTACAGAGAAAAAAGAAAAAATATCCCAAATCTGGACCTTAGGCGTTCCAAAATCTGGGTGCTTAGCATGAACCTCCAAGCTTAATTACCAGCTTGGATCTTATCTCACTAGTCATAATATACCCCCCTTTTTTTTAAAAAAAAAAGGTTGATGTGCTATTTAAACTATTAGGAATTCCTTTAAATAAACACTTTTAATAATGTAGTTTAAATGATACATGTGTACATAAAAGATGGGATTTTACTAATCATTTTCTGACTCAAAAAAAAATTCTTAAGAGGGATTGAAGGTGTAATGCTGTCAGAGTTGCATTTTATTAAGGAAAAATTAATATTTTTGTATTCTGCTATTCAGCATGCTTCTAAAGGGATAACAGATTTTTGAGGGGAGGGGCAGGAAAAGAGTAACTTAAAATTTTAGCATATTGGAAAGTAATACTTTATATATCACTACCAACTCCTAGAGATAATACTCCTAAATGCACGGAGTGAAAGACTAAGTACTAAATCTCTGTGTGTGCTAGTTAGTGTAGGTTCCACTACCTCATGTAACAAATACAATTTTATTGGCGTTATCTGCCCCTTCCTGTGATCTGTCACATCAAACTGCACTTTAGTTGACACGTGTGAATTAGTCACGTCTCATGTGCTTTGTCTTTGAACAAACAGAACAATAATTGGGCTGAGTTATGCTTCAAGAATGGCCTAGTTTCTGACTATACTTAGTCAATGACTCCTTTAAGAAGGTTACCTTTGGCCTTCTACCCATCTACCTTTCAACAGATCCATGCAAACCTGAAATAGCACTATTGCCAGTGTAACTGACAGGACCTATTCATGAAGAGCACCTGAACAAAAATTCCATTCCTAAGAGAGCTGTTATACATTTCCTAGACAGCTGTTATTTTATGTGATCACCTGCTGTGGTCTATAGAGCCATTTATCAGCCTCCGTGAAAATACAGCTCTACCTTTGTTTTGCAGCCATGGGTTTCATTTTCAGCCCCTGAAGGACAAATAGTTCATATAATTCTAGCCACCAGCACAACAACCAAGCTTGTCACACACTTATTGCCACATCAGTATAAAGTTCTGGAGAAGAGCCATAGAAAATTCTTGTAAATGAAAAATGAAACACTCTTCTGAGCAAAATGGAAAAATAATCAATCATATTCTCTGTTGCAGTGTGTACACAGTGGAAATCATGCCCACATGTCCACCTTACCGTGATAAATTTCACTGGCAAAAAAAGCCAGAGCACTTGCAGCTGAGGAGGAAAATAGACTGGGTTTTCCTTTCCTAGTTATAAACTGTTTGGCTGCATCAACGTGCACATTTAACTCTAGATAATGAATAAAATAATAAAACATGACAGTGAAAAAATTGTTTCTAGAATGAAGAATTTAATTTCTCCTTTTACTATGGACATAGTTGTAAATACAGATAAAATCCATAGTGTCTTGCACATAAGGACACTTGTTTCTGAGCAAACTATAACCAAAATTCAATATGCACTGAAAAGACTGAGGCATGGTATGGATCATATCAGGAACTGTAGGGAAAGCCAAACAATAATTGGGAAACCTGGATTGCTAACTAATGAAATATGAGTCAGACAACACAAGGAGAATTTACAGGTTACAATTACTTGTACCAGGTACCCTTTCATCTTATTGTAAAGAAATGAGCTTATTTAATTCACAGAA
Source organism: Chelonoidis abingdonii (assembly GCF_003597395.2). Lineage (NCBI taxonomy): Eukaryota > Metazoa > Chordata > Testudines > Testudinidae > Chelonoidis > Chelonoidis abingdonii. The sequence goes on from NC_133771.1 coordinate 66,734,531, forward strand.
GGAAACTTTTGTGTCATTGCAGTTGATGGAATTTTTAGGGTGCTGCCTAAAGTCCAGAAATGCTTTTAAATATCGTTAAGAAAGGTATTGAAAACAGACAATATCCTTTAGATTTTCTACTAGCATGCTAGAGAGGCAATTAACACTGAGCTTTAGCCCAGAAATTGCAGACTGGATTAACATGATATTTTTTGTCTGCCTTGCAAATTCACAACCTTCTTACCCCACCCGCAAGAGACAATAGGATTTTTCAGCACAATGTCGGAGAAAGAAAAGTATGCAAGTGATGACCTAAACAAGCCAAGTGGTGAGATTTCTTAAGATTAGCAGCTAAGCCAAATAAAAGAATAGCCCACCTCACAAGAGAAAGAGAAGCAAAAAGTTTTGGAGAGGAAGAGGACTTGCATGGATGAAGACAGTGTGGTAGCCCAAGCAGCTTCCATTGTGTTTCAGTATCAGAAGAAAACTTTCAGTACAAATATGAAACACGGGGCAAAATTCACCCCGTGCAACCCCTGTGCTAACTCCCTTGACTTCATCATAGTGAGACCCAGAGTGAGTTTGACCCAATTTATTTAAATGTTACACATTCACATTAAAAAAAGGCAGAACATAAACTGACCTATCTTTCTGCCATTGGTTCCTCACACTGTGGCCCAGCTAAGCCAGGTACTCAAGAACATGCCTGCCTTCACCCGTATGCATAAAGTTAGGCATACTCTTGAGGACTTTGCTGAATTTATGTCACAATTTTCTGTGAGGTGGCCATGGTGCTAGCAGAAGACTGAGAAATACAGTTTAGAATTACACACTGTTTTCAAATGTAGTTCAAAGTTGGTAACTTAGTTCACACGTTGAGGGTTTGTTTGTAGTGTTGAGAAGTTATCAACTATGCTGAGCAAAATCAGTAGTCTGCCTGAAATATCTGGACTGCGACAGCTACAGAAAATGAACACCAAACTGCATGAAGCAGATGTACAGTAACTATAGAAACCACAGCTGATACAAAACAAATAAGCACAGGCCATTACCTACAATTTGTTTCACCTTCCTTTAACTGTGTCATAACATCTGTTCTAGGATGCCTTGTAAAGAGAGCTGTGAAAGTATGTTGAACACAAATACTGCTGAATGAAGAATAAAGCCATTTCAGATTAAATGATGCTAAAGGAATATTGAAATGTGCTAATAAAGAAACTAATGAGAGATGACATTAATCCCAAAGTGAAATGCAAGAGAATATTAGTTATAAGAACCTGTCTACTTAGTGGTACACATTACCATCCCTTGCTCCAGCATGATGCAAGATAGGGTTGTAACAGCCTTAAAGGTTAACTAAAAAGCAAAATAGTAAGAGGTCTGTATGATTTTAGCTCCTTGGCACTGTATAATGTCTTCCTCAAAGATGGTTTTTCCCTCAAAAATTTCTTCCCCACTTTAAAATTAGTTTGGGAATAGGAAGGGGGAAGTAGCACTTAGATTTCAGCCTCTTTGAATCTCTTTTTCCCTCTTCACCTCTCTAGCACACCACAAGAACATCCAACAAAACACCTGGCATATTTCAGTTAGGAAAACAAGGCAAGGCCTTAGAAATAAAGAGATGTTAGAAATAACTAAGTATGTCTTTATCATAAAACAGGAGTAAGAGGCCTACAGAAAACATTCACTTGCAGTTCACCTTTAAGGAATCTCTGATGTAGTGGCTGAAGCAATGGACTGAGACCCAAGAGAATGCTATGGTGTGCAATGTTTTACTGTAAGTCATCATGCTGAGGGTCAGAGTGTTTGAAAGGTAGGTAAGTGCATGGAGAGAGAGAAAAAATATCTGGATATGATGTAAGGAGCCCTGTGGAAGGAGGCAAAGCTTTGTATGTGGATAGGGTGAGGCCTTTCTCCCGAATCAGATGGGTGGGAAGAAGAATTTATGGCATTCAAGGACTATGCTAACATTCAGGTAAAAGGATGCTCTAATGTAGTAGCAGAATAAGCATATGTTTCACCTGTAGCAGGTGTAGTTAATGGCACATTTTGCTTGCCCTGTGCCATTAACTGCAATCAGATCATTCTCCAACATCTGTGTCCCTCCAGTTTATATAATTACTTCTTTTTGAGGGAAGTAGGCATGAAGAAAGCTAACTAGCAGCAGAACAACAGTAATGTTCACACTAAATCCTAGAGTCTAAGGCCAGGTCTACACTATAAATTTACCTTAGTATAACTCTGTCACTCAAGGGTGTGAAAAAGCCACATCCTCGAGTGATGCAGTTATATGGACCTAATCCCTGGTGTGGACAGCACTATGCAAACAGGAGGGCTTCTCCCATCAACACAATCCGTTCCACGAGAAGTGGTAGCTAACTATGCTAATGGGAGAAACTCTCCTGTCAATGTAGTTGTGTCTTCACTGAAGAACTGCAGCATTTTAAGTATAGACCTGCCCTTAGTGCTTGAGCTAACAAAATCAGACACAGATATGGATGGCGTAACAAATGTTATCACAATATATCAGCCTTCTCCACTGTACTGTCTCTTGAGCTTCCCCTGTTAAGCCTCCTCTACAAATCAACCTCCTAGAACAAGAGCACGTGAAGTATTTATGTAGAACACCAATGTTAAATTTCAAAATATGACAATTTATCTAGCAGGGCCATCTAGTTAATTATTACAATACATTTTCATTGCACAGTCTAAGACTTTTCTATAGAAATAGAAAGTTAAAGGTCTGCTGGTTTGTATTACACTAGAACTCAAAAGTCCAATTGTGCTAGGCACTGTACATGCACATAGAAAGAGACAGCCCTTTGTCCTGGAGAGATTAGAATTTAAATAGACAAGACAAAGGGTGAGGGAGGATGGAAGTGTTATTCCCATTTTAAGATGGAAAACTGAGACACAGAGGGATTTAAGGCCCCAAACCTGCAGATACTTTCACAGATGTGTAACTTGATACCTTAATAGTCCTGTTGAAGCTAGTTCTAGAGACAGTGGCTTCAGTGGGACTACCCACAGCTTGTAAAGCTAAGCAAATGCATAAATCTTTGCAGTATTGGGGCCTAAATGATTTTCCCAATTATGACATCACCCAGGGTACTATCTAGGCTGCAGAATAGCTGTGTCTCCTCAGTTCTCCAACCTGGAATGCCTTTTATACTTCTGTACTGGTGAACAGCCGCTCCTGGCTAGTTAACACACAGCCTCCAGCATGTAACTTGCGCTCAGTTGCACATACTAGTTAGCCACCCATTAATTACTCTTAAGAACACCAGCAGATTCCTTGTCCCTTAGAAGTGTGCATCTTGTACTGCTCAATACACGATTGAACAATGCAAAATTTCATCAATGAAAAATGATATGCACCAGCCTTGTTATCCCAAATGGAACCTCCCCACACACTTTAATCCAAACACACTGGTTAAGATAATAAATTTGTTTTACTGTTTTAACTACAGAAAGAAAAGGAAGATTTTAAGAGGCTACAAGTAATGAGGCATAATAGTCAGGATTGGTTACAAAAGAAATAAAAAGGCGTTTAAGCCTCATTTTCACTTAACAAGCTAAAGTGAACTTAAAACAAAAGGCCTTTCTCACCATAAGATTACAGCAGTCTATGTTGTTTGAAAAGCCTCTGAGACAGGACCTTTCCCCCCAGTTCATAGATGTTTCCTTTGTCTTTCAAGCATTTCAGCTGCTGTGACT